>NC_079335.1:30547917-30855417 GCF_029582105.1 Oenanthe melanoleuca
ATACAGCATATAGAGAAAAGAAAAAAGAGACATTACAAGTGCTCTGAACCGTGTGCTACACACTGTGTTATTAAAATGCTGCACACTACTTCTACTGTACATTCCCCAGTTAGTAAAGAAACAACTATATACAAAGCAAGCTGTAATAACATGGCTACAACATTTATATAATACACATTTGGAGAGAAACAACATAACTTAATATTCAAACTGCAATTGTATAAATAACCCTTCAAATTTGTTGTTCACTTTTTTGTTAAATCCATTAAGCAGTTCCTAGTTGAAAGTTCAAAAACAATTATCACAGTTCTTAAATATTAATACAATAAAAACTAGATTTTAAAAAGGTTTGAAATACAGAAAGGATTACTGAGTACCACTACAGAATACAAAGCAAAATAATACAGACCCTTTAATAACCATCACTAAATTTACTTGACCTACCTTATCTGTAGCAAAATGCTAAGTCCCCCGAGAGGCCTTTGACTAATTTTCCTAGTAAATTCTTCAATGACACATAAACAATCAAGGTTTCTTTCACAATTCACTCATTTTACAAATACTATATCATTCTCAACCTTTAGAGATTATATTAAAACTCCCCTAAAGCTTAGCATATTGAGTAAAGAAGCATTTGTACTTTAAAACAGGACCATCTGCATTTCATTAACAGCTTAACCACCATCTTGTCTACAGATAAATACAGCATTATTAAATATGTTTTTTAGAAAGTAGTTATTATTCTGAGTTCTTAAGTTGCATCAAATTATATTCTTATAATATTCCAAAGCTGTAATTTAAAGAGTTTAAAAAAATAAAGGGAAAGAACATAAGTATCTTTCTGAGGAAAGTTATTGATGCAGCTTATAATAATGAGGCATAGTTTGTACCTACTTTGCAAAATTTCATTACAGGAAAGAATTGCTCCAATTTTATACAAAAAAAAAAAAAAAAAAAAAAAAACGAAAAAAAAAAACCCCAACCCATTCAAAATGACAAAATGTGTTTGGATAGAAATTTAAAAAATTCAAGGACGTTTGAACGTTAGCTGTCATTATGGTCCAGTTCACTGTTTATTTCTTTGGTATGCATCTCCTGACCTGTATATAAAATTCATAGTTTCAGAAGTGACATGTGCAAGCCTTGGACAACTGGGGAAAAGGCATATTTCCTGACCTTGTAACCATAGCAACCACTTGCTGATTGGTAGCAGGCAGCCTTTCCATCCTTTACCACTGAAGGCAAGTATGTGAGATTGCTGGCTTTGTTTGTGGCTTGTGCTTTATTTACATGCAAACACGAATGCCAGCCTTAAAATCCCCCTTCCTTTTTTGTTCATTTGTATGTTTTTGTTGAACATTACGGTAGGAAAACAGGGAATGGAAGATTCTTATTTTGTAGTTTTGCAATCAATTTACTTAAAATATTAAAGCTATAAGTGATGGAACAAAGTTGGAAAGATGAACGAAATTTTTCCATTTGTGCTATTAAGATGTGCTTCAGCAAACAATAATGTTTTACAATTGATTCCAGTTTGCAGGAGAAATAAAAACGTATTTTTTAAAATGCACTTCAATGGGAACCTATTCATAAAATAGCATTTTCTTCCTTTTCTACATTTTTCTTTATTTTTTTGATATCATAGAGTAGACTGGGCATAATGTAAATTATAAAGCACGTAAATGTGGAGGCTGCCTCATTCCATGATTAAGGTTCCAAATTTTCCCTTCAGCATCACATTAAACAGGTTGGAGGCTCTCAGTCCAGCTGAATCCTTTGTTGATAGCAGTCACAAACACACCTCCCCAAAGCCTCCACTACAGCTACTTTCTCCTACCAAAAAAAAAAAAAAAAAAAAAAAAAAAAAAAAAAAAAAAAAAAAAAAGAAAAAGAGAAAGGACTCAGTACAATTCAGCTTGATATATAATCTGTTCAGGGGTGGTATAGACTAAGCATGCATGGACACATTTTCTTCTCATCCTGAAAGAGGCTGCATCTCCAGGTCAGGACTGTTAGTGGCAGGGAGGTAAAAGGGAAGTCCACTTAGCCAATGTCTTGCTTAGACTGTAATAAAGTGTGCACTAACGAAAGAATGCACTTTGTGATATTCCTCTTCTAAGGCTATCATTTGGGAACAAAGAATTACTTTTTTTTTTTCTATATGAATAGTGTGAAATATGCTTTTAATTTAATGGGTATTTCAGCACAATTTTTCTGCACTTGACTAGCATATTTACAGGTGTCTTTTGACCACATTAAGATTATTTAATGATGAGTTAACATAATTTTTAAATCTTTGTATTACCAGCATTATTCCTGCATCTATTCTATCTTATTAATTGCTTTAGGAAGCACTATTATTAATTTCTAAAAATTAGAAGTGATAATAGTACATTGAGAACATTCTTAAAACATTGTTACAGAGACACCAAAAGGTAAGAAACCTTTACCTCATATAAAAATATTCTATAGAACATTCTAAAGTTTGCAAGACTTTAACAGGCTTTGTATTTATCTGACTCTACTATCCATACACACGAATCAGATACTAAGAAACTGTATATAATTCACTTTATATACACATATGAATATATCTATAAAAAAAGTTTCCATGCGCAGAGTATACAGTCCATTTGACTACAAATGGACCAAAAGTGTTTAAAAATAAATGTCATGGGCTTTTTTACAAAATACTAAGTAATGAAATCATCAAATCATATTTCTAAGTAGTGCTAATGCATCCTCTGTTTTAATAAATATATTTAGGGTTCATTTCTGCAAACATGTGTAAATCTACTGACAGAAATAGTCAAATTTAAGTCAAGTTATATTTTGGCAAATTGAATTATTTATTTGCATGTATTTTCTGGAAATCAGGTCTTTACATTTGTAACAGCAAATTTAAACTTTCACTTTGCAATCAGATCTAATGCAAAAAGATTCATTTCAAGTCTACAAGGCTCTCTCTGGGACCTATTTAAAAATCCTTCTATTTAAAGCTCATCCTTACTTATTTTTTTCATATGTAAAGGTCATTTTCTAGTGTGCTTAAAAATATGACTCAAAGAAGTCATTCTCAAGAAAAACATTGTTCAGTGTTTTAAAGTATTTTAATATTGTTTTATAAATGAATATAAAGATTTACTCTGACCTGGCACAGATATGCACACTGATGAAAGGGATCTCTTCCAACTAGTCAAATTACAATTCCCCTATAGAAAACAAAAAAAGAGAAGAAAAAAGTCTGCTAAATTTTCAGTTATTTCTTAATATAAACATTAAAAAACACAGGATTTTGAAAGGACAAACAGCTTAGATTAGTGAAAGATTTTTCTTTTTTACATAATGGTTCTACTCAGCAGTAATTTGCTTTACTAGAATGCTGTAAAGTTCTCTCTCAGCTCTGATGTACTGTATAAAACATTTCTTAACTCATTAATGTCAAATATAAATTAGTTTTATATTGGAATTTTAACAAACCAGACTCCACAGGCAACATAAAAAGCTAGACTATTGTCAGAAATGGTGTAAAGCCAAATGCAAATTTAACACAGGTATCATTTATCATAAAAGACACACAGACATAAAAAAAGACACATTGCACTTTCATGGATGTCCTGAAAATATTGCTGAATACTATGCAACATGGTTAGCAACTGGAATTTTGAAAACAAACAAACAAAGAAACAGAAATTAAAAAAATGGAACTGTTTTAATTGAGCCAATACAAGGTGATTGCATCCATGTTATTAAAATATTTTTCTTAGATAAAACAATTCTGGACTCTGACTAATATGCAGTGTTGGAGTGTCCAGAATATGATTTTTCCACTTGTATATCCTTTGAATATCTGAGCAAGCATGTTGTATTGTATTAATATCATAATTCAAAAGGAAATTTATTAAGCCTCCCCCCTCCCAGTATTCCCATTATAGCTAAAAGTTGCAAATTCTATATGGCAGAGCCTAGACAGTAATATCAAATTTTAATAACAATTTCTCTTCTTCAGTCAGTGCTATACTGAAGAAAAGCATAAATTGCTGTGACTGACCGTTAGTTGTTAGAGAAGCAATCTGACTTCTCCACACCCTTATTTCAGTGTATCTGCTCTGTCCCTCAGCTGTATTAATGATAGCATGAAAGGTCACATGATAAACGAGTGACAAAAATATCAAAACATATTAGCCTGTAGCTTTGTTATCAGTGTATGGCAGATATGACAGAAAATTGTATTTTTCCCCTGAATAATTTTGTGTTACATTTTGCTGGCTAGGCAGAGTGAATTAGGGAGAAATTTCTGCCTCTGACTGTTTGTCTCTTTTTCTGACATACTTGAAGTAATAATATACATTAATAATAGGGAGTAGGCACAGGGAAGAGGTAAAAATCCAGGGGCAGACTGTCTGTTTCAATTCTACAAGGTGCTATCCTTGTTTCTTTTGCAATACATATTTTGTTGAAAAATATGCACAGCATTGAATCTTATTAATGCTACTGATAATGATCTGCTTTATATTACGGATATTACAACAGGAAGATGCAGGAAAAAGAGAAATAGAAAAATAACTTTAAAGTAATGAGGTTATGTTTCCACCCAGTTGTACTTCTCACCAGTACAAATGCACACACTCACTAATTAAATAATGGCAAGCACCAACAATGCTCATTGTGACGGAGACCTAGTAATTATGAATTAGAGACAGATATTACTCCTGCTGGTTTAAAGGCTGGCAGCAGTTACAATCCCTGGGGAGATGAGGTTAGCAATCTTTGAAAGAGAAAATAGAAATTGGTGGGAGCTTAATATCTTATGGCCTATCAGACTCCATGGTCAGGCCATATCCAAGTCCCCTTTGCTGCTGGCAAACAGCATCAGTGGCAACTCAGTCCTTAAGCTCCTAGCAGATCAAAAGCTATTGAATAGAACTGTTCTGAAAGACACAAAAAGAGGATCACAAGCCCAACATGAAAAGTTATATAATTAAAACCTTAATAAACTGATAGCATATACATATAGATGGAGTATTAGTGATGTACTGCAGCACATGTAAAGTGTGAATAAAAATGAGGGTGCACTGCTTTCAATGACCAAGCAGCAGTGGAAAGAAACAAAAAGTCTTTGAGTCTTTATCAAAATTTCAAACTGATTTTTATAAACTTTCTCAAATATTTTGTTGACTTTTTATTTTCATTATTATTCATTTATGTGCAGTTCCATATTTCTAATTATCTTGTGACAAAGAACTGCAGAAATGTCTGAAATCAAAAAAAGTTCTTGCAGTATTTATGATCTGATTCACAGAAGGCGATACCAGAAATCTCATGAGAAAAATGTTCTCACATGAGATTTCCAACCAGTTTTACAGACCAACACAATCTGAATAGTTTGAATCTATTCCCAAACTCCAAACCTTTGAGATATGTATCTTATCACAAATGCCTTGTTGTATTGTGCAGAAACTGTGGAGTGAAATAAGGAAGTATGTTATATCCTTCAGGAGCTGTGAGTGGATAAGGCAGTAGTAAAGCCTGGAGTTTTATTGGAATTGTCCAGTTTATAGGTTAGACTTTTTGTCTTTTTTCCCTTTATATATATATAAAACTCTGTAAGGAAATCCTGCTATTGTGTTATTTTACAAAAAAAAAACAACTACTAGTCAAGGCATGATGCAAACAGATAAGAAGAACCAACCTTTGCCCCAAAGAACTTACAGCTTAAATAATTCTTATTTGTGTTTTCAACGTTATACCTGGCAATATATTCAAGAGACTGGTTATGCATGGGAAAACACCCCCCACTGCCTGCCCCCAAATGTCTCTCCATCCTTCAATACCTGGTACGTTTTCAGGTAGAGTTCAAACTCCTTTCTTCTTGCTTTTAAAACATATCTCATACTGATTGTCAATATTCATATTAAGCCCCAATACTATTGTTCCAAGATCCAATTCAGGTTTTATCCTTAATCAAAAGTCAGGGTTCTGCTGGGGATGTCTCAATGAGTCTATATTCAACTTCACTGTTCTTCTACTATCTGTCTCACATCCTTCCCCCAGGGTACAGCTGGTTTGATTTATTTAAGCAACCAAAATATTTTATTTCTTCACGAGACTCGTTTCATTCTTTTTCGCCTCTTAAGTTTCTCTTTTTCTCCACATACATATGTATATTCTTGATTTATATTAATTGCTGCTGCTCAAGACCATCCAAAATTCATACTGATAGCCACCTTTTCAAAGTTTATGAAGTTTCACTGCATCTATAAAGTCTTCTATATACAACAAAGCTGAAACTTAATATAAACTTTTTATCTTTTTTTTGGTTGTTTTTTTTTTTTTTTTGCTAAATTGTTCCTTCATGTTTTGTATTTAGAACCAAGGCCCTGCAGCCTTTCCAGACAGCTTCTATATAAAGTACAGTGTGAGTACACTAAACATATTACTACACTAATTTCCATTTCTGGCTTCAATGAATAGTACTCAAATTGTCTTGTATCTAAAACGAGATACTTCTACTAGAAAATTACTAGACAATTTATGAGACAAAATTTGAAGAAAAATCTCACCATTATCAGAAAGCACCTGATTCTGCCTTCCTGGGATACATATTTATACTGCAGAAATACCATTAAACATTCAGGAGCTGAAGTCATGATCATGGTATAGCAATAAGAGACTGAAGAAGAATAGTGTCATCTACGTCTGGATTTTTTCATAAGTGGAGATACACACTTTTGTGCCATTATCATTTCATCCCTATAGAAATTTATATATTACATGAGACAAATTACCCCCTAAAATTTCTATTTCTCTCCACTGAGGGATCCTAGGAGGAGCAGCCAAGATGCAGATTCTACCACTAGATGAGAAAAATTATTAGACTAGATATTCTGTCACTATCTTCTCCATGTTTGTGATGGTGAGAATAATTTAAAACCAATTCTCATTAGAATAATATTTTCCCCCAATAGTATGAAGAAAATGTTGCAGTGTTTCATCTTCACCAAAGAAAGTTTATCATTGAATTGCTTCCATCATCTAAGTTCAGCCAAATTTTCCAGTACTTACCAGGCGTTTTTGTTTGCACATCTTGTTAGTCAAAAACTGAAATACAATTTTTAATGAACTCAAGTAATTAACACCAGTATTCCTTATATATATTAAATTGACAGGCCCATATATTTGCATATTTTCTGAAAAAAGTACTGTGATCTTAATATCTCTGTCTTTTTATTGACTGTGTTTTTTCTTAGCAAAATGTAATACTCATTGTAGCAGGAGTAAATTGCACTGTTTGTGTGACCACATAGTATATCTGGAAATTACCTGACCCTCAAGGACTTTAAACAAGGTCTAAAAATTTCTAGTCTCCCAAATACCATTTGACCTCACTGTCTAGGTCATTTCAATACTGCCCTGTATCACCACTTTTTACTAAGAAAATTGTTGATTATCTTTTAAATCCCTACTTCATTGAATGACCTCCTTGAAGATATTTTTTCTTTCAGTACATGGAGTTGAACATCAAACACCCTAATATCATAAAATCATAGAATCCCAGAAGTTTGGGTTGGAAGGCACCTTAAAGGATGATCTAGTCCAACCTCCAATTAAAACATTGATACATAGATACATATTGTATCTTATGAAGACTCCCGATTTTTTTCAGGACTGCTCTTCCACAGAAATATTCTGTGTTTAATGTTCATTGTGTGGCTCTACTACCAACCTTTCCAACTCTTAGGGTTCCATCCTGAGTATGGCCACATAGCCATAATGGCAGATTAATCTTTCATTAGCATGAATCACCTCAGCTGGATTGCAGCAAGTTTTAAACAGGATCCATACTGTTATTTTACTCCAGCTCTTTTGCAGATCAAGTTCCCCTCTGGATAGTTTTTGTGTGTTTTAGTCTCTGGGCCACAGGGCCATGATACGAGTCAAGTGATCTGATGGCTTGAGTGATTACTCCTGCCAGCTCAATACAGATCTGTTCAAGAGACCTAACAGAACTACTTGGCAAGTTTATGAAGGCCTTTCAGTCCAGTTTCTATTTCTATTTAAAAAACAGACAGATCTAGCTTCTCATGGAAGTGCTCAGGATTTCACATAGGGAAGAGGCACGAACCCTTACATATTTTCAAAAATGTTTTGATTTGCACAAAC
This sequence comes from Oenanthe melanoleuca, assembly GCF_029582105.1. Lineage (NCBI taxonomy): Eukaryota > Metazoa > Chordata > Aves > Passeriformes > Muscicapidae > Oenanthe > Oenanthe melanoleuca. The sequence goes on from NC_079335.1 coordinate 30,556,081, forward strand.
TGTTGCCAAACAATTCCAAACTGCATAATTGTATCACTCATTATTGCCTTTCCTCCAGTCTTCTGATACTTGCATTCTGAAAGGAATTATACACGCTGATCATATACTAGCCAACACTGTCGGTCATATTTTCCTTTTTCTCTTCACATGTCCAAACCCCAAATCAAGTCTGTTTAGAATATGGAAGTTCTACCTTCATGATCTATATCTGAATTTTTGCATGCTAGCAAAACATTTCAGTTAAATTTACACATTTCAGTTAAATCTAAATTACGTTAATAATTCTCCCATCAATTTTTAGCCCGATTTGGTGGCACAAAATCTTCCCAACATATCATTTAAACAACACATTTTTGTTCTTGTCATTTTATGTTACAGAATTCCTCATAGATATTAATAATTTAGATCATTTAGCCTATGAAGAATTTTATTTTTAATTCTATTTTATTATCTTGTTTATATTTTACTAGTATTTTCCTGAGAAAAAGATTAAGTTCCATCTTCATTTCTCTCAGAAAGAGGATGCCTCTTCCCATTCTCTTTGTAAAATGGTCCATTTGTAACAATGACTATTCCCTGTTTTTTTCTTTCATTCAGCAAAGTGATACATAGTATAAGAGATACCCTTAATGAAATGGGATTTCCTTAACAATATCTAAGTTATTAAATAATTATTCAATATTTTAGTTCTATTTTCATAGAGAAGCAGGCAATACCTTATGCATGTTAACACTTTTTAACATATGAGGTATATTTTAAAACTCTGATATAGCTCAGTTTGAAACCAGACTTTGAAATTTAGTCAACGTATTTACCCAAGGAAAATCTATCCAAATAAAGCTATCTTATAAGCTCTAAAAATAATTATTTATTTTCTCTGACTTAAATTCATCATGTTAACATGATGCAAAAGTGATAACTGAATTTGATGGGGCTCACAGGAGTTTCAATATAGCACCAGGACTATCTTTATTAAAATTGTATTGTAGTTGTTAGAACTCCAAAGTGGCTACATTTTGCTTAAATTTTTGTGTGATATTTTACATAACTTAATGGATTTTCTCTCTCAGTAGACACAATTTGCTGGCACTTGAACACATGCTTGAATCAACATAATAAGCAAATAAGATTTTGGAGCATATAATCAGAAATCATCTCATTGCAAGATCACTATCAAATTCCAGATCTAGTTTACTGATATATACTATGCAAAAAGGAAAAAAAAAAAAAAAAAAAAGGATTGTAATCCAAAGTTCTCAGAATTTGTGAAATCTGTGGCTCTGCCAGTTGCAAGTGGTCTTCTCCCAGCTCACATCTGGCCATGCCTGTTTATCACACACCCTTAATCTTAAATGTGGCATTCAAAAAGATGCCCTGGACCTTTCCACTGTACCAGGTCTTATCCCAGGAAAGCATCTGCCTATTTCTCCATGTGCAAGTGTACTCCAACACATTTAGAGTTCCTCTTCTGTTCATAATCATGCAAGTATCTTGTTATTGAACACTGAGACTATGGAGAGTTTGATATGTGGTATCATTCATTAACTCCAGTTCCTTCTCCCTGCTCCATATCAAGCACATAGGATCTTCATGAGTACTTAAAAGCATTAGTTCAAGACGGGTCAAACTGAGGTAGATTTTTTCATCACTTCTTCAAACTGTCCTGTCATCTGCAAATCAATGCTGAAATAGGAATCTGAGGTCCAGACTGGGTTTTATTGCACTCCAGGCTAACCTAATAGGGGGTAGATGTATTTTAGCCTCTAGTAATGCATGTCAAAATAATTGGAATCTCATGTATCCCTATCTGTTTGAGGGAAGACTTTGAACAAGCAGAATGTGAAACATAAGGATATGTCCACTGGGACCTAACCACATAGTAGAAACAGTCTAGATCTAGCTCTCTCCTCCTCTTGCCCAATTTTCCTGTCCCCTTCTCTGAAGTTTCTATGATAGCTCAGATTGTCTTGGTCACCAGTCTGGAGCAACTTGAGAATAAGCAAGAGAAAATTATGAAAGTCAACATTGCAAAATGGTATGGTGACCATAATGTTTTAATTTATATGTGATTAATACTTTGGTAAAGGATTATATCAATAAGTCTTTCTCTCCTGGAATTCAAACCCATCATTAGGTGTTGCAAAGATATCTTGGAATAGCTTCCTAGACTGGGTTTTAAATAGGGCTTTTTTTATACAAAGGCCTCACCTTTAACCCAGCAGAGGTTCAGTAAATCACAGCATTTGTTTGCTGGATCTAAATGCAAGTTATAAAAGTAGAAGTGCTAATAGTCTCACCACATCTGTAGGCAATATCCATCCATATACCTTGCTTCAGAAGGAAGGTATTCTTTTTGAACTCATTACAAGTCTAGGGATTCTGAATATGTGGCTGTTATTTATTTAGACAAAGTAACTGGCCTGAGCACCCATGATGATATTCTGGAGCACATACCTGTGAATTAGGCACTAAATTGGCAAAATTAAGAACTGTGGTATGCAAATCCATGAATGATGCATGCAGTACTCTTTGCTGCCTGTGGTTACCACTCCAGCAATCATTTCTCATCTCAAGTGCCTGTGAAGCTATAGAAGCTGAGAGTGGTCAGATTCCAATGAGCAAGAAGATAACTATCTTATCAGAGATTATCAAAGGCAAGCTTCATACCAGAAAATTCTTTGAGTCCTATTGGTCATCCAAGAACTTGAGGAAAATATTGTCTTGTAGATTGAAATCACCTTGTCTAAGAGGCATCATGACCTAAGAAAACATAAGGAGTGCTATGAGTAGGATGCTTTGTGCTGTCATGTAGTGACCAAAGACTGAAAAACAACCATGTATCAAAAGCAGAAATGATACAGAGGGTTGAAGGCATTTATATCAGTAAAAATACAGCACTGGTGGGTAGTGAACAAGAAAAGGGAGGGGGGTTGTAAGGCATTATTAGTGACAACCAACAAGGGTGCTACTAGACCAATGATGAAATGATATGCTAGAGTGAAGCATAGTGGCACTTGGAGGATATGGAAATTGCAGCTTTGCACCTTCACAAAGGGTACTGCAGAAGGCAGAAGTGATCTAAAGCATACAGATCAGGAAATAACATTTTAAGGATTTTGGCTTATTCAGACCAGATCCGGTATGACTATTCAAGACAGCATTGGATAGAGCAAAGGTCTCACAAGCCTATTAGCAATGTCTCCAGACATGCAGTTTTCTAACAATGTTACACATTCAAGAAGAAAGCTTGTTTTCTGGGAAGAAAAGTTTATTAAATCAAGTTCTGACCTTTTGAATCTTACAGAGGCACAGTTCTCCACTTAAACACACACACAAGCAACATCCCTTACACATGGCTCTATCATCTTCAGTCCTAAATTATACAATGCCAAATTCTTAAAAAGACAGCTGTCACCAAGTAGGACTGTTAAAAGTCAACACTAGAACTATTATGTACACAACAAGTGTACCTGTAAGTATATTTTGTAGTGTCAAGTTATTGCACAAACTTTACCCAGGTACTCAATTTATTCACATTTTCCTGTGAGATTCTCGAGTGAGTCATAACCATAAAGGTCAGATTATAGACCTTGAACACTTCAGCTAATGCAAATAACTTTTATGAGGAAATACATTATTTGTTGTATTTTATAAGGTGCCACCCACAGAGGGAAAACACTATCTCTGCCACTGTATTATGCAATGACTTGTAAATAGCCCAAGACTGTTGGTAGCAGCATTTCCAAGCCAGGTAGGCAGCCTGCTTAGGACACCTACAGGGACCCAGCCTGGGGTTCTGGAGTTAGAAACATCATTATGGCAGAATGAGAACTGGAAATTACTACTGAGGCACTTACACATCCACACACATCTGTGCAGCATCTGAAAACTACCAAGAGAGATACTTGCACAAACATTCTTTAGAGCAGTACAGAATTTTGCTCACTTAATCTAAAGTGTGGCTCAGCACACACTTTAGATTTGTCATCATAAGGGCTTCAGTTCCTTTTTCTCTTGGTGTCCAGCCTTATGAGAATTAAGTCTCCAAACCAAATGGATAGAAGGCACCTTTGTTCATAAGAAAGTTTAAGAAATAAACTTGAAAGAAACATTTCAGTTCAATTACCCAGGTAAGTAGATTTGAATGGTAAAAGACGTCTACCTTTCAAAATTTGAAAGAATGTTCAACTTTTGTGAGAAAATAATACTCCTCAGATACAAGAAATGTGGGAGTTATATACTGTATGCTTGTGGTACATTGCAGTAGAAATCTAGACCAAGAAAATAATTTTGATGTGTGTTAGCATTTTTTTAGATGCTGATGCTGTTGCATAGGTTTCTAATTTGATTTTAAAATAATAAGAATGTCATCAGAGCAAAATACTTTACACTTGCAAATTTGGTTAGACCATAGATTTTCTACAACTGAGGGTAAGAACACATTAGTATTAAATTTCTATAGAGTTTTTTGCAGTCACAAGTAGCATTTCTTAGTTTTAAACAATCTTAAAACTGTATAAAACATTATAACAATTTAGTTTCTTGATAATCTATGAAAAAAAATTAAACTTCACAAAGAAACCAAGCTCATCTAACCTAAACAAATAATTCCTACCTTCTTACTTTTGAATACCATAAAATTATTTAAAGATCAGCATCGTTTTGACCATCACCTGTGTTCCCCTATCTGAAAATCTATGCCACCACTACTGATCATATTCATCCTTGATGAAATACAGTGTCAGCAATAAAAACTTTACTTTTTCCAGGTTTAGTCATTTCACCTAATTCATGCATCTAAGTTTTCTGTACAGTCAATAGAAAAGAAAGACTCATTTAGAAAGTGACATAAAGAGTACAAAAGTAGAATATTTTACTGCTCTTCTGGAGATCTATCTCTATCAGTATTGTATAGAACTTTTGAAGACTTCATAGCACAGATATCCAAGTTGAAAGTCTGCAGTAAGTGTTGCCAACATGTCTATGTGAACATGTCCACACGCACAAAATTGAGATTGAAATTGCTCCTTGCAATCAGTGAATCAGAATCAGCATAAGATTTGTGATGTTCTACAGCTTTTCTTTATTTCTTTAAGGAAATTCTTCTAGTCCAATACTCCAATTCAGAATCATTTTCACTTCATGCTGCATGATATGCTAAACCATTTATTTATTTCTATATTTTTTGCAGAAAAATCTACTGACTGCATAAATATCATATTTTATATGGTATTTTATGCCCTATGGTTTCCAATGCACTAAGCCACTAAAGTGTCTAATAACACCCTTGTCTAAATAAGTCACTTGAATCCAGCTGCTTAAACCATAATTAGAATTTAGTCCTAGATCCCTAAATAATAGTTGCTTTACTTTCTTGACTGTAGCATCGTGTGACAAACCAAGTAACTACATCTAGTACTCATTTTGTAAATCATCACAATATTTACGCAGTCCTTCCTTACATATTATTATCCTAAAATCAGTGTTGAGCACTGCTTACCAGTCTTACTCTCTAGTTTTATAGTATGGTCCACCAGATTTACAGTCACTAAGGTCTAGCTGAAAAACAAGAAAAAAAATAGACTCTGAAATACAGTGTTAAGGAAGCTGTATGGTCTGTATACACTGCTGTCTCTGTGCAGACTCAGTTGCACATCAGTTAAGAAGTTCACAGGTAACTTTATAAGAAAGACCTTACTAGACAAGTGCAATGTATTAAAACTGTTTTTATAGTTTTCTTTTTTTTTTGGTTTTTTTTTTTTTTGTTTTGTTTTGTTTTTTGTTTTTTTTTTGTTTTTTTTTTTTTTTTTGTTTGTTTTTTTTTTTGTTTTGTTTTTTTATTTTTATATACTGGAGAAATCAAAATAAGGCAGGGAAGAGCAGGAAAGATGAAAAGAACAGATTATAAATACCACATAATCAGCCTCAGCAAGTTCCATAACACATAGATGCTCCCACTACAAAAATTATTCAAAGACCACATCCTTTAAAAGAAAAATCTTTCAAAAGATGAAGATGGGCTATTTCTGATTAGAGCCTTGTTCATATTACTATAATTTCTCCACCATAATCTTAGGAGAGTGTGTGAGAAAATATCAACACAGAACAGTGATTATTTATACCAGTAAACACACAAGTAGCAAACACATAATCATCTATGACAAACTGAGACAAAACAGAAGAAATGTAGTTTTGTTCAGGTACATCAAAAAAGGGTTTGCAACACACTAAACCATTCTGACAAACAGTTTTCCCTAAGTTTCCCAACTTCATAATTTAATATCTTTTTTAGTACCAAATGCTATCTTAATCCTCATCTAAACACACATGTAATTCCATTCCAAATATATTAATGTTTTTGTAGTTTTTAGGAGCTTAACACCATCTGAAGGCCAAGATGCCAAACAACAGAAGGGTGCAAAATTGGTCTGAAAAACTTCATTGAAATGAAATTTGATGAAATTTGATAAAGGTACTAAGGTCCAGATATAGGCTCAGTGTACTGAGAAAACCCCAAAAGGAAGGAGGGTCTACAGTCCATCCAGAAATTGCAACTGTGCTGAAACACATAATCTTGCTGCCATAATGTATCATGGGAACAGGCATTGTGATTTCATTATCTCTACAATTCAAGAAAAATAAAATACTGTATATGATCAAAACTGCTTTGAATAGTGCTTAGAATGACAATCCAGTTTGGCTTTATATCCTGACCCAGCACTGCAAACACCCTACTCCAGTTTCCTTAAAATGTCACTGTGTGCAGAAAGAGCCACCTTTGCAGTAAGTCAACCTCCAGCCCCAACAGAACCAGAACTTCCAGAGATTAACACAGAAACTTATTGAGTTGATTGGAAATAATTGTGTAATTAGATGAAAACTACTCAGTTAAACCTCACAAAAATGAAAGCAGTTTTCTGCACAGTTTGTATAAGACTGAATTGGGATTCACTGGGAATTTATCTCAGGTGATGTACAAGAGGTCAGATTAGATGATCTATTGAAGCTTCTGGCCTTAAACAGTATGAAATAATGAAACAATTTTTATTATAGCCAGCCTTGTATGCCTCTAACTACAATGCTATAAATTATTAAATATAACAAAAATTTCTAGGTACTTCATTGCTACTTTTTTTAAAGAAAACTAATAAACTCAATTTTAATATTAGTGAATAAACTGCCTCTTTAGCTAGAATTAGTATAGAAATTATCTAAATTATTTTAATTCAAAGCATAGTTGAAAAATATTTTATTTAAATATTTTAAAATTGGTTTTATATGACATAAACTCATTTTTGCTTTCAAAGGTAAAAATTTACATTCATTCACTCAAAAATTATATGTTGACATTTTGTTCTGATCTAATCAATATATTAACTGAAGATGTACTATATAGCCAGCCTACATTCTGAATGTTTACCAAGGTTTCTTAAGTACACCAGATGATTCTAACACTTTAACAACTTTTTGAACATTCTTCTTTTGCAATAATAAAAAAATCCTGGTGATGAAATAGTCCTATTATATTGCCTCAACTCCTTAGTCCTCACAACTGTCTATTTCAGTAGCTTACAGCCAGTTACACAATGAAAATAATTTATACTGAAAATTTATATGCCTAGATTTATATCTGGAAATGAACTTGAGAGTAGATAACTATTTTTTTATTTTGCTTTGGCTTTTTAGTGGGAGAAATTTAAAGGGAGACCTTCAAAAACATATTTCAATGTACTTAGGTTTGAGTTTGGTTTATCATTGCCAACAAGGCCTTGCATGTGTTTTTAAAGAAATTAATTTGGAGAGTTGGATGAGTATATTTCCATAGCTTAAACTCAGAAAGAACCATTAAAACTATCTAGTCTGATATGAGATATATGATGATCCTTCAGTTTTCACCCAAACTGTGTTTGAGATCAACAACTAGGTTAAATTGAGACTTCAGTTTTGCTACAGTAATATTTTAAAATAAACTTTACATATCTCTAATTCTTGGCTGCTTTAGTTCAGTTAACAGGTATTTTCTTCTTCTTATGCATTTACTCTAGATTATGGCTTATAAACACACCTTCAAGTGTTTTTATGGTATTATGACATCTTTTCCTTTATCTGCTTTATTTTTTCCCTCAAAAACGTTTTCTCCTATTCTAACAATGTATTAAGATTCTTTCCCCCACCCTAATAATTTTAAATTGCAGACATTTCCCTGAGATAATGTATTTTATATCTTTTTTATCATGATTGTGTACATAAGGAAATATCTTACCTACTCCCTGTTGCCCTACTTTCACATTCCATGGATCACATGAGGCCACATCTGATGCTCATGAGAGTGATGCACATTTCTGTTGAACTGTAGTTCATGGAATTCACTCTCATCTGTGATGATGAAGATGATAAAATGAGTCATAACTCTTCTGTTAGCAAGGAAAGAAATGGGAGAAAACAATGGAAGTTACTGGGATTTTTTTTTATTTTTTTATAAGATTTTTTGCTGCCTTCTTTTACTCATTGAGCAAATGGGGAGTAACTGAATTTTGCTCTGTATGATTCAACCTTAATGATCAATTGTCTCCAGTTAAGTTTCTCCTTTTCTGCTCTAATTGTCTGTTGCAGCCCATAAACACATATGAATAACACAAAATCAACAGAGACAACATTTACTGCCCATGTTTTAGTAATCAAAGTCCAATACTAATCTCTGTCCCCTGTCAAGGAAAATGCATAAATCCAGAGCTTTTCATTACTTTATCCCAGAAAAATGTTCTTTTTTCCAGGTAAATATTGATCACTAAAACATTAGCTTTTCAGAAACTGATTTTGAAGATATAATGCAACTAAATTTGAAAGAAAAAATCCCCACATTTACAGTATTGGTAAAACAAGACCCTAAATCCTCATTTTTTATCTTCAATGTTGTATTGTCCCTATGTGGTTTAATATTCTAGTGAACAATAGCAGGTACTTTGATGTCTCCAATTACCAAACCATTAAAAAAGGAAAAAGTTCATAGCTCCTACTAAACAGCACTTGGATTAAGGCTGAGTTCTACTTATAATTTCACTGCAGGACATTATTTCATATTACAGTAAAAGTTTCGTCCTTTCTAGTAAACCAATGAATGACAGTTGCTATCAATATCGCTGGGTATCTTGGGGGAAAGTTTTACCAATTTTAGTTACTCTCTCACCAGAGGAAACTGTAGAGAGTAAAGAGATCATCACAAATCATGACTGAAGAGTGAACTTCGTGTTGTGCTCCTGATTGCTTGTGTTTGTATAATGTTATACATTACACAGTAATGTATAATGAGGGTAATTATGTTGGACACTCATTTCCTGAAATCTTGTGAGTAAATAATAAACATTTTGATATTAAGAAAGTTGCTCAAAATATTCTTATGAACAGATGTAATTCATTATGGAAATACAAATACACCTGGTTTAGATTTGATGGAATAAACCATGCTCATTACAATGTCTTTCTATCCCACATATATTCACTAGAACAGAGGAAGTGACAGAAGAATTTAAAGGAGGGATAACTTTATGAAGCACTCAGCACAAAGGGAAATTTCCCAAATGTACATTTTTATTTAGACTAGAGCAGTGAATGGCCTCTTTCTTCTAGCTGTTTTTGACTGGGATTTCATTTTATTCATGGTGGCTAGTATGGGCCTTTATTTTGGACTTGTGCTGTGCATCAACAGTGTTGATAATTCAGGGATGTTTTCACCAGAGCTGAGCAGTGCTCACACAGCATCAAAGCCTTTTGTGCTTCTCACTCCACTCCACCAGCACACAGGATCAAGGTACACAAGGAGCTGAGAGAGGACACAGACAGGACAGCTGACCCCAAGGGAACAAAGGGATATCCCACACCATATGGTGGTGTACTCAGCATAGAAAGCTGAGGGAAGAAGAAGGAAAGAGGAACATTCAGAGTGATGGTCTATGTTATACCAAGTTACTGCTAGGCATGTTGGAGTTCTGCCTTCCTAGAGGTGGCTGAGCATCTACAAACCCATGGGAAGCACTGAATTAGTTGAATGAATGAATGAATGAATGAATGAATGAATGAATGAATGAATGAATGAATGAAGCAGGGAATGAATTTTTTGCTCATGGTGGATGCTTTTGATTTACCTATTAAAGTGTCCTTATGCCAACCCATGAGTTATATCACTTTTAATCTTCTGATTTTCTCCCTGATCCTCTGGGTGAGGGAGTGAATGAGTGGACATGTTGTGCATAGTTGCTGGCTGGAGTTAAACCATTATGGTCCTGCTTATTGATTGTGCCAACATTCTCAAGAGGAACAGTGAACTTGAATAAGAACCTCTTTCAACAGAAGGCAGATAAACACTTTGCAGCTTTAAGAAATGTCTAGTGGCAGAAATGAAGAGTCTCTCCTCTTGGTTAGTTAAAAACCCCCTTTGTATGCAAATAGTTCAAATGTTTTGTCTGATAAAATGAAAACTTTCTCAGGTAGGCGTTTCATACTCATGCATTGTTTGTTTCTCTGCACATAATAGGTAGAAAGGCACTGATTCTGCTGACTTGTCATCTTCATTCTCACAAAATGATCATTTCAACCTTGCCTGAAATCTATTAGGAGATAAATGTGGGTAAAGAATAAGAACAGAGCCACATGAAGTCTACCAAATATGAATCCCAAGGGTGGCCACCTCTTTTCATTCAAGCAGGAAAATAATAATTAAAAGCATCTGATGTGTTACACAAGAGTTGTTAATTAATTAAGTGAAAGTTGTTTGTTTGCAATTTGTTATACTAGAAAATACAGTACATGGCAATATACAAAAGAATGTACACTAATATTGGCATGAAGTTGCAGGCTCACATTGTTGGTACAAATTCTGGCATGTTTTATAGGCCTGATCCATACACAAAAGGCATGTATAACAAGTAACATTTACATGTTATAAAGGGTGTGAAAATTCTCAACATGCTGATAATTAGAAACAGTGGTAGAGGTTACTAGTAGTTGAATGGTCTGATGTGAACATTGAAAGACACTGTGCCAACAGTGGTATCTAGCCACAGATCTAGTTCATTGAACACAATAATCAGACAAATTTTAAAAAAATATTTCTCAGAAAGCCTTTTTTAATTTCCTTCACTGGATTTTGGGAAAGAGCTTTAAAGCAGGCTATCATCCTCTGAGCTTATGGCTTACATGGCTTATGTAAGGTAGCAATCTCCCTACTTTGTGGTCAGCATGCCTCACCATCAGTGAGGTACTAGGCACAGATATGTATACAGATACAAATGTTTTGGTCTAAACAAGAGTAATCATGAGCCATTTGATACAAATGAAAATCAGCCAAACAAAAAACCAAACAATATAAAGAGTTACTCTCTGTGCCATGTGTACAAGTCACTATATATTAAGTTGCATTTGCGTGATCTCTGAGGATTGCCTTTTAGGACTGTACTCTAGTCTATCCTTTGTTATAACTCAAGAGAAAATGCTGATCTCACTGAGTAGTTTGTTTGATCTGGAGAAAAAAGCTAAAATGCTAATTATACCTATCTGCATAGACATAAGAAATTCAGCAACAGTTAGGTTTTATGTTTTTAGTGTTGAATTAAGAAATTGCAAATTCTAGCCACAGGTCTTTGGCGTAGGCACAATACATTAAAGTTAGGTAGTTTGTCCTCATAGTTACTGGATTTGAAAATTCTTGCTCATAAAAAGGCAATACTCCCAAGTGGAAAATCTTCTTCATGGAGATTTGTTTTCTCTACGTTGTATAATGATCTGACACAAATGAAACAGCAACATTTACTTTAGTATTATAGGGCAGTGTGAACTTTATATTTTATAAAGCAAATGAAATTTGTCATCAGACTTTAGTTGCTTACGAATTTTACGAACCCTTAAATGTAATACAAAAAATAAATGAAGGCAGAGAACCATCTTCTATGTCCCACTGTTAAGTGTAGAAATATCTTATTCTGTCAATGTGATTTCATAGCAGGATGAAAAATGTCAAAAGTGGGGATGACAAATCAGTCTAGTGAGGAAAAATGACTCTCAGACAAGAGATGTCATTTGTCATGATTGCCATTTGACTGCACTTTCTCCTGTCTTCTCTTTCAGATGAATGTTACTTTGCCATTAATTTAAAATTATCTTAAATCAAAGATGGGTTGAACATGAAAAGCAAAGGTACTCATCTTTTGAAGTTTTGCAATATGCAGAAACCTATTCAAATGTAAACTTACTGAAAACCGACATACACATTACGAAAAAGGTTATCATCATGAATTGTTAACTTAGAAAACATTATAGTTCTTTAGTTCAAAAGTCCATTTTTCCTAAATACAGGCAACAGCATGGCTTTTGTTCGAAACTGACACAGCTGAGCACAGCACTCTGAGCCACTGCATAATACGGGTGGTAATTAAGCCACAGCTTCAAGGTTGCATGGGCACAAGACAATTCAGCCTAATGAAGTATCGATTGGCTGCAGTCGAGGTAAAACAAGTTGACATTCATTTAGAGGTAGCAATGCGAATATACCACAAAGCCACCAAAGAAGCAAGGGAAAAAAAACAATGAAACTGAATTTTAATCTTGCAAACACAATTAAGATTCTTATTTACAGCATGTTGCTATCACTTAAACTAAAGCTAATTGCATACTTACTGCCCTGACATCAGATTCTTAAATCAGCAGAAATTATATTCATAGGCTCTTGGCAAAAAGCACATGAAGTCCAGTGTTTCAATTAGAATCTGTCCTAACACTTCAAAAATCCAACTGCAAAAAAAATACTTAGAGTCTACTTTAGTTTCCACTTTATGCAGACAACTGAGTTTATTTTAAATGCTGTGATAAACTCCTCTGTAACACAAGTTACTTAATTACTAAGGAAAGTAGTTTTACCTCCTAATTGAATAATTGCAAGTAGATTATTTATATTGTAACATTATGCAAATATTAAATACAGTTTTTAAGATTAATTTTATTTCTTTTTCTGTCTTTATTTATAAAATCTTAGCCTTGACCATATATGTCTCATGCACATATATATATATATATATATATATATATATATAAAACTAGGATATGCATAAAATACATATAGCAATGTATAAACGTACATCTTTAAATTTACTTTTGCAATAATTTTGTTCCTAATCAATAGGTTAACTTTGTAAAAAGATGATGTTCTCAAAAGCCACAGGGTGAGTGCAAAATTTTTGACATTTGTATCAGAAAAAACTCCAGTAAAACAAGAAATTACTTTTTACCCCTACTACAAAACCTTCAGGAGATTTAGAATGTGGATACAAATATCAAAGTGTTAAGTTTTCTTCTGTGTAATATTATATTTCTCTTAAAATTAATGAAATTTTACTTATGCACTTTGAAATTAATGAGTAGTTTAAAAAATCCAATAAAATATGTCTAAGAGAACAATATTAATTAAGAAGAGATCTCAAAAAGCAAAAATAATTGTATGCTTTCCAAATTTTATTACTGGTTACGAAGGTTTCTCAGGAATTTCTTTGAATTTGATTTGTTGACTTCTAGCTTAAATAATTCATCAGCATCCTTTTTCCTGAATTGTTAGCATGAAACAAAATTTGGCCAAAGAAGCCTGTAACTGTACACTGTCATTTGTGACTAAATCCTTACATTTTGCAAACAAATACTCAGAAATTGCAACAAATTTATTACATTACGCTGTTCTAACAAAATCCTCCTTATAAAGCTGAAATATCAGTGTATTATGAGTTTTTGTCTTCCAAAAGTGCAAACAATTTACAGCTTGCACCAATCACTTCCATTTTCTCATGAAAAAATGCCCCCAAATGACTGAGAAAGTGCTAATGTGTCTAATTGCATTATAGACCCCTCCGGCAGACAGACATTTCTTTAAAAAGTAACTCATTAAATCACTGATTGCCAGATGTTGGGATTCACATCAATTGCCCTACTTATGTACTGAATTGAGGCAGTCTGAGTACTGAAATAAACATAAACTATTTTAGTAATTAAAGTAAAAATTCAGAAAGCTGAGATCTGAATACATTTACTGTATGTAAATGTTTACAGGCAAAATATTTTCATCATCACACTTGTAAACTGAGCCCAGTGTCTATTAAGTGATTTTTAGGATTTAAAATAAACAGAAAATGGAAGGCTATTAAAAAAATATTTTCCCCAGCATATCAGTGTAAAATACTTAGAAAACAATTGTATTATGGGCTGGACTCTGTGATCATTGTCTACCTTATCAACTATCCTCATCTTATTTGGAAATCTTGTAAAAGAAATTTCATATGTCATTGTTGTAGATATCCTACAGGATATTCCAGACTAAAAAGGTGACAATTTTAGTTTCTCTTGGTGGAAATGTCTGTGGTCTCTTGAAGCCAGGTCAGCACACTGCATAACATGAGAAGAAATACTACTCCAGATCTGATATACTACTTGCCTATAAAATTTCCCCCTTCTGCTGGGTTCAAGTCTCTAACCACATCCCCCATTATCTGTGAGGTCTTAGGTCTAGATGGAAGTGGCAGATAGAATTTCTAGCCACTAGTACTTTTGTTAAAAGTAAATATTTATCTTGGCAAGGACTCTTCTGGGCCCACATCTCAATTGTGAAGTAATAATGAGAAGAATTCAACCCAGTATCAGTGCAATGGGGATTCCTGAGGCAGAAATGTTCAGTCCAGCAGACTTCAATCCCTTTTCCCAAATGACTGCAGAAAGAATCTCTGTCCACTGGAGATAAGCATTTTGGAATTAATGGCCATTTACAAATGCTTTCCTTTTGGCAGGCTACCTCTCAGACCACTAGTGAAGAAGCTGTGCCCCAGTAAATGGATTAGGGAAAAGCACAGATTACTTTTGAGAGAACTCATCAGCCTAGTTGCTCTGAGTGGTCTGGATAGACTGTACACTCTACCTGAAGAAATGAGGCATATTCAGGTAATATCTGAAGACCTACAACTGTTCTTCTGAAGACTTTATTTCTTCTTCTTCTTCAGAATACAAGTTCTCCATATGGAAAACCCAAATTCTTTACTGCTCTTTCAGAATATACTGTAAATAGTGTATGCAATTGCATTACTATTACACAGAATTTCTTAAGCATTCAAATCAATGCTAGAAACTTCATTTTCATCAACAGTTCACATTTACATGTCTTCAAAATTATTTAAAAGTAACTCAAAATAATAACAAAAAATGGTATAATTATTGCCTACTTCAACAGTAAAACAAAAGACTGATATGCATCCAAAGTGAAAACAAAAGCTTATTGCAATAGCTCAGTTTATTTCCATATTACAGCTATTCATGTCATCAAAATTCTAATAATCTTTTATTTACTATTTAAATATATTTCTTTTCAAATACAAGTGAAATCAGTAATTTTGAAGACAATTTAAACTTTCTCTAGTGAAAAAAAAGTTCTCATAGTATGCTTGCATTGCTGCTATCTTGTGTTTAGTATTTCTTATTCACAGAAGGAAGAGAAGATGAAAAGATGCAGCACAAAATGTGTCAGCTAATTTCCTGAATTTCATTGAAATAATTAGAAAAATTTCCCAGGAAATTTATAGTTGCTGTCTACATGAATGTCTACTCACGAAATCCTTATGCTTTTTTCTACCTTCTGATTTGAACCCCAAGATATTACAATTTAACATAAAACTACCACAGCCTCATACAAAAATAAAATTACTTAAAAAACATTATGTCATTTAGGAAAAGGGATTAACTCTGTATATATACAGAATTTGTGAGCAATTAGGTATACCTCATCTGAAAATTGAGTATAAACACTCAAAAATTGTTAATTATATTTATAACTTTCTTATATTTTTTAAAATTATTTTTTTCTATATTAATACTACTCAGAATTAGAAAACTGTCAGACATATAATACTTTTAAAAATATGTGTTTTTATGTTTCATGACGAACTGTCATGATAGGACAACAATTAATGGGTGCACATTGAAAGAGAGCAAATTTGGGTTAGATATCAGAAAGAAATTCTTTACTGTGCAGGTGGTGAGGGATAGGAACAGGTTGCCCAGGGAGTCTGTGGATGCCCCAGCCCCAGAAATGTTCAAGGAAAGGTTGGCTAAGGCCTGGAACAACCTGGTCCAGTGGAAGGTGTCCCTGTCCATGGCAGGGGGCTGGAAATAGACAATCTTTAAGGTCCATTCCAACCATTTCACATTCTATGATTCCATGATTCTATGATGAGATTATTCTATTCTAGCTCATCTTTGAAAGGTTCTAAGCCTATTATTACACTTTCATCTGTTAAATGCCTTTGAGAGGTAAAGTGCACAGGCATTTTAGGACTGGAGCCAGGAGTAAATTTTCAACCTACATGGCTCTAAGCATATGCTTTATGCTTTGACCACACTTAAAATAATTTTACACTTATATTTTCTAGTCACTCCCAAGAGAAAAGAAAGACAGACTAGAGAAATAAACATTTAAACATTGCAGGTTTTGAAAGACAGGGAGTTTTATCTCTGCCTTTTTCAAGTTCCATAAGCTAAACTCTAGTGAAGACATTGTTTTTTCAATAAAAAAGAAAAACTCAAAACTGCAAGGTGCCAGTCTGTTTAGTCACAATCTAGGGATAGTACCTTTTACTTATTTTTAAATATTTGTTATAGCCTGCATTGCAAAAATGAGAAGGATATCTGCAAGAAAATGCTTTAAGTAAAGGTTAAAAGTGATATAGTGTCTCAAAGATCTAATAATAAGATAAATGTATTTTACCAGGAGGTCATCAATTCAGATTCCACAAAAAAATCAGCAATGCTTTGACTTTTAAAAAATGTCATTCCAGTTCGTATTAGAGTAATGACTAATTTAGGAGGATGAAAGTCACTGTTTAAATCAGTCTGTCACTACACTTAACAACTCCCAACCTAAAGTTTTAGAGAATCAAACAGGCCCACACCAGAATTTTTCTCCAAGGGATGCCCTTTTTTTTCCACCAAAGCAGATAAACATGAGATTCATGTTGAAAGACATATGCATGTGTTTAAAATTAAAAATTCATTGACTTCTGAATAGAAAAATTATTTTATAAACATATTATGTTTGGCTCCTATTCCTACACTACCCAAGAACTAAGGCAGAAGTATATGGCTCAGGAGATAATGGAACTGTGAAGAGTTTTCCTATCATAGATTCCAAGTCTCTGCTATGGCACTAAATGTGCTATATTTTCATTTGCATTAATTCAAAAAGTTTTATCTGAAAACTGATTAGTTTTCTGATCTCCTCACTTAACAGAATGTTCCAGATCTCGATTCATCAAATGGATAGAGAACGCGTTCTAATTTTTAACAAAAATCTAATTATGATAAAATATATATGTATTTATAACCATTTGTTCTCTATGCACAAAATTGTACTTTAAATTTTTCATTCCATGGGCCCAGCTTCATTCATACAAAGTTAGCATTGCCACAATCTCATCACAATGTCAAGTGAAGACTATGGAGATTACATTATGATGTCAAAATGCAATTGAAAGGAATTTTTATTACTATCTATGGTCACCACATTTACAATATCAAATCATGATGAAAAGTGTTTCAATGTTTCTCTGGAGATGAAATTATAATGTCAAGCTGATGACACAATGAGGTCAGTACAAATCTTCATAGACCCAATCACAATGTTCATTTCAATGGGAAATATATGGAGACTGTCATATAAAGACTATAGAAAAACAAAGTGGGCAAAAACTACCAGAACTTCAGCAAGCTTTCAAAACTGTAAAGCTGGAAAAGGCTTTGAAAAATATCCTCTCAAAAGTTTTCCCTATTCTTTCTCCATCACAAGTTTTCTTCAGTTTTTTTCTCCCTAGTGTCATCACTGAACTAGGTTTTCTGGGTTCTGTGTCCAGGATTCCAAGATATTTTGGCTGTTCCTAACATTTTTCCTGTCCTTGTATTACACAGCTCCCATTGAGTTTGCCCCTCTTCAGCCCCAGAACTATACTACAATTTCTCATCTGCTGTTATTGAAATCTCAATGTAGCATTTCCTTCATTTTCTTCCCTAAGAATTTTTGATTCTTTTCCTGACCACATTAAGACCAGTAACTGCAAAATGTTCCTCACACAGGGTTTGAAGCCTGTTTCTCACTGAACTGCTGACTGATGCCGAGTTTTGTTACTTTTTTCAGTCTTGATGGGTTTTTTTACTGTCTCTGCTACAAAAAGTACTGTCTGTTCCACTCATCTCCTGAATTACTGTCTGGTTTTGTATCATCTTTTCCAAATTTTTAAGTTCAAATGTTTTCTATACTCTTTCTCAGAACATGAATTTATCTCAAATAGCTTTATTAAGTCTGATTATTTCCTTCATTTCTCTTTTTACAGTTCACATGTTACAAGCAGCATTCATGCCTCCTGTGTATGCAGACCAGGGTTCGGTGTAAATTTCTTTTATAAACTCTCTCTCTGATAATTACCCAGGGGTAAAGTAATATATAAAAGAAAATGTGAAATTTTGCTTGGCAATAGACATTGTTATATGCCTCAAATATGCTATCTTCATTTGGATGAACTCCAGTTTGTAAGCTAAGGTTTGAATCCTCTTTCTATATTTGAATAGATTAATGCTAAGCAAATAGCATTATTATAAATATTATACATATATATGTTATATGTTATATATATATATTATAAAGCTATTTCCAATTGAAAAAAAAAAGAAATCTTAAATTCAAAAATTTTGAATACCTTTATCTTAGTCAATTTCTATCTCTGAATCCTTGGGAGGTTTTCCCTTTATTTGAATTATCATGGTTGTATTTAAGCTCCACCAATAGAATAGAATCCATATTACATAAAGGCAAAAACAAGTGTCTTATCATCACTAATATTGTGTTTTTAAAATTAATTTACCAGGAACACACCATGATATTCTAAAAAATGTAAGGACCATAAAATCCACTGACATCCAATCTGATTGATAACCCCAGTGCCAATACAGAGGTAGATCAGTACAGACTATATTCTGGTGATATTTTTAGGACATATTCATCTTCATTCTTTTCACACATTTTAATCCTTCTCTTATTTGAGTGTCCTCTTCTAAATTAAAAGGTATTTAAAATCATAATATTGTTACAGTTTTCTAAATCAAGAGTGTACAAAGACTTAACATTTTTCCACTTCTTTAAAGCTGGTATTCATCAGGACAGCATGAATAACAATATTATCTGCACTGAAGCAGATTATTCTCACTTCTTCTTAAATAATAAATTATATTGATGTGATTTATCCAGAACAAGTGCCATAAATATTTTAACCTAATGCTAATACCAATCAACTGGAATGTTTAATGCAAACGTAAAAGAATATATTTATCATAATTTCCTTATTTTAGAATTTATCTCCTTCATTTTTCCAGCACCAGAATTTGCATGACCTTTTTCTCATAAAGACAATGATAGAATAGCATTGTAGGTTCTTTTCTACAAGCCCACAGTTTGCTCATTGGCTTTAGGACAGTAAAGTTTTTCCTTCTTTGATGTTTAATCCCCTTTTCCCTGGTTTAAAAAATTGAAAAATTTTACTGAGCTAATGTAAGTTTTTAATTTTTCTGTTACCATTCTGGATTAGATATATTAAATTTGTAAGTTGTATGTTTTAAAAGCATATTGAGTCTGCTTTTGTTTTCAATATATTTTTCAATATAGGAAGAAAAAATCATACTTGATTATTAATGCAGCAACAGATATAATGTCTCATAATCTTTTAGGGAAAAATAGATAAAAAAAGGGAAAAAGCAAAAATCTCAAGGATAATAAAAAGGAAGTAAAGCACATGGAGAGCTGGCACTGACGAGTGGTTTTTTCCACACTTGACACATAACTAAAGATAAAGGCAAGAAGGATTGGCCATAAATAAAATACGATTATATAAACCAAAAGTGATTGTCAACTCATTTAAAAAGGAGGATAAGTTTTACTAATACTTAGTATTTTTGTAGAGATTTACCAAATAACCTAGATATTTGTCCAAATATCTTAGATACATATAGATACAGAAACTGATATATTCTACAGAAAAGTGAGTAGGACTAAAAACAGCTAAACTTTAGACTTTAAACCCTAGTATTCCATGAGTTCACAGACTGTGAATATTCCAACCTCCTTTCCTCATGTACTGCACACTGAGAAGCAGAGGGTGATTGAGGACACATGGAATTTTGCATGCACTGCTCTCATACAATGCTATTTTACTTTTATCCATTCATCAGTGTAGCAAATTACCACTACTCTTGCCATCAAAGCAGCATGGAAATAGGTGTGAGGTCCTGTAGAGTCATCTTTACACAGGAGTTCTGATCTATGATGAAAGGAGTGAAGCACACGTATAATATGATAGTATCATAATAGTGAAAATGGAGAATTTCTGTTTAAAGCATCTTGTAAAATAAAAAAAACATACTCTACATTGTTTAGTAGTGTCAAATGCAAAACTTAAAGCCATTGCATTAACACATGTCCCAGTGTTGCTCAAGATTACTACTATGTTCAGATTCTTGAATACAAGATTAACATAAAAAGGATGCTTAAGGCAATGGTTAAAGTATGAACCAGGAAAATTCTTGTCCATTATGGACATTAAAAATATGGGTTGTGTGCATTGATTTGCTTGTATGGCCCTTATATGGGCTACCTTTGGCAAACAGTCTGCTTATCAGTATTTGTTAACATAAAGATGAGTGTGCACATGGTGTCCACGTGGCTTTAATATGCAACATTGTCTAGGGTGTATCTGCCCAAAACTGATAGATCATATTGAAGAGAATAATGAACATCAGCCAGATGAAACAATAATCAGAGATCACAGAATCATAAAATATTTTGAGATGGACGGGACCCACCATGAAACATCAAAGTCCAGCTTCTGGTCCTGCACAGGACAGCTCCAGGAATCACACAATGTTCTGAGAGCATTGTTCAAACATTTCTTGAACTCTATCATGTTTGGTGCTGCAACCAATTCCCTGGGGAGCTTGTTCCAACCCAATCACACTTTGGGTAAAGAACCTTTTTCTAATATCCAACCTAGACCTCCCCTTATACAACTGCAGACCATTCCCTTGGGTCCTGTCACAGGTCACCAGAGAGAAGAGATCAGTGTCTTCCCCTTCTCTTCCCCCCACAAGGAAGCTGCAGACTGCAGTGAGGTCTCCCCTCAGTGTCCTCTTCTCCAGGCTGAACAGACCAAGTGATGCCAGCTGCTCCTCATATGGCTTCTCCTCAAAGCCCTTCACCATCTCAGTAGCCCTCCTTTGGACAGTCTCTAATGGCTTTTACAGCTTTCTTACATTGTGGCACTCAACACTGCACACAGTATTCACGGTGAGGCTGCCCCAGAGCAGGGCAGAGCAGGGCAATCCCCTCCCTTGTCTGGCTGTCCCCAGTGCCCCCCAGGACAGGGTTGGCCCTCCTGGCTGCCAGGGCACTGCTGGCTCGTGTTCAACTTGCCATTGAACAAGACCCCCAGGTCAGCTCTGAATGATGCTGGGGGCAGAGGACCCAACCTGAAAGGCAGTATAAACCAAGTTCGAAATTTGTGACAGTGGACAGTGGAGAGGTGAGAGCAGAAGGCAAAAGCCTTCCAGAAATGGTCCCATGCCCTCTGCCACAGGTGCTCCAGCACAGCTCACTCCCAGCTGCCATGGGCACAGCCTGGGGACCTGTACCCTGGGTGAATGCAGGTGTCCTCCTGGGGGCTGTCACCTCTGGGGAAGGAATGACAGCACAAAGCTCACACAAAGGATGGGGCTCCTGCACAAGCAGGCTTTTGCAGGTGGGGTCCCTCATGTTGAGATGAAAGGCATCTGCACCCTGCAAAACCTACAGCAATGGCTGCATGTTTCTGTCTGTGAGTGTGTGTGTGTTCATCCAATATGAGAAATTCTTGGGATTAGTTATAAAAGGGTGCTTCAAAATTTTCAGGTCTTTCAATTTTTTAACTTTTTCTAAGTGGCACAGTTTTTTCATTATTGGACCAGCATTAACTCTCAGTAGTTCATTGATGCCTAGTTAATTATATGTGGTTAATAAATTTAAAAAATCACTTCAATCACTTTTATTTGATTTAAACTGCAAATTTTTTCCTGCAGCAAGTCTCTACTTTCATCTGAAAAAAATCGTTAATGAATCAACTGCAAGGCTTTTGTAATTTCTAGACTTTTAAACACTCCCATGACAAAAATAGGGGAAAAAAGAAAAATAAAATTAAAAGAAGAAAATACTGCTATTTTTCCTATTATTTTTCCCTGAATGCGAGATGTTTGCTAATTCAGAAAAAGAAGACACACAAAATACAGCAGTACTAAATGTTTATAATCTCTCTAAGGTTAGCAGTGTTTGGTGAATTCATCTCAAGTACCAACTAACTTTGTGATTCTGTTATACATTTGTATTAATGCATAGTGAAAAGGCTTTGCTTATCGAAGCAGCAACAACATCCCTACAAGCAATAGCTAATAATGCACCTTGGGGCATAAACTGATGCTAAGAATATAGTATTCATTTTTAGGCACTTTCAGGAAAGTAGAAATTTTAGACAAACCAGTACTGGTTTCTGTAACAAGATACTTTATACTAAAGTGTGCAGAAATTATCAAATAACCTCCACCTAGAAGAATCTTAGCAACAAAAAATGTAAATATCATTAGTGTTTAGCTATGAAATACTGTTTCAATGAAAACCTATTCACATTTCCTTTTATTTACGGAGAACTGTGGTCCACAGATCTCTTGCTTCTAAAAATTACTGAAGACCTCATGACAACTGTCTTGTACCTTTCAGTGAAGTGAAAATTAGGGGGGAAAAAAGAGAACAACAGATGAATATTTACAAAACACAGAAGAAAAATTCAAATGAGAATTGCCATCCACAAATATAAGCTTATCCTGGGTTTCACCAATAAGATGATAGAAATGGTTCATGTTACTTTGGAAGACCCATTCTTTGTGTCCATTCACAGTAAATATGCTAATACTTTCCCCTATAGACTTGGATTTCCCCATAGTTTGACAGGGCATCAGTCAGAACACATGTAGATACAATGGTAAATGTTATAAAATTCTTAACAAGGGTAGATAGGCAGAAATTCAAAATATAATGTAGGTCAGATCTTTCCACTTGTTTCAGCTATGATTTGAAGAAGGGAATTAAATTCCCATATCTCACTGACTTTCACTGGGATTTGGGAACCAGCAACTCCTTTAAAAACCCTAGCTTTTATTGACAATTCTCACAGTCACTTTGAGAACCATCCTCTTGTGTGTCAGGTGCACTTTAACTGGATTTGAAGGCAGTTACTCCTCCCCTCACTGGACTCACAGATACTCCTTTGTAAGCTGTAATGTGGGCTCTTCAATACATTTAGTTCTATGAATAATTAATGTGTCTCCTGCTCTCACCACTTGATTTCCAGTTATTTGCGTTGCATGCAGTATTCTGAGCCAGTTTCAGAGCTCCTAGACCAAAATGAAGGTTTTCCATAAAGTGTAATGGTACATGAAAAATAAGAGTTTAAATTAAAAAAAAAAAAAAGCTGTAAACCTGTCTCACATTTCTTAAAAATACTAAAAGTAAAATCTCCAAGAAAGAAAACATAGGTGTTGTTAATGGCAGAAGAAATAGAAGACTCTGGGCAAAAATTCAGTGAGCATCAGAGAGAATTTTTTGTTCAATGTTTTATTTTGTTTGAGTTTGGGGGAGTGTGTTTTGGCTTTGTTTGTTTGTTTCTACTTCTGTTAAAAAATGCAAAAAAATTTAAAATATCATCTTTTGGTTGGTTTTAATTCATTTGCTAAGCATAACTTGGACAGAGTTTATGAAAGCAAGCTTGTCATTTAAGCTAGTCACCACACTTCATGGATGACTGAATAAAAATGAGTTTTTCGAGAGGTAACCAAAAGTACTGCCTCAGTGAATCCATATATACTTACATAGTGGACATAGAAAAAAAAATCAGTTAGATGTCCTTCTAAGACAAAGTAGATCAATCTCATTGCTTCTATAAGATATAAGATGAATTTGAACAGACTGGATAATTTCCAGAAGCAGTTATATCAGAGCAGATATAATAAAAAAAGAGTAGCTGCAAGAAAATAGACTAGATTGAAAATAGAATGCAAAACCTCTAGGCCATTCTGGAAGGAGGAGAGCCCAGGAACTTTTTATTGTTTAGGTATTGAATTAAAACAGTAGTTAAAGCTCTTAACAAATGTCAACATATTATGTAAGTTTTCATTTACTGATTTTAGAAGTATGTCTTTACCATTATAGAAGCAGCTATTTATGGAAAATTATTTTCTGTGAGTGATGTGATGAAAAATTGTAGTTTAATTTATTAATTACAGGTTAACTGATGAATAGCAGTTAATATAATTTGTACAAAGAAGAGAAGGAATATCTACTTCTTTTACTAAAGCAATGTAAATCTGGAGCAGTTTCTGTGTTTTCACTGAGTTTTAATTCACATCTTAAATTTTGTTTTATTTTTGTGCACCTTTTTTATAAGAGACGTAAATAATAACTAATTAGCATCTAGTTAATGTCTTGATCCTACCACTAAGCCAAAAAAATTACTAAATGTAGAAGCAATCAAAACAGAATTAGAGAATTATATCAGAAAAAAAAATCCATTACATTTTATTATTTTCAAGACCATTTTAAAAATTCCTTAGCATGGTATTCTTATTTACTTTTTTTCTTTAGGGCAAAATTTCAAGACTCATTTCTTTTTGATTCTTAAGCATCATTCAGTTTGCTTTCTCCAAAAGCTGAGCAGTAAAAAAGCCTTGATCAGGGATTGCAATCTTTTCCTTTCAACTTAAAGCCTGAGAAGCTTGACCTTTTTGCTGTTGACTCATTTAAATTTCCAGGTTCATACCTCAGAGATATGTGGGGAGTTTGTAGTTCTGCAGGTGGGTGGAAGTGATATGTCCATCTCAAGAGCAGAAAGAAGGGTAGAGAAGACAGTGGGTGTACAATAACTTTTCTTCTCTACAAGACCTGATGTCTTTGATTCTTTCCTCTTTGCAGCATCTCAGTCTGTTTGAGCAAGAGAGTGCAAAGCATCAATGACCCTCAGAGTATTTTTAAGAGGCTGAAACAAAGCTCCAGTCCATCCTCCTGTCCCCAGAAGTGACCCACAACCCCTGATTGCTGCAGTAAAGATACAGCCATATCCTTCCAGAACATTTTCACAAGCTCGAGAGACATGCAGCAGAGAAAATCTCAACTTGTTCTCTCTCTCTGGGATAAGTTACAGGTCTATCAAGTAGCCATACACTGGAACAGCATCCATAACAGATATATCAGGAAGGATTTGGCTGCTTGGATACAGTCCACCTTTATGTGATGTGTTGATCACGTAAAAAAAAAAATAGATATAGATAGCTTCCAGTCTCAAATATAGGAAAAGCATTTCACATACATATAAATGTTTCAAAATTCAGGATGTACAAAAGATTTGAAACCACAAGTGTAAACTTGTAGACACTATATGTCCTTTTTTTGAAAACTTATTATATACTTCCTAGTCTACTCTCAGTTCTATAAATATATGTATTAATAATAAATGTATGTGTAAATAAAATTGCTTGCTACAAATGATACTTAGCTTCTTTTTCTTTTGGATGCTTGTAAATATAAGATGAAACCCAGAGTTCTCTAAGCCAAAGAATGTTTTAGAGATAAGAAAAAATACTCTCCAGTTTCATTATGAAGCATAATATAATCCTAACACAGCACTGTAGATGTCAGCTGAGCTTCTCAGGAGAGCAGAGGGTGCAGAAGTCATCACGTACTTTGTTTAAAATCTCCTGTAAAAGTAATGAGGATTTATGTTTGGAATGTTCTTGTTAAAACACAAAGTTCAGACTGATTGTGTGTAACACACTGTGAAAAACCAGCAGAGTTACTGGGGACTGGGGTGTGGCTGCTGTGCCCACGGTGGGTGCTGACAGCTCTTGTTGGGCTCACCCTTACAAGGGCTGGGTGGCTGCAGGATGGTGGGCATGGGAGGAGCTGGGGATTGCTCTGTGCCAGCCAGGATGGATTCCAACAGCTCTGGCACAGAATGAGCACCTTGGTGTGTGCCAGAGCCTGGGAGGAGCCCGTGGTGCCTCAGCAGAGGTGTGCAGGGTGGGATGAGGGGTGAATGCACACACCCTCAGGGCTGCCCTGCCTCAGCATCCCTCTCACCACTGCCTCACCAGAGGAGCTTTCACCTGCTCTACACAGCCCTGGGAGACTATGAGGGCAGCTAACTCTGGAGAAAGGGAGAATGTATGAGTGTGACACATTGTTTGCATTCCTGCTTCCCCCAGTACCCATCAGTGATCAAAAGTTTGCTTTTATTGGCAATAAGTTGCATACAATTATCTGACTTCAAAATATTTTGCCTGGGACAGGTTTGTTGTTGGTTTACAAGGTCTACCACACTCCTTTTCATGTTTTCTCTCCAGTGCTGTTGTGCAGTAGCTCTTTGAGACAAATTTATTTGAAAAGGGCCCTAGAGGTGCAAGTTAATTCACTTACTGAACAACCAAAGAAGTAGAAAATTTTAGGATTTATTGTCTTTCAATGATATTGTTTCCTCTCTCATTAGTATTTTCCTCTTAAACTTCTCTGTGAAATTAATACCAGCCTAAATGGTACCAGACTTAAATTAAAAATATTCCAGCCTCTTTTTTCACTCATCTAAAGCTTTTCATATCACATTAGCAATACAGAGATGCTTCAAGTATTGCCATGTTGGAAACACTACTTAATTTTTCCTTTAAAAAAAATCCAGCTTATTTCTGTAATGTTAATGTATACCAAATTTATTCTGTAATAGAAGACACAATATACTTTTTCTATTAAATCTTCACTTTAAAAGTAAAGTAGAGGATTTTTTGTAATTTTTTACTTTAATATATTGTTTATATACTCAGTCATTAATTAGAAAGAAAATTTAGACAAAAAGCAGGACATAATCACTCCAATGCAAATACAAAAAACTTCATTATCTCCCTAGCAATGCAAAGAAATCTTATTAAAATGTAATTGACTTAAATCTTTAGCTTTTGTGCTGCCATTATCAATACGTACTCTAAGTAGAGAGAAGAGGCAACAATTTCTCAGAAAGTCAGCTGTTAGGAGGATTGTAGATAGGAGTTTTCCCAGCTGGTCTTCCTGAATGCTTCTTCCTAACAGAGAAGTAAATATTGTAACAGCTTGGAAGGTATAAGAATGATAGGAGAAATATCTCCTTGATTTTTTTTTGCAGGGTTCTGTTTAACTGGGGCATGTCCACCTCCTTTAGCAACAAAAATCAATGCTAGTCATGTACAATAGTAGAATACTGACATTATTTTATTGAGATACAGGTAGTTATTACTAAGTAAAATACTTGAATTATAAACTTGATCAGGCTCAGACAAGGAGCCCAAAACTTATACACTTGATTTGGGTTTAAATATCTCACCATGTCTTGTTAAAATATGTGGTGCCATCTCTGTTGTCTTCTCATAGAAAGAGACTCAAGTGATCAATTGCAACAATTTTCATTCTTTCAGTATCTTTGTATACAGTCCAGAAAATTCCCCAGGGGGAAACTGGCATTATACAGAGCTGCAAGAAATAAATTGGAGGAATTGATAACAACTCTTGTCTATTCTTGATTAAAGACTATTTCTCTCCTGTTTAGTCTTTGAAGGTTTCATTATAATACTGGCATAGATCCCCAGTCTAGAGTGCTGGATCTTCTGCTGGCATTGGTATTAAGCCTCATTCTTGGAGGCTTCACACTGAAAAAGAAAAATCAAATAATAAAATAATGCTGTTCTCGTGGGACTGTGTTCTGACACCAGTGGATGATGTTAAAACCAAGATGATGTTAAAATTATCTCTGATTACAAGTCACAGAACAGGGTTACAAAACTGAAATATTGAAACCTATCAAAATTGAATCTCAAATTCTTAAAAATTCACATTCTCTATTCTCAGTCAATTCCACTGAATTCTTCAAGTATATATTCCATATATATGGAGGTGCTTTTTAGCATTAAACCACTGTAAATCTAATTATTTTTAGTTTTAAATGTATTTTCATTATTTTTCTGAGTGAAACAAGTATAAAAAAAGTCTTTAAAGCAAAAACGTTTATTTTTAAAGCTTAAAAATTATTAAAATGTAAATATAAATTCGAATATTGAGGCATAAAATCAATCTAGTGGTAATTTTCACAGTTTTTTTTTTTACTTCAAGTTGTATTTTACAGTCTTTGTTCCATTATGAAACATTAAGAATAGTTAGGATAATTAAATTGACCAGGTGTTTCTTCTAACTTTGATTATGGACTATATTCATAACAGGAAAGAACTTTACCTCTATGCTGAAATAGTCCAGGAAGGGAGAAGGAAAAACAAAAACAAAACCAAAACAAACCAAACCAAACCAAACCAAAACAAAACAAAACAAAAAAAAACAACAAAAAAAACCAAACCAAACCAAATCAAAACAAAAAAAAAACACACACACCAAAACAAACAAATAACTTTTTCCCTTTCATTTTTCCATTGTTCAGGTATGCATTTGAATATTTTTATAATTTTTTTCTGAAATTTTTCACAATTTGAATTAATTTTAAGGGTCAGGGTAAAGTGTTCATATTATTTAACTAGTCTTATAGGGATAACTTATGTCTTGTGTTGTCCACTTTTTATTACAGAATTTTATATGTTATAGCATCTATAATCTCTGATCTCTGGTTTGTTCAATCTAGTATCCAAGAAGCTTCATTTCCATACTTTCTTTTTGGATATATGATATATTTTAAAACTATTTAGTCAGGCCATGCAGAGATGCTTTGGGTTTAGTAGATGTTTGTTTTTTGCTTGTATGTTTTGGTGGTTTTTTTGGTTTTTTTTTTTTCCTAATTCCCTAGAGCATTAGTTCTTGATTATTTTCTTCACTTATCTTTAAAAGTGCCTTTGTTCTTCTTGTGTGTTTCTGTCTCTTTGCTTGTGACATTCCTTCTAACTATAAGTTTCCCTTAATTGGCAGGTTTGCATTTGAGTTTCCTACGTGGAATGACCCCTTGTTCCTTGTTCTGCAGTGTCAGGAAACAGAAATGTCACTGCTGATTAGGGGCCTGAACCCTCTGCTCCTCCTTCCCGTACAGTAGGCAATCTTGTTCTGTACACACTCTAGCTGCAGGGTCAGCCTTAGGGGAACTCTAAACAAGTGTCCACATGGGAAACCAAAGTGGAAGGGGCACTGATAGGGGCAAGTATTCTTTGAGCTCATTTGTCTACCACAGAAAGTCTCTTCTGTCCCTTTAAGTGTAAAATGTCCACTGGCATTGCCCAAGTGTGTACATTTTAACCAGACAGAAGCATTTTTGTGCCTCTGGCTTACTACACATGTACATCAGTGATGTTAATAACAGCTCTGCCTAACAACGTGACACTGAGATGTACTTCTAATGGTTGTCTTCCCTCTGAACTGAGATACAAAAGCTTTCATTTTTGGTTCTGAAACCCTCTGTTAAACCAACTTTGACCTCATCCCAGGGCACGATTACCTAGTCTTGCTTGGGGCACCTGAAGCTCTAAAGATGGCCTTGTGTAGCTGTGGTTAAAAATCTCTCTGGTTAGTGCACAGAGTGCATCCTGTCTTACAACTGAGTGGAAACCTCTGCTTTTTCCACTTTTTCTCCTCACCTAGGGAAGTGGAACAAACCAGAAGAGGGAGGAAGAGAAACTACACAGAAAAGAACAGAAGGTAGTGGCTTCAAGTGGCAGGGAACATGCATGAGACCAAAACTCCCTAAACCAAAGGATTCTGCAAAACAGAGAAACTAAAAAAGAGGGGAGTGGGAATAACACTTTACTTCCTACCATATTCATAGCCTGAAGGAAGTCTATGGGTGATCTACAAAGACGAGGAAATGGAAATGAAATATAAAGGACTAACTATGGAGTCCTTTTACAGCAACTGAGAAAACTGATATTGCTTGGAGTATTTCAGGGATAAAGGAAGAGCTTTACTCCCTTGTGCAGGAGAGCAGTTCTATAGTCACAAGGATAACTTGTTATCTACAGCAGCTCCATATCCAAACAAATCTATTAATCCATCACATGAGATCATATGCTCGTATGAATTTAATTTTCATTTCACTTATGAACATGATGCATACGAATTTGACTCAATTCTTCTTATCTAAATAGCATTGAAAATATAAATTTTGTACACGTTAGAAATATTTTTTTTAAAAATTGAACATCTGTGGGCTTATTTTGTTAGAAAAGAATATAGATTTACTATTAAAAAAGATTTTTTCTAATAGAGACTTTAAATTGACATATTAAATAAATATCTATGTTTTCATGAATTACTAGAGAAAAGAGAAAAACAGAAAGATCGTTTTTTATTTTTTCAAAAATGTAATGTAGACATGTCAGTGAGCCACATTTCTACAAACTCCCTCAGAAAGAGCAAATGAAACCTTTTACTTGTTTCATAAAGCTATTTTTGGAAGAGATGTAAAATTCAGCTCCTTCTAACTGGTTCATCTTTAAAAATCCCATGGCACTTTTCAGAAAAAAAGGGCTATTAACTATAATATTCTGGACAAAGTCCAAGTCACTTTGTGGCTACCAAATCCCCAGCTGAAATAGTTAGTCTGCATTTTCCTCAAAACCTTGCTGTGTAGACCACCAGGTTTTTTTTTTTTCCTAATAGGCAATGTCATTTTGATAGGGTTTATATGAACATTTAATAAGATTATTTTGGATAAATACAGTGATCCTTTAAAATAAAAGTTAACATAATAGCAAATCTATAAATTCTCAACAGCATTTTAAAAAAGCAGATATTTTGAAAGAGATTATTTGGTTATTGGCATGGTCTTCTTTTTATGATTTTTTTCTCTCAGGAATTTTCAAGAATAGGCTCATACATAATGTAGTGATATTTGTTCCCTGATACATCATCTTTACCTGGAATCCATGAGCACATAATTAAAAAAGTATCCAGTCCTAGAATTTTGAGTTTCTCCCTTTTATTGAGCAATTGTTTTAGATAATTCAGTTGGGGGAAAAATTGTATTTAGTATGACTTGTTGAGATGAGATGCTGTGAGAACACTTGGATTTCCAAAATATTATCCTTACTACTGAAATTCAGACCATCTGTTCTGTCCTAGGTCAGCTGTGAGAGCTGGAACAGCAGTTTCTTCTTCTCTGCACAGGCTGAAGGTATGTATTGTATTTGATGTTATGAGACTGTTTGGGACTAGCCTTTGAGTGCTGTCTCAGACCAAGACAGATCCATAACAAAATCCAGGCCATGATGTTTTCCACATGTTTTCAGCCACACAATTAGCCTCTCACTTTCCCGAACACTAAATGTATCTAGAAATTACCTGAACACATCTCCTTCTGCTTACTTCCTAACAATTCAACTTAAAACAGCACAATTTCACCAAGCTAAATCAAAATAAGTAGGTCTAGAATAGGCTGACATTTTGGTAAGTAGCAGGCAGTGAGGAATCTAGTCAACTGAGCCTGCTTCTGAGTTGCAGTAGAGGTTTGTATTAGGCTTGACACCCTTCAATATTTATCAATTCTCTGAAAAGCAAAGATAAAATCAGAGCTGATAAAATTCATGGGATGACACAAAGATTGGCACACTGGTAAATAATGAAGACAGGCAGTCATGGGAAGTGATCTGTATCACTTGATGACTGAACTAGTTCAAATCATGTAGAGCCAAAGTTACAGATATGATTTTGCAGGAATGAGGAGCTACAATTAGGTGAGACATTAGAAAAGCTAAAGGTAGTCATTCCAGCTGGGTGCATAGTCCATGCCCTGGCAAAGATATGCATTTTCCATGTGAGAACAAAATCTTGCTTTTGTCCTCACAACTCTTTTGACTCTCACAAATTATTTCTAAGAATTTATTGGCTTCTGATCCTTTTATTTGAGTGTTTGCCTCTTATTTGCATTCAGGTTTATGAGTCTACTGTTGTTAGGGAAAGAAGGAAAATTTCTGTCATAAGGCTTCACCATGTTTGAGTTCCATTTCAAGAGTATCATAAAGTGTCCTCACAAATCATTGACAAGCAAATACCATAGACAAGTAATTCAATATGAAACTCCAGTTCCGTGCAATAGTGAAAAGACACAGCCTGATCTCTTGATATGTAAAGGGAGAATATTGAGTAGAATTCAAGGAGCAATTTTATTTTTGTTGTTCCAGTATGCATTTTCAAAAGATTACTGAAAAATTTAGGAGAGTTCAGGTAAAAAAATATTCAATGTCTGGAGAAAAAACGCTGAAGAATGAGAGACTTAAATAACTTTGGATAGATCACCAAGAAGAAAAAAAAGAAAAAAGAAAGAGAAAAAAAAAAGGTCAGGGAGAAAGACTGGGCTTCCAAATAAACTGTAATCTGATAAAGAAGGGCTAAGGATGAATACTTTAAAAGCTGAAAAAGGACAAAGTCAAATTAAAAAAAAAAAAAAAAGAAAATAATTGTAATCATTGGGGATGAGGGAAGTATCTCATGCTGTATTTAGGTGAAGATAGGACGATTTGCTGGAAAATACACTTCAGTCAAACTCAAATTACTGGATTCCATGCAGCAATCAGGAGCTAAAAATCCGTTGCTTACTTTACACAGGGGATCAGACTGGAGGTCTCATCAACCCTTTTTTTGACCCTAAATTGAACAGAATTTTTTTATCAAATTCAGTTAATGGCCCTGACAATTCTGTCTCACTTTTCATCATTTCAAATCTCACCAGACTCGAGACTTCACTAGGGCAAGAAGCTAAGCATTCGTGAGAAATCCCTGACTCAGGGAGATCCCACTGTATGTGATTTTAAAATAACAGGAAGCATAAAGCAATAGCAGATGTGAAATTTCCAAGACGAGTGTGAAAGGACAGTGTCAGTGCAAGCATGAAGCCTGGAAAAAGACATAGTTCTGTCTTGGGGGAGAAGAGGAAGGAGAGAGACCTCCAAGGATTAGTTTGGATAAATATGAGATTAGTATCCAAACTTCTTGGTACTTCTCCAAACTAAACTTCTAACCTTTAAGGCTTCATCCACCCATCATAATTGTAGCTGATCTTAAAGTCACAAGCTGCCAAGGTTGTGGCTATTAAGGGGCAGAGGAGGAGACTATAAAAAAGCAAAACAAAGCAAAACAAAACAAAACAAAACAAAACAAAATAAAGCAAAACAAAAAACCCACAAAGCTTTTAAAAAATAATTTATGCTAATTACATTTGTGAAATAATTTTTCCTGCATGTCCTAACATGGAATATCTCCATAGTCTCCATCTGTTTATCATCTAAGATGTGTTAGCAAGATGTGACTGCTCATCATTCTGCTCTCTCACAGCATGTTACAGTCACTGTAATAACATGTACAATAGAAATAAACTACTTGATCCCTCATTAGAAAATAAATTATACTGCCCTCATACATTTACTTTACTTGTAAAACATTAGAATAGAGCTCATGAAAACATTTACCCACAAGAAAATCACATAGTTAAATATGATCCAATACATACATTGCTACCTAAGGCTTCTTGGAATAATTTACCCAGCCTGTAGATAGGAGGTTTTTAAATACATTTCTGGCATTTTTCCAGTAGTGTTATTAGGCTCTTGGAATTTCCCCTTTTCTGTGGTTCCTTTATGTGTTTCTTGTCATTCCAGTATCTCCAAGTCCCTCAATTTTCACCCCATAAACAGGCAAAGGCACAGTGCTGATCAACTATTATATAATGGAATTTATCATGTATATTAAGTTTCAGTTCTTGGGGGTTTTTTGAACCCTCTGCTTCAACTTCAGTTTTATTTCATAGTATTATGATGCATAACATTTCTGGCAATTCATGTTTTCTCTCAGATGTCTTCCAACATTTTAGCACACAACCTTTATAACAGCACTGCCACTATAAGTCTGGATCTCAAAATTATAAACATATTGTAATCTCAGGAATGAAACTTTTCTTAAAGGATTCATGAGGAAAAAATAAACAAATAGTCTATGAAAATTCTGGTGCTCCACTCTTATGTGACAACACAAATACTTCTTGAGTTACATGAGAGAAATACATATTAATTTGGTAGTGGCAGTGATAATCTCCAAATAACCTAGTGTGGCAGCATATTCAAAACTTCTAATCAAATGCCATAAGTTAAAAAATTCCAAAGGATATTCTGTTACTCGGGATCTAAGTCTTGCCACAGTCATGAAGGACTTAATATCAAGACCTTTTCTTCCCCACCACATTTTACAGCTGTGTTCCCCTTCACTTCAGGGAGAAAACAAAAGCAAAACAAACCAAAAACCAAAATAAAAAACCCTGAACAAATAAAATAAGACATCAAACCTAAAGTCTTTAATATTTATTGAATAAATGCATCTTACTGTAAATAATATAAGTCACATCACTATGAATATGAATGAAGACTGACCAAGGATGGATCTCAAGGATTTGCTTATTGACTTCAAGGTTATTTCCTGTTTGTATTTCTTTGTGTTTTAAAATAAAGTCCTCAATGTGTATCATTCATTCAATAAGCAGCCCAAAATAATGGAAAATCAGAGAACTGTAAATGTTGTCCACTGATTTTAATGAGGTGTTAATTTTGAAGCTTAATTACACCTACAGTAAATCCAAACACTGCTAACTACTTCACTGCCAGGGGATGAATATCTTCAGCTAAATCCATCAAATATGTCTAAATTTTCAGTCAGGAATCAACCTTTCTTTAGAATGGGAATAGAACTACGAAAAACTAAGGCCATAACATATACGTGAAGCACAATAAGTGAATCTTGTGCTCTGTTTCAAATAACTCATCTATATAGATGAGTTGAAAATACAAATGAACAAATTTTCAATAAATATTGAAAATACAATGCATTTCTACAGAATTAAGTTTAAAAAAACTTTTATTTTTCCTTCTACAACTATGCAGATATTTATAATAACATGCAATTTAAACTCCCTGCCAACAATTTAAAAGTGTTATAAGGATTCAAAGGCACTTAAAAGAAAATAAAAGAAACCCTTTTCTAAAGAAGTAAATTTGTGCCAGCCTCAAAAAGAGGCGAAAAATTTGACACTCACTTCCAAAAATCTTTTTCATGGAAGTCTTTTGCTCAGCTTTTCATTTTCAGACTTAGATAAGACCTAAGAAGTCTTAACTCACTTCCCAAATACTTCATTTAAATCCTGCATTCAGTATTAAGTAGTAGTAGTGTTGAGGAAAGTCAGTAAACTACAAAGAGCAAAAGAATGAGTGATCCCATAACCTGAAGTAAAAATATAATCTAGAGTGACAATAATAAGACAAATATGTTATCTCACAAATTTTAAATTTGTACTACCATTTCATCAGATAACATCTCACATACACAAGTCTTTTTTCACAATAAATTTCAAGAATTTCCCCAAAATTATTTCACTACTGACGTGGAAGAATAGTAATGCTTTAACTGCTTTTCATTCAATTAAAACTGAAGGAGAGGTCAAATAGACAAAATACAGTTTCACAGCATAGAAAATATTGTTTATTAGGAGAATGTGGACTAGTACAACAGGACTTTATTATTGGCAAAGAAAGCATCAAATATGTGTATTGATGTCTTTAGTGACTTCAGAAACTATCTACTGTATATGGCCTATATATACCTTTTTTTTATTCACTTTTGTCACCTACTGAATATTTTTTGCCTATCGAATAGATTAAAACATGCTGGAAATGGTTATTGAACACACCACAAAACTAAAGTTTTCCAAATGTTATGTTCAAATAACAGCATTAATACTGTCAATAGTGCCTGAGAGTTTTCATTATAGGTACTGGCCTCAAGCTTGTTTTCTGACTTTTGTGAGAGGGGGGTAAGATATAGACAGGAACATAAAGGAATAATTATGTATATATCAATCCAGTAGTGGCAAAACTAGAAATGAGAATAATAGTGCAGGAAGGCAAAGGTTTCACAACTTTCAGTTGTGATTCAGGATTCCAAAATTCCCTTTGGAAGACACTGTTCTGATTTCAACAGTTTTATCACTCTTTTGCTACAAAAACTGTGAGTGAGACCAAAACCCCCTACAATTAACTTCTGTTAATTGTAGATCCTGCTGTGCTTTGCTAAAGGGCTTAAGAGTCATTTCACTATGCATAATTGAAACACCCTTGTTTTATTATCATCTCCATCATCATGCAGTTGAACTTGCTGAAACAATATGAGAAGGAGAGTTCTGGTTTGAGATTCTGTTACCTAGCTGAAAGCAATGCAGAAGAAAAATAAATCTGAATGATAAAAGTTACATATAAATGGATTTTTTTCTTTACAATAGACAAACAAGTGAAGACTACACCCAGAATTCTCTGTGGAATTATTATTCCTGTTGGATAATTGTTAATTTTGATATTAAACCATGAAAATAACATCAAATGAATTAACCCTCCCTGACCCAACAGCAAACCCTCTCTTTTCTTTCACAGTCAATGAATCAATCAAAAATAATATTCAGTATTCAATTTTCCTGTTCTTACACAATTGTTCCACCTCCTAAAATGACATTACCTGATCTTTACTGCAAAGCAAAAGATCCAGTGGAGGGAAACTTGCAGTAGATTTTCTGGAAAATTCAACTCTTCTTCTCCTTCACTCTCTAAAATCTGAGCAAAATTTTGGGCAACTTTTCACATCTCATTACATCACTTTCCTCTCATTCTTTTAGTTGCAATGTTATTATAGCTGATTCTGTGGCTCCAGAACAAACAGTGAAGCAAGAAACAAATATGCCCTGTTTATCTTTTCTTCCTCACCAAGTTTATTTATCTTTTTTCTCTCTTCTACACCCCTCCTTAATTTTTTCAACTGCAACATTTCTCTTTTATTTTACTAGTGGCCAAATATTTTATCATGACTGAGTATAATCCTTCATGCAAACATGAAGCTTGACCTGACAGAAACTTTGCACTCAATTTTTGAAGAATGTCTTAGACGAATATATGAAGACATGAAAACCTGATTTTTCTGGGTTAAATGCAAGTTAGTGACTAAACACCTTTGAAAATCTGATTTTTAAGTTCTTTGCATCTCAGCTTCCTAGCTCTGAAATGGTTCCTGCAGACGCTGAGATGGGGAGGAGATGGCACTACTGTGTAGGACACTTTTGACAAAGAAAAAGAAGCTGCACCAAAGCCTCTGTAGGAACCTTGTTGGAAGCTAAGGAAGGTTATCTCAGGGCCTGCCTGAAAACACTTCTTTACCTATCAGCTGCTCATATGACCACCTTCTTTGCTTCACTCTGAATTACACAGAAATCATTTATGCAGAGAGATTGTTCTTCAAATACCTGTTCTTTATCTGCATCTGTCCTTGAGTGGTGGGTTCTTTCTCTTGTCTTCTCTTGGCTGACTCAGTAGCTTGATTTTGAAATCCTTATTAAAAAGCTCCCAGCAATTGAGTCATTCCAGTCATTGCCAGTCATTCCTATCTGATTGGAAATTCTGATTTGGACAGATATTAAGCATATATCCAGACTCAAATGGTTTGGAAAATTCAAGTTAAGAAAATGCTGTGGTTCAATAGTATTGATTGCCATCCTAACTTTGGTACTTGCTGCTGATTCGTAACTCTGCCTTGCCATCTTCCTTCAGATATGTAAAATGTCCCCTGTAATCTTGACAGATAGGCTCAATTACAATGGTAAGATAACTCTATTATTACAAAGAACTCTAATATAATAAATCAAACTATAAATAACCTTAAAAGACTTTTCCACACAGAGCTGTACTTAACATATGCTTTATTAAGTAGAGTTTATAAATTATACATTTCCTCTTATTCTCAGCATCTCAATTTCACCTTATGAGGCCCATTTCAAACAATAGTGTAATGTCAACCTAATCAAAAAAGTCTCATGAAATATATAAAATTATATATTTCATATATATAGGATTCAAATTCACTTTAGAAGTTTAAATTTTAATTATCTCCCAAATTTTGAGTTATTCAAGAGCAAGCTGCATAGCAAACTGTACTATTGTTTACTGAGTTTATTCAAGTGTGCAATTAAAAATGTGATAATCATCTAGCAGTTTTTTTAAGAGATGGGATTCTCCTTAAGAAAACTTTTTTGTGATCAAAAAAGTCTGTAAAAGAATAATCTAATTTCAAATTTTGCCCTTAAGAGTTAAATCAAATGAGGTTTTATTTTCTGAATTCCTGAAATTGAATTACCTCTTTTGGTTTTTTCTTATATTTCAGATTAGGCTTAAGATATCTAAGTTTATAATCCAAATTTATATCTGTCTCTTTATCTTATTATTAAAGCATCTTACATATCTGCTAAAGGGAAGACAAAAGGGTCTCTGTTTTTCTCTTTCCATCTCTCCTGATAGCAGAAATTTATTGGCTTATTTTTTGGCTTTGGTACTGCTAGGTGAGAGAAGTAGGTTTCACTGATTTGTTCTGAAGGTACTGAAATTTATGACCACTTAGATCTAGTCCAGATGTGGTTCCACAGTTGTGGGCAGCTGCCAAAAAACCTTTAGCAGCTGTGCAAATGCTTATGACCACGTAGGGAGAGGCAGTCTCAGGAAATTTCAGTCAATCTCACAGGGCATGGAAGCTTTGAATTTAACACAATACTCATTGGAAAGCAACTTAGTGCTGTGATCTCAGACACTCTTAGTTCAAATACCTTTCTAAAGTTTTGGGTTTTTTTTTTTTTTTGAATGAACTTTTGGAAGACTAGACTTCATAAGATCATTATTCATGATAGCAGTTTTCATTGAATCAACTCCATACATGGTATCTATTATGCTCATAAACATTAAAAGCTCAGATAGTGTACCTGTCCAGTCTAGCCATAAATTGAAGTGCTGCTTCTCTTTTAGCCTCAGTTTTACAGATGAAGACTCAGCATGTCTATTTGCTGCCAAAATCATAAGAACACACATAGATATTAATAACTGAGATTTATTTTTAAACTTTTTTTTTAGTTTTAATGGTAAATGTGAAGCAAATATGTAACACATGAGGGGGAGTTTCTTCATTGCTTGTGAAAATCAGATATTTCAAGGTAATAGCTGAGATATTGGAGAGAAAAAATAAGAGTTTGAAGGTCTGCACCAGAGATTGCTAAAGAGGTAATAATTTACTATTACAGCTATTTCCTTAAAATAAACAAAATATAATTTGAGAAAGTTTTTGAGGTACACTACTATATTTTAAAATGTTGCAATTTTCACTGTAATTTAAAACAATATATCTGAAAATCAAGAATATGTTATGAAGACAAGCACAAATATATAATGCTCTCCTAACATTTTGGCTGTGCCTGTCTGGGAATATTAATATGGGATTCTCCTCTGTTGCCTGGAAGAAAAAAGCACCAGGCTGGAGGTCAGTTTTCTCCACTCTGCCTGAGATTCCTTGGCTTGATTTCTCACCTCCGTTTCTGGCAAGTGTCTGGCCTTTTGCCTTCAGTTGCAGTCACAGAGTTTTATTCACATATTTGGGCTTAAGGGAGAGAAAGGCAACAACCATCTATTCACTCCAAAGAGCTGTCTTGATAAGCAGTCCTTACAACTCCTGTAAACAGGACACAGGTCTTTTCACATGTCAACAGCTACTGCAGCTCATGCATACCAACATAGAGACACCTGAGTGATGGAAATCTTACTAATAATTCTAGAAAAAAGTTAGTTTTTGTCAGGAAACACGAGCTTCAGACTGCTCATAATAGGTTATCTAGCTATCTATATTTTTATTAATCAAGTTAAGTCCTAATTGCCTTTTTGAGAATAGGCTTGGGACCTTTAGGATTTTGTTAGGAGCTATGAGAACACTTCTATACCTGTTCCAGTGTAGTCAAGTCTAGAGAAGTCCAGTTAGAGTTTGCTGCTTTTGATATGCAAAATGATCCAAATAAATACTGTCATACTAAGAACTTGGCAGTTTGTTTAGATCCCTGGTCACTGCACTTCTCCTCACTCTTGTGGTTGTGCATAGTGATAGAACTCCTTGCCCGTGGGTGAGACATAGAGGCAAGAAAACAAAATCAAATGTTTGCAAGCATCTGTTTTTCTGCAGCATGGCTTGTAGTTCCACTGTCTGACTGTCATGCAGTTTGCAGAAATGACTGCAAGGGAGAGGAGAGATTGCTAAGGTAATGAATTGAATGTAATTTCTTCATTATGTAGCCTTGTCTATAGGACTTTTCAACCCAATTCAATGCATTTTTAGAGCTGGCCAGCATTGTGGGAAGGAAGACACTGAGATGGTTCTTTTAGAGTCAGACGTATTACTTCTGAAATTGTACAATATCCATAACAACACTGTCAGCCCAGTGACAATGGATTAGAGTTGCCCAAATAACAGGTGGACCTGACATACTCCTTGTCCAAGGTGAACTTGTCATAACCTTGTACTGCACTGAACAGAGCTGAGAAGTTGCATTGAGCCTAAATTCCCACATGGTGCCTGGTTGGGTTTTCTGATATATCCTGTCAGTTACCAGGCAAGGGATGTGCATAGAAAAGAGAAAGACTTTGGTAGAAGCACCAGAGGCAAGATCAGGGCTTTCTCAGCCTGCCTCTCACGTCCTCTTAGAGATGACACAGTGGTGGTATTTACTTATCTTGTAAACGTATATCTGACAGTCATAATGCTTGCTGAGGGCAGAATAGCCACGAAAGCAAGCAAGGACTGTAACTGAGCATAGGTTTTAGGAGGAAACAAAAGCTACAGCTGCTCAGGACACACTGAGTCTGGGGCTAGAAGGAGGGAGAAACAAGACTGGGAGTGATGGGAAACAGAAAAAAGGAATGGATCGTAGGATCACAGAAAATACTAGGTTGGAAGGGCACTCAGGAGAACATTTGTTCTAAACTGTTGAAGGTAGGATGTTAGATTAGACTATCAAGGCCCCTGACAAGCCAAGTCCTGAATAATCCACTACTTCCCTGGGTAACATGTTGCTTAAAAGTTAGGATTTATTTCATTGTATTAATGGTTACTGAAATGAGAAAGGAAATACTGAAGCATTTTCATAATAATTTCACAAAATTTGCTGAATTGTTTATAGTATCTTTATAAGGAGAAGAGTGAGCTGCAGCATGTGTAGGAAGTAAAACAAAATGTATTATTCTTTTATCTCTATGGTGGCCTCTATAGCACTTTAGGATTAGTGTTTTTCTTTGCCTCATGAAGTTTGCATTTCAAATTGAACCCTTTTACTAACTCTGGAGTGGAAAAAGGGGGAGAGGACAGACAACTGCCATCCTAGCATGGTTTATAAAATTCAGGACTAGGGGCATTTCAGTACTATCTCTCTCACAGACTGGATCAAAGGCTGTAGGGCTGCCAAAACGCTTCCACTTTATCTCAACTACTAAAGTGTTCAAAAGGAAAAGCCATGTTTAAGGTTACTAAGACACAATACTTCCAAGAAGCTGCCTGTCAGGTTGTCTGCACTGAGCTTTGAG
Organism: Oenanthe melanoleuca; assembly: GCF_029582105.1. Lineage (NCBI taxonomy): Eukaryota > Metazoa > Chordata > Aves > Passeriformes > Muscicapidae > Oenanthe > Oenanthe melanoleuca. Next base: position 30,597,679 of record NC_079335.1, read on the forward strand.
CTCACTTACAAATGCAGTAGTGATAACAATTTCAAACATGGTTTGGTTGGTCAGATGACAATGTCAAAGTTTCCAAAACCCTTTTCAGGCATGTTATTTGAGCTCCAATGATATGTAACAGAGACGTTTGGAAAATGTGTTTAAAATATTATAGCCTATTTAAGGTAGAATTACATGTCAAGCAAGTTCAAATTTGTTATTTAAATATGACTCAAAGCTCAAAGTAGACTGAAAGAGACTGGCTGTCCCTTAGTAATATAATGAAACATTTTCTTTAGTGTTTATAAATGATAAGGAAGAAACAAAATAGATGCCATCACATATTTTGAAAAATATTAATTTCATACAAGATAATTCTTTCACAGTATAATTTTCAGTCTTTGAAAGGCAATGAGTTTGCCTCAGCTCTGTTTTTCTGTTCTTCGTCTTAATAAAGTTTATGTAGTTCAGATGCCCTAAAATATTGAGAACTTTACTAAGGATGCACAAAACTCTTCCAGTTATTTTTATGTTCTGCTGATCTCTAATTAGGACCCTAAATGTGACATACACAAAAGTAAAGGAGTACTGTATATGACATAACTAATCATGCCAAGGGTATGTGAGCTGAAAGAATAAAACTAAATATCACAGGATTTTTTAAAAATATCAGAATATTTACCTGTTTTAAGTCTCCCACTGTATTTTATGTTTCAAGGACTCAAATTAAGTTGCAATATTAATACTTGACATTCAGAGCTTCTCAGCAGTAGATTAACTGTTTTTTTCAAAAACAGATATACTTGATATATTTATAATACATACAGATATAATAAATACATCTTATGTAGAAATTAGCAAAGCATCTGAAAGTTCTGTTATAATAATGTTCCAAGAAATATATTTTATACTTCAGTCACATGTCAGAAATGCCAGATAGCTGGCATCCTACATTTTATTAGGCAATAAAGTGAGGAATTTAGATGGAGTGTATTGGTAAGTATGAACTTTTAACATATTTTACTGATGAATACTTTTTAGTGCTATGAATATGTTTTTAGATAGGCCTGTCTTTTATAATACATTTCCTCTAAGGACTTTAGTATTTTTATAGCAATTGTACATTTGTTTTTTTTTTTTTAAAGCATGAAATGTTTAGGGCTCTAAATAATCAGCCCTAAACAGAAGGTACAATAGGCACATTAGGTACAGACAGCACAATATGCACATTAACATGAAATTTATATTTAGTCATTCATTATATAAAAGAATTTCCAGGTAAAAAAGAAGGATAAGTTCTCCTAAAACCTTGTCCCTGAATGAAAAAAAATCACGGTGAAAGATAAAAACATATCACATTATTCATGACACAATTTGCTTTGGAGGAGACTTTATTTCCTGAAAAGAATATATCCAATCATTTAGCATATAACTGTTATGTGTCTGTCTTCTCTGTGACAGTTGCCTGCAGGGTGAAGAGCCTCAATAGATGTAGGATTGAGCAGGCATTACTCAAGGGAACAGAGAAAAAACGAATTATTAAAAAGAAGTTAATAAAAAATATCAGTGTGCTATTCCTCTCAGTCTAAAAATGTAAATTTTATTGCTTAAAATTTAGAATTATAGTCAAACACAGCTTTATATTTAAAAGGCTGCATCACCTATCAACAACTGCCATTGTGCAAGTTGACATTATCATCAAGGCCACTAAAACAACTGTGGCACATCAGACCAAATGTATACAGCCATCCATCCTACACCAAGTATGCAGTAAAAGTACAGTCAATTAAGAGCCAGTGTTAATTGACTGGAAAATCATTCAGCTGCCTGTGTGTCTTCCAAGCTAAACAAGGTAGGATAAGAGACATCTGTCTCTTGCTTAGTGTTCAAGTGGCCCGTGAAATATCACCTTCAATTCATAGTCTGGTTCTCATATTCATTGGCCTATCTGTCTTGCACACTTTGCCCAGCACTCCAGCCATATCACAACTCAAGTGTTTTATTCACCAAATTTAAATGTCAGCAACAAGAATCCTTGAGTTAGAGACTGCAGCTACTCAAAGTTATCAGTGTAAATTAGCCATATTTTGAAAAAAGCAAGTCTGAAGCTCAAAGAATTCCTGGAGAAATGGTACGTAATAGATATGGCCAATCTAAAGTGGTAAATAAAATAACATTTTATGCAATACTCAAGACTATTGTTTTAAGTTGTAGAAGAAGGGAAATATAAACATTTTCATGAGGTAGGGACAACTGACTGTGCAGCTGGGTAACAATTTAAACACAGCAAGCCTCAGAACATTGCCCTATTCTGACCATTCTTCTGACCAATCTTTGCTTTAGGTGGAGCTGGCATGCAGTGTCTGGAAATGATGACAGTGATATTTTGGAATGTCTAAGTTCAGATGAAAATGGATAAAAAGTAATGCTTTCACTTTAGATGGGAAACTGTAAATGATGTAGAAGAAATATTTAGTGACTTTATTTTTATCCTGGATAACAACTTGTAGTTGAACTTTAGGGCTTGTCAGTGTAGAAGAATTTTTTAACCCAGCAGAAGTCCAGGCAGCAGAGTGAAATAATGTTGATCCTTGTAAAGTGACAGCACAAAAAATTAGAAGAGAGGGACATAGAATTTAAGTTGAAAGTTTTTATATTATCATTGAAAACAGTGATGTTCTCCCACTGTTGTTTACTTCTTAAGATAAACCTTTTAAAATTCTAGTCAGCAAAGCTGTTATCAGATAAAATGACACTACAATGAAATAATTACCTGATTCTATCAGACAAAGTAAAATTAAGATCTGATTCAGCCACTGCAATTGATACATTATAGGTCATATTCAAATGAGACATCCTACTTTTGTGTCAAGTATAAGTCTGGAAAAACAAGGACATCAAAATCCAATAAAAATTCTCATTTGGTCATACATGTTCTGATTCAAATTTTAATATAACAGTTGATGGTACTATGAAACAGGTCAATAGAAATAATTCCATAAAACATACAAGCAATTTATACTAAAATTAGAGATTGTACCTTCTTTCAGGAATGACTTCTAACTGCAATGCCAGTGTATAGGGGTAGTATTTCCAACTTTATGAATAGATATTTATGTTAAGAGAAAACTTCTCAGTTGAAGACCTAACTAATGAATTTCATCCATTCAGAGAAGAGAAATACTTTCACAATGGCCTCCACAATGAAGCCTATAATGAAGAAAGAGCCCTTACTTGGCCATCTCTCACAAGACATCTAGAGGATGGTGTCTCAACTCCACTTTAGGAAAAAAAAAGTGTAGCTATGAAAAGACCCACAAATAAAATCTCAGAAATTAAAAAAAAAAAAAAATCAATTAAAATTAACCCTTAAAATTACAGATGGATGCATAACTAAAGTAATTTACTAAACTGGAACACTGATAATCTATAGGTAAGATTTTTAAAACATTAATATCTAGTAAAAACTAAAAGTTAAATTGACATAATAAAGGAATAGATTCTACTCATTCTGGACAATTAAGTAGAGTGAGTTTAAATTTGGGGTCATACTGAATTCCTTGTTAGACAAGCTAAAGTTCTCATTTATTTCTCATTCCTGTATATCTTCAGAATTCAACAAGCATAAGTGTAATAGGATGGAAATATATATAGATGTTATAATAGCATTTTTCAAGGGCATAAATGCCCAATGCCGAACCAAAACCAAAATTCACATTTTATGTTAAACAAAGTGTTTTTCTGCTGACACCTTCTGCTGGACTCCAGCTCTAAATAATACACGAGTGCTAAATTACTTGCCAAGTTACCAGGCTGCTGAAAGCATTTTAGACATATTACTATAAGCAAAAATTTTTATACTGTTGTCAATGAAAACATATCAAAATTAATCAAAGCATGCCAGTTCTTGTGTTAGATGCAAAGATTTTTCAAATCCCAAATATAAATTTCCTTGACATTTGACATCTTTAAAAAAAAAGGAAAAAATGAAGGAAAGAAAAAGACCAAGAGGCCATCACTATCCTAAGCTGCTTAGAGATAAGGAGGTATTAAAAAATAGAGTTCTGTGACCTGGGGTCATTAATTGATTGTTAGACCAAAAATGAATCTGTGAATAACTACTTTGATTCCCAGTATCATCACAAAAGCATCCTTCCCACATAACGAGTATACTGATAGGAAAGTTTTCATGGCTGTTTTATCACTCCTTTTACCTCAAGCACCACAGGTTTTGGGCTAACGTGAGGTACAGTTCACTAATATACCCTGTATCAATGCACTGACCTTTTACTGTGACTCCTAGCTCCAGGAAGAACTCAGACTTACAATCAGAGTTTAAATTTGAGAGAGGTTATTTTCCAGATCTCTCTTGTTGCTGTTTGGAGGTCAATTGGTTGCAGTGGGAAGAGTAAAGGGTATTTCTAATCATTCCTAGAGCAATGTATTCTGTTAGAGGGCAGTAATATTAAGAAGGAATGTAGGGAAACAGATAAAATGTAATGAAAGTTGCACAGCATAAAGATTTTAAAGATTTTAACTAAACATCTACTACTTCTAGATTGTTGAAATGGCTTAACAAGCTGTGGGCTGACCTGTGAAACCCCATGTTCGAAGGGACTGAGATTGACAGTTGGGTTGGGAACGGTAACCCTGTTAACCCAATGAGGTTTTCAATTCTAAAGCACACAGCAAAGTATCAGTCCTTCTCATTTTCCTGGGTGGAAGTAGCAAGAAAGAGAGCACCCAAGTTTGAGCAGCCTTGACCATTAAGGCAACGTATAAAATTGGTGCATAATGATGGACATTGCTGGAATCTATTACCAAGGGAAGCATGCAGTAGATATATGGGAAAACACTCCTTACTGTGGACACTACTGTTAGACATCTTAGACAAAGACACCATTACATAACAGCAAGAAAGTTACCTATGCATTTCCACAGGGATTCCAAAGACTATTATGAATCATCTTCATGCTAAATATTGGAAACCCACTTGAACCTTTCACCTGCTGTCATAAACAACTACTAGATTTTCATTAAATTTGCAATGAATGTGCTCTGACGTGATCGTATTCATGATTTCAAAGCACATCCCGAACAGTTTTTCAGAAGTAGTAATCTAAAAAGTGAGCTGCAACTTACTGATGTGGTTATAGATAGTAGGATTCACTGCTGAACTCAAAGTCAGTCATTCCATCATGTCAGTAATAGCCTTGCCAAAATTACATTTGCTATAAATACCAAGAGTTGCTGTGTACAGCAGCACAACTCATTGTGTACATTTAGAGAATCAAAGTGGTACTCAAATATAAGCAAGTATTTGCTAAGTGATGGATCAAGTGAAGCCTCATCTCCTCTTTTAAAATTAGTGTTAAAATGATGTTAAAAAACCACAATGATGGGAAACAAGTGAACCAACAGATATCTTCCTACTAATGCCAACAGAGTTATGCAATTTATAGCTGAGAATTGCATTATGCATCCTCTACCTCTGCATTACTCTGGAAGGAGCACAGAAACACAACTGCAATTTTCCACACCCTTGGAATGAAACATTCTTCTGACTAAGGTCCTTTATATCTTCTCTTCCACAGTCTCTCTTCGTGTCTATCTTCCTTGCACAACAAACTGGTAGTCACCTCTACATACTTCACACTCTGGGGTGAAGGAAGCAGAGAAAATTATCTTATTTCTAATCAAAGAAATGGGTCAAATGAAGGCAAGTTAAGGAAAGAAGTAAAATGGCAAAAGTTTCTTTACATTTTCACCTTTTATGCCTTTCTGTGGGTTGATCAGAACAATTCAAGCAAATGCATGCAAAAAGATGATAGATCTAAAAAATAAGAGGAAAGGAAGCATTTACAAGCTGAAATATGAGTTTCTAGTATGACTTTGACTTCAAATGTTTAAGGTAAAATTTATAAACCATATTTTAGGAGCTTTTCTTTAGCATCTGTAAATCAGATGCATCGCAGAAGAGTTGTGAAGAGACTGTTAATCTTCTAGTCACCCATGTGCCATTAAGACCATCTGCAAAGCACCTTTTGTTCTCCAGTCTAGAAGATATACTTGAAATAAAAATATAAATACTAACAACTTTAATCACAAAAGGCATTATTTTGAAAAGAATATTTTTTTCTGATGTGATTTTAATGCTCAGCCACTGCATTTGAAATATAAAAATATAGCATAGGGTATTTGCAACTCCTGTGTAAAACACAATGGAGAACTCAGACTCTGTTTGCTATCAGACACTATCTTCTCAAAAAATGTCTCTGTGAAATTGGATGTGGAAAATTAGTGAAAAATCAGGCTGTCCTGCAAAAGAATATATTGTATACCCGTTCCCTTCCAGTAAGATGGTCCCCCCTCACAAAAATTTGCCATTATAAGGACTCCATTTGAGCAGGGAGTCTATTCTGCTAATAGCCACCAAATTGCATATCAGACAATATATGTCATGACTAAATAAAACAAAAAAGATATGTTCTTGGAATAATTCTGAACCCTGAAAATGTGACTTTAAAAAGTCATCAGTCACATCAGATTAGTTTGATGTGAACATTTATTTTTTTACTATTAGGCAACGAGAGAGAAAAAAAAATGAACAAGGACAGCAGTGCCAGAAAAGAGCTGCAGTCAAAAAAAACCTGACACTGAGACAAAGCCAGCAATGAGTGGTAACTAAGGACTTGCTACACTTTAGGCCTCTAGGATGAATGAGCAAATAGTAACAGGATACAAATGCAGCCAATAATGGGTAACATAATTAATGTGTGCAATTCTGTTGTGCTGGCTGGATCCCCCATGTGCACATGTGTAAATACATATATTCAAAAAGCTGTATGGACATGCCCCAGAAAATTTGAAGAATCCTTTCCAAATCAGCTTTCCACAGCTTCTACCTCCTGCTTCCTTCTGAATTAGAACTATTCAAACAATTAAACTTGAATATTATTATTCCCGGATTCTGATTACTAAAACCAAATTTATGAATCTTCTAAAATTTGACCTGACATTACAAAGGGCTATGTGCTTACCAGTCCAACTCATTACTGTAAGTCATTATAAAAGTAAGCATACCAAATAGCTATATAGTTATATTCCATATTTCATATTCCATTACTTTCTGCTTGGCCAAACATATAATAAAAATAACTTTTCTTGCCTTTTTTTTTTCAGATTGTTACCATGAAAAAGGACTCACAAAACACCAAGAGAGGCCCAAAAATTCCTTTTAAGAATGTTTTATTTCTATTTGACAAAAATATGGCTTATGCTTTTTTTTGAAGCAGAGTTCAATTTACACATGACTTCATTCCGCTTCTCCTCGTCTTTGGAAGGTAATCACAGGGTCCAGATGCCAAGCTATGAAAGATCTTCTCCTTTCAGTTTCTTTCTGAATTAAATTAGATTTTGACTTGAGAAATGTGACCACATTATCTGTTTGAACATAAGGAAACTGCACAAATCCCTCATAAGACCTATGTAAAACTCCTTTTATGTCTAAGAAGGGGCAATTTTCTCATGTCCACATTTCTTAGAAAGGAATCTATGCTGCCCTTTAAGGAACTTGCATTCCAGTGCATATTTTTCTGGTGCAAGTTGAATTTGGGAATCAGTAGGAAAATGCATAATCAATTGGTTATGCAGTATAGCAATTAGATCAAGTTTTGTGAAGATTCCCAGTGCAATGATGATTCCATAATACAGCTAAGGTGCCACAGTAAGCTGTAAATATAGCTATAGCTATATACATTTTATGATAAAACTTACTTGAAAAAAGTGTAAGGTTTGTCAAAACAAACAAATAAAAAAGGTAACCCCAAAAAAGAACCCGAGAACTTCAGTCTGAATTTCCACTGCACCTCTATCTGTGTTCGCTCACATTTTTTCTGTAGCATATATTAGACCTGTATGCTCTTGAAATTCATTTAATGGACCTAGTACAATGGGAATTTTGAACTGGACCAAAACCAGTAAAGCTGCAGTGAAAAAAGTATAAAATAAATTTCTATTGCATGGAAATATTTAATTAGTGTCTCTGTATTAAGATAATACTTTTATTAGGGAAATGATAACTCTCAGAGGAGAATTTATATTTTTTGATATCTCTCTCTTCTTTTGCTGTACACTGATTTGTTCTTGACAGTTATGTGAACTGGGCTGCCCAATGTAATTGAAAGAACAATTTTTTGAGGGTTGTACTCACAACTGCTTTTAAACAATATTTTTATTTCTGAATTCAGTTTTATTTTATTGAATACTTCACATTTACTATCTCCTAGTCTGTATTTTTTTCTAACGGTGAATACAATTTATAAACATAGAAATTGAAACATTATTGTAATTGTGAAATTTAAAGTATATCTAAGACATGAGTAGCAGAAAAAAAATCCTAATAGTGTGACATCCATGCCCCTATACAGTAGTATAATAGATAAAGGTTCAAAATAAAATATCAAGGATAAGCATGGCTTGTTTTCCATGATCCAATGAAGGTGAAATAAGCTGTGAAAGCAAGCATTATAGACATATGAGCCAGCAGGAATACTGCCAAGAATAATTCATGGGGCACTGAGCAGCTGGATGAAAATCACTGCTTTTTCAGGACCTTTGGGCACTTCTCTAGGCCAGGGGCTCAGAAGCAGCCTTACCACTGCCCCTGGTCCCTGTTCCTTCGGAGTACAGTTCATAAATATAAATCAGCTGCTACTTAAGCTGGTAACAGCAACAGTTCAAAATCCTAGAAGTACTGCATTTGCTTGTTGGCATTTAAAAATGCATTAATTAGCTGCTTCTTGTTCTGGGTGAGAGGGAGAATCTGGGTGGAGGTGATGCCTTGAAATCATACAACAATATTTCCCATCCTCCCAGTATTTTGCCCACTTCTAGCAAAACCATTGAGTGTGACTGATGAGCTAGGCACTTCTCTGCACCAAATGTCCCAAGGAAATCAGTAGCTAAAGCCTGTGACTTAGTTCAAAGCATGTGTATCTAACAGGTGTGATGGAGAAGCTTAGAATTCAGACCTTCATTGTTCCTAAATTAAATAAAAACACTTATTAAAACTATACAAAAAAAGCAGAGGAAGGCAAATTGTCAACATTAAATTCTTCGTCCCCATAAAACTGTCCACACAAAACACAGTCATTTTTGAGAGACAGGATCAATCAAAAAATACAACAATTTGACAAGTTAAATAGTAAATAAATTTACAAGTTCAGTGAGTAATGCCTTTCTCAGCCATATAAAATCAACAAACTAGAGGATTGAATGTTTGAGGAAGGCATGCTGCTCTGCAATCCTCCTGACTTCCTTGCTAGATAGATTTGTGTTCTAGGCAGAATATTTAAGAAATTTTTAATAAGAACTTCTATTTAGCAACTTCTCCATCCACAGTGACAATACTTCAGTGTCAAACCATGGGTAAACCTCCATCTCCTGTACAGGCTGTTACCAGATTCCTGGGCTTAGATCATTCTTTGCTATTTTCTGAAATGTTCATGCATATTTTAAATAATTTTTTCTAACGGTCAATTTTTACAACAATCAACAGTATTTCCAGCATCATCACAAGAATATTTATTTATTTTCAGACCAAAATCAAAATGTTTTCAGCCTTTGTAACTTGCTGACTTAATTTTAGAAGAAAATTATCATGTAAGATTAGCAATTTGGAATCATATCTGTACATATACATTAAAGAGAAATATTAAATAAAAGAAGAACTCAAATTATTGGGATAGATTAGAATATTCAGAATTAGAAAAAACCAAAATTCTATGACTAATCATTATCTTCAAGCCTTCAGTTACTTAATAAGGCCAGGAAATTTAATTTGCATTGAATAAATGTTATAGGATTCTAATCACTATATGATACAAACCAAATTTAAACAACTACAACTCATTAAAAAAATTACTGAAAATTCATGAAACTTTCATGAACATTAATATAGTTGGGGGGACTGTTTCTGTTACTGTGGTTGTACCTGCTGGCAATCTTTGCCTGAAAGCTTGATAAGACCTTTTAGCCTGTATTACTCTCTATTATTTCTAAACTCTTTGAGTTTGATATTAAGACAGGATGCATCAGATATTATATTAAAACAAATCAGAGACAAAATAGAAAGAATGCAGAAACAGTCTCAAGGCTTGCTCTGTGTTTGGATTTTATTTTTACATGTTTATATTAGAATGTAAACAAAAGTCATCTTCCTAGCTAGCATCATCTGGAAATGTGAACAGTGTGAACAGAAGAAATAAAACCTGGAAATGAAAGTTCTTACAATTATTTTAGCCATGCTGATAAATATCATTATATTATTTCACAGACACTCTTATCCCTTCTGGTTTTCTGTATCAACTCCAATCCCAAACCATCCAAAACCCTCCAAAAAAAAAATTCATGACCACCAATGATTTATTTCATATTTCTAAATGTAAAATAACGGAACTATCTGACACCCATAATTTCTCTAGTGTGATAAATTTCCAAAGGTTTAGTTTTCTTGAAACATATTTGAAATTCTTGCACAGAGATATTCATTTCAATCAAATACCTTTTAGCCATAAATAGATAAAAGGTGACAGTACTAATGTAAAGCTGAGGTTCTTATAGATTCATACACCTTATGAAGAGAGATGGGGCAAAAAGCAGTGCTTTGAATGTATTGGCCAACCTCACTTTTAATCTTTTTAAGACCTAGAAAAAGTTTTTCATATGTGACTTCTCTACCTCAGCTATCCATTACTCATCAATAGCTAAATATCAAGAACTTACTGCCTTATGTAAAATTCTTATCCTACACTAAAGATCAAATACTCTCAGAATCTTTTACTTTTTCCCTATCTTTATAGTAAAGTAAGCAACACAATATAACTGTTCTATGTTTTTTTGAAGCATGGGCAGAAAAGTACTCTTGGTTACTTTATTGGCTTTTATACATGGACTCATCTGGTCTGGTCACTCTATGCCTATGCCATGTTGCTCATATTTTGAAAATGCTAAATTTCCTGCTAAGTGCAGCCTTTAAAGATAAATGCTCTTAGGAAACATTCTACTTTTGGTTATAACTGTGATTTATACAAAAAATCGGAGGTATTTTTAATTTCTTTCTCTGTGTTATTATTTGTATTCTAAAGACAAAAAGACCTAGATGTGTCCTCTTCTGAAAGTAACTATGTCAGATGAGAAAGTTCCTGTTACTTTACTCTGCCCCTGCCATTTGGTACCAAATCCTCCTTCTGGAGATTATCACAGGCTGCTGTCTGCCAGCTGGGGGGTGCACAGTGTTCCTTCCTCACCCACTTCAATTAAATAAGGTGGTTTAGTTCAGAGAATTTAAATAACAACCCTGTTCTTGTCCATCAAATTTGGATCAAAATGGGTTGGGAAGAAATCACACCAATATTTCTGCTGGTATAGCTGATGAGGCAGTAACCTGTGCAGACAGCCCAGCTGCAGGTACATGGTTGTGTGACAGCATTGTTGAGAGCTTGAGAACTTCTACAACATAAACCACAGATTAAATAACTCCTGTTTACTTAGAAAACATATCAACCACCCCTTAAAATCACCAGTCTTACAAAAATAAAAAAATATAGAAAGAAGTGACAGATTCTGTTCCTGTTTACCTTCAGGCACATCTAAAAACTTAAATGTTTAAAGTGATACTTTATAGAATTACAATTAGTCAGATTTTACAGTGCAACAGTGTGGATATATTGGTCCATATATATTAAAAATATACAAATAGCAGTCACAACACTTAAAAACATCAAGATGGCAGAAAGGTTTTGCAAGCACTTTAAAATTCCCATCAGCTCTGTGATTCAAAAAATCCTTGCTTATTTGATGGTCCCATGGAAAATAATGGGAGCATTGCACAGACTAATGGCTGCACAACAGAGCTGATAAATGTGCAAGAGAGAATACAGCAACTTAAGATCATAAGCCATTTTGTTAGGCACAATTTAATATTCCAGAATTTATAATGCATATCTTTAACTAAGTTAATAATGACAGAGTTGGAGTTGGTGCATGTTGTGTTCAATTCTTACAATAAAAAGCTTTAATCTGAAAATAAAATACATTGAGAAACTACTATCAAGTAAATATTCATCTTGATGAACGTCCATGAGCACAAGAGAAATAACAAGGTAATCAATAAACAGGATAAATTTACTGACAAAAAAGGAATATAATCTCCAATTATGGGATTTCTAAACTTAGATTAAGTCTTTAAATCTTAACTTGCATTAACTAAGTTGCTGTGATTATACTCCAAACTCAGGAAACTCCACATGTCCAGTCATTTATTGAATGCAATTCTTACTAAAGACCAAGCAGATATATTTTCAGGAATAAATAATAAGTTTTTTTCTTCTAAGCTCCACAGATAAAAATAAAAGTAGCACCTATGACTAAAAATCACTTCTAGATTTTTTTCAGAATCACTCCATAAGTAAAGTAGAATCTCAAATCATTAATGCACTAATGCCAGTCTCTTCACTTTCTGATTTCATGACAAAACTTCCATCCAGCAGAGTCAAATACCAGGACTCCCACTAAAGCCTATCATATTCAAGATTTCACTTCTGATCTAAGGACAACTAAAATATCACACCAGGTATTTGGAGACAACAATCCCAAAAATCATGTCTTATCTCTAAGAGCACTGTCCAAATATTTCTTGTTACAGCTGAAGACTGTTTAAACTTACCTTCCCAGATGTAGTATTATCAATTGTTTGTGGTGTTTTCTGTCCCTCAAAACTTCAGAGTAGTATTATCTACATTTCTGAAAAAAAATATATATGAAAGGCTTGGGGTTTTTTTATTGCTCAGTATTTTAAACTTTGAAAATGAGGTAATTAAAAAATTTTGATGCACCACATTTTCTCCTTTATTTTTTAATGGTTTATTTTGGTGCCTCATATTTTACCATGTGACTTAGTAATAGTTTAAGACTGCTGATATCATCGAGGACATAGGATAAGCCCTAGCACTTTCTTTATATCATGTTTAAATTTAATTTATCATAGTATTTCATACTGACAATGACATATTCATGGGAACTTGAAATCTGCTATTCTGTAAAATTCTTCCTAAATAAAAAGTTATCTTATCTGTTATACAGAAAAAGGGTGAAATAACAATTTTCAACATTACTGTATGAAATGTTCTGCTCTTTCAGGCATGTTGAAAAAGTAGCAGTGGCATTTTGTTTTCTTTCCTTATGCACTGTTCTAATACCCATTGATACCAAATTAAGCACACTGATTATTGAAGTGACTGTAACGTGAGAGATGCTGGTTCTCCCAAGCAGATCCTTTCACCCACAGGCACCATACTCTAACCACTGCATATAAAATGGAACATGTCTCAGTTCTCTTAGCCTCTCTTCCTTCTGAATTTAGGAAATTGTGAAATAGATTTGGAAGTTAGCCTTCATTTCCAAATTCTTTTTGCATAAAAAAAAATTTAAATTTTGCACAAAAGGTATAATCTTCCTTCTCTGCATTGTTTTTCCTTTCACAAATTCCAAATAATATCATTTGCAGATTAAATACCAATCGTAGTTCTTTGTTTGTATCTGCCAAAGAGATGAATTGTTATCTCTCATTTTATACCTGTCTGGGAAGCTTTAAAAAGCAGCAAAACCACCTTTTCCTGTGTGTTTAATAAATTCTGACTGAAGTGTAGTATTATTAAATACCACATTAAAGAAAATACAGTTAGAATTATCTGACCATTGGCCTGACCAAGTCAGCCAAAATTAGAACATTTTCACTATTCTCATAAGAAGTGGAAAGCCTTCTCACTGAGACTTGAAGAAATCAATATAATTAGATACAGGCAAATCTTTTACAAAGTCATGGAGATGGGTACCTGAATGAAGAGCAAGTATAATAGTGCAGTTAAATCTGCAGCTCAGAAAATCCCACATCTAAAGTCATGGCCACTGGAAGTGAGGAAGCTCTACCAGGATATAGAAAAATCTCTACTCATCTTGGGTTTAATGTCCTTTTCCTAAATATGCACTACAGACCAATATCCATGATATCTTTGCTTGAATCAGAACAGCAGTTCTTCCTTCCTTAGAGAAAATATATGTGGCTTAATGCTTTTAGTTCCATAAAGTATTCCCAATACTGACTTTTTATTTACTATCAAATTAAATACAATATGCCATGCATACCAGGAATGTTCCATCAGCAATCTTTTGCATTAAAAACCATAAATGAAATAGATATGTCCAAAATACCAGCACATATATGTATATGGAGTATATTTTAAATGGGATAGCACAAACTGGTAATTTAGTACTGATACTCAATGGTTGAAATTCCACAAAGAGGTCTTCTGTTTGAGGAAACTTTGAGCTGGAAATTGTCTTGTTTATTTTTAAAAGCAGCTATCATTGTCAACAGTCTGACTCAGCCTTCCTAGATCCCATATGTGCTTTGAAGATTCTCATTTACAAAAGTATTTTCTTTTTATTTTCACTGATAAGAGACATTAACGATTTCTGAAGAAACAGAGTGGGCTATGTCAAAAAACTAATGAGTTTTTACCCTCCATTTTACTCCTAAATACATAAATGCTTCCAATTTGGAGAGGAGAAAATGAGAACTGTACAAACCTATGTGGAGGTAAAAATGCCTTGGAGTAGAAAGAAAGCATGCAAATGTTCCCTTTTACACCTTTTAGTACTTCCTTTGCAAGGGATACTCTTCTGGCATGCTTAAGCTGAATCCACATTACTGCAATATTTCTTGCAGCAATTTAACTCCAATACTCTCTTTATTGCTTATGACTTGCTTTGAGCAATGTCTGTGTGGAGGAGCTCAATGGGGATTGAAAGTGGAGGGGAAGGAAGTCAAGGATAATGTTCCTGTTCCAGATTCAGCATTATTTCTGAAAAAGCAATTGGCAAAAAACTTTGCAAAATTAACTTCTAGAATAAGTGAGAAGTGTGAATATTTTTTGCAGCTGATTTTATCTTTTGGGGCTTTGTGGTGTCTGTGTAATGGGAACTAATGGTCTTGGAAAAAAAATAGCTTTTATTACTGCAAGTTGACTTGCTGCCAGAAATTCTTCAACCTCTGCGCCTTGCAGTCAATCAGCCACTTGAATAGCCTGGACTTACAATCTTAGGAAAATTTTGCCTGAAGGCACAGTAAAAAACCTAACCACTCAAACAGTAGAAATACTTTGGTATTGCTTCCCTTTCTGAAGACATAAAAAAAAATAAAAACCAGAAACAAAAAGCTAAATAAACACCATCACGCCTAAATAAATAATGAATAACTAAAAAAAAAAAAAGTTTTTTAAATGTAGTGGAAGCTAAAATTATTACATAAACAACATATCTCATTACTCTTTGGGAGTCCTCTCCAATGCATTTTTTACAAGACCACAAAGGCAAAAATAATCGTGGATGGAGGTCCTAATCTATCATGGCAGGTGTTACAGAGCTTACCAGAAAGGCAGTGGTAACTCTGCCAATAGCTAGCTACAAATTCTAACTTTAGAAGTCTTCAGCTTTTCCCAAATTTCTTTTGTAGAACTCTGATCCCTGATTTCAATTTAGCATCTGGATCCCTGCTTATAATTTATTATTTTGTCTGTCTGAAGTAACCCTTAAGGAGCAATGAGTGAGTTGCCTTGGAAGCCTTGCTGTTGATGGCAACAAGGCTGAGTCTCCACCCTGATTTCTGCTCTTTTGACTTAACAGGTCTGCACAGCTGCTAAGAAGTTAATTGTGCTCAAACTCATTGCTGGATTACAACCCCTAGCAGTAGACCTGTTTTTTGTGTTCAGGTAGTTCATGATGCTTCCTTTCTCTTTTATCTGCTACATAAATTAACTTCACAATTTTACAGGTTTCTGGTTGCAATAGAGCAAGTTCTCTTCACACCAGCTTGTAGGGTGCTATGTTTTGGATTTGTGACCAAAACAGTGCTGATAAGTCTCAAGATCTGACCCAGGCTGGCCACACTGCCACTTGCTCACTCCCCCCAGGTGAGACAAGGGAGAGAATCAAGAGTTACCATGAAGAAACTCATAGGCTGAGATAAAAATGGCTTAATAGGGAAAGCAAAACCCATGCACACAAGCAGAAGAAGGAAATAATTCACCACTTTCCATGGGCAAGCAGGTGCTCAGCTATCCCCAGGAGAACAGGGCTTCATCAGGCATAACAGAGACTTGGGACAACAGACACTCTCTCACTGAACATCCCCCACTTCCTCCTTCTTCCCCAATTTTCCATGCTGAGCATGATGCCACATGGTCTGCAATATCCCTTTGGACCGTTGGAGTCAAAGGCAAAATGAAAACATCCTGTAATTATCAACACCATTTCCAGCACAAATTTAAAACAGAGCCCCACACCAGCTACTGGGCAGAAAATTTACTCTGCCCTAGCCAAAACCAGCTCAATAGCTCAGAGATGTTTCAGTTATTGGTGAGCTTGCACAGCATCAAGGTTTTTTCTGCATGTCATTCCACCCCACCAGCAAGGAGACTTGGGAAGGGCAAGAAGATGATTTCTTCTGACCAAAGGGATATACCACACTGTGCTCTTCAATAAAAACCAGGGGAAGAAGGAGAAAGTGGGACAAAGTACTTTTCTTCCAAAGGAACCATTACAAAGGATAGAGTCCTTCTTTCTTGGTGAGTTGGTTTTGCATGGCCTGGTAGCAAGAGGGCCACAGAAGTGGCTTCTGTTGAGAAGCTGCTGGAAGCTTCCACCATGTCCAGCAGAGCCAAACCCTGCTGGCTCTGAAGATGGACATGCTGCTGGCCAAAACTGGGCCAATGAGAGGGGCTGGTAACGCCTCTGTGATAACATATATGAGAAGAAATCAAAACAAAGTGGGCCACACTGGTTTTTTAATCTTCTAGTCAGAGAAGAGTCAGTGCAGAAGGAGGGGCAGCAGGTGATCCAGAGTCAGAAGCCAAGATTGCTCTGCAGGTGAAGCAGCTGTGCCCCTGCAGCCATGGGGATCCAGGGGGATGCAGAGATCCACCCACAGCCCATGGGATCCATGGGGGATGCCAAGATCCACCCACAGCCCATGAGGATCCACAGGGATGCAGAGATCCACCCACAGCCCATGGGATCCATGGGGGATGCAGAGATCCACCCACAGCCCATGGGATCCATGGGGGATGCAGAGATCCACCCACAGCCCATGGGGATCCATGGGGGATGCCGAGATCCACCCACAGCCCATGAGGATCCACAGGGATGCAGAGATCCACCCACAGCCCATGGGATCCATGGGGATGCAGAGATCCACCCCAGCCCATGGGGATCCATGGGGGATGCAGAGATCCACCCACAGCCCATGGGGACCCATGGGGGATGCAGAGATCCACCCACAGCCCATGGGGGATGCAGAGATCCACCCACAGCCCATGGGGATCCATGGGGATGCAGAGATCCACCCACAGCCCATGGGATCCACAGGGATGCAGAGATCCACCCACAGCCCATGGGATCCATGGGGATGCAGAGATCCACCCACAGCCCATGGGGATCCATGGGGATGCAGAGATCCACCCACAGCCCATGGGGATCCATGGGGGATGCAGAGATCCACCCACAGCCCATGGAAGGTGCCCATGCCAGGGCAGGTGGATGCCTGGAGGGGGATGTGATCCTGTTGGAGACCTGGGGGAGAGAGGGGCCCTGGTTCCAGGCTGGAGCAGCCTGTCCTTGGAGGGCTGGACTCTCTGGAACAGTGACCCACACCACAGCAGTTTTGGCAGGACTGTGTGCCCGTGGGAGGGATCACACTGGAGCAGTTTGGGCAGGATTGCTGCTGGTGAGGTTTGGGGCCACGCTGGAGAAGGTCACAGAGAAGTGTCTCCTGTGGGAGGGACCCCACGGTCTCACAGGGGAAGGACTCCTCTCCCTCAGCAGCAGAAGGAAACCTCGGGTGATGAACTGACCAGAACCCCCATCCCCACTCCCCCTGTGCTGTCGGTGGGAAGGAGGGAGGGGTTGGGGGAAGAAAATGTCCTTTAAGGGCTTATTTTGCTTCTCATTATCCTCCTTTGACTCTGTTAGTAATAAACTCACTTTATGTTGATCCTGTTTTGCCCTTGGAGTGTTTTCTCCCGGTGTTTATCTCCTCATGAACTTTTTGTTAATTTTTTCTCTTCTCTGCCCAGCTGTAGCAGGGGAGGGTGAGTGAGTGGCTTTTGTGGGTGCCTGGCATTTGGCCAGCATCTCAAACCACAAAACTCAGAAAAAGCTAAACATCTGGAAAGCAGTAAATAGATTCTTTATTTTGTTTTACTCGTGTGTGAAGCTTTTGCTTTACCTATTAAACTGTATTTATTTCAACCCACGAGTATTCTCACTTTTACTCTTCTGATCCTCTCCCACATTCCACTGAGAAGGGAGTGAGATCAGCTGAGCTGCCTATGAGGTTGAACTCCAATAACCATTATAGATTTTAATTTAAAGAAAGTCTTAATGACATCTACTATCGGTTTGGGTTTTTAGGTTTTAAATAAAATAATGAAATTTTTCTATTCCTACATGTTTATAACAACCAGGGCCCCCATAGAGGAGGTAAATTTTTGGTGATCTCTCTAGGATACCAATGAAAAACTGGTTTGCTCTATTATATTAATAACCTGAATATTATAACACAGAAATCTAAAGGAACCAGTTGCAAAGCTCATCAGAAGGCACATGCAGATTCATCATGGTGTAAAAAGAAAAAATGAAAAAATTTCAGAAATAATGAAAAAGATACATAAAATATTTTTCAAATTATATAACCATTCTCTTTATAGCAGTGCTTTGCATTTGCACATAAACACAATTCTATATAGAAATGTAAGCAAGAACCTGGATGACCAAGTTGTTTAATCAGCAATTATTTTCCTTTAGCTGAAGACAGCAAACCAGCAGCAAGGTTATGATACATATAATTTTTGGCTCCATACAAACTGTGCTCTAAAAGTCACCATTCTCCTCTCCAGCACCAACATATAACTACATTTTCCAAAGTAACATCATTATCACATGCCAAACCTGATAGTGTGTTCCACCCGTTAGAGTGAGATATTTGTAGTGAATAGTGAATCTCAACAAATAAATTTTGTCATGATTTTTGATATGTTTTATTTTAATTTAACCACAAAAAAAGTAATAGTTTTGTTCTATTCAGTTCCTCACTTATATATTATACTGTATTTCTTTAAGGTTCTTAGGAACCTAAGAACTGGTTGTTTGAGACTGGAAAAAGGGAAAAATCCCACCCATTTAAAAAAAGGATAAAAAGAGGACCCTGGGAGCTAGTGGCCATTCAGCCTCTGTGCCCAGTGAGCTCATGGAAGAGATCCTCCTGGAATCTGTGTCAAGGCATGTGGATGACACGGAAGTGACAAGAGTTATCCATATGTCTCCATGAAACAAAATCCTGCCTGTCTAATCTCTGGCCTTCTGCAGTGGAGTGGCCATTATTGTTGGTAAGGGTAGCAGATATTCAATAGGTAAGGAATTGGAAAGATGAAGGCATTCAAGGAGATGCTGTCAATGGGTTGAACTCCAAATGGAGATCAGCACCAAGTGGCATCCCCCAGGGGTCCACATTTGCCCTATCAGACAGAGGGAGTGAGCATCTGCAGCATCTGATGACCCCAAGCTAAGTGGTGCAGTTGATACACTTGAGAGAAGGAATGGCATCCCTAGGTTCCTTGACAGACTTGAGGATTGGGCCTGTGAACTCCAAGAAGTACATTAAGGCCAAATTGGGTTAAGACAAACTGTTTTTTAGGCTGGGTGTTGAATGGATTGAGAGCAGTCTAACAGAGAAGGAATCCCAATTATTATACCAGCAGATGTTGGTAGCTATTTTGTAAACTGAAAGAGAATAAATTTAGATTAGATACGAGGAAAAAAGTTCACATTGAGGGTGATAAGACACCAGAATAGGCTTCCCAGAGAAGCTGTGAATGCTACTTCCATGGTGGCAAAGGTCAGGTTAGACAAGGCTTGAAGCTACCTGATCTAGGAACTAGGTGATCTTCAAAAGTCCTTTATAACCAAAATTTTTCTACGATTCTATGAATCTGCATTAAATATCACGTGAGGCTTTATGGTGTATTTGTGGAGGGTTTTCTTCAGATTTGTTTTCAGCATTGCACTGAAAGTCTATAGAATCATTACAGAGCCAAGTTTTTCTGCATTCTCTTAAAATTATTATTTTATTTATACATATAATTTTTTCTCCTAAATCCTTGATAATGTACCTGTAGTCAGTTACTTTTACTAAAGACTCCTTCAAAGTAGACAAGAAAGCAATAATAAGTCTTGAATTCATGTACACACGTGCATTCACACACATTTCATTCACACAGAAAGTATGCATGAAACAAAGTTGTGCTTTCCAGACAATCTGAGAGAAGAATAAGGTGGTCAGGAATTATCTTAGGTACCAGATGATGTGAAATAAGGTATAATAGGTCACAATGGGCCAAATCAGATTGTCAAGATGCTGTATCAGCTTGGACCACCTCTGATCTGCCAGTGATCCACCCAATACTCAGGGAAAAGGGCTTGGTTGCTACACATTCACTGTGATGGCAAGTCCAGACAATGAAGCCCACTCTATGAACTGCAGCTCTCCAGTGGCAAGTACGAATAGAACCCTCATCTCCTACTTAGAAAGGATTCCTACTGAATTAAAGATGAATACACTGAGCTCTGACTTCAAGTCTGCCTGTTAGGCTGTTTCCCTTAAGGACTATTTTACTTTTCTCAAACTTACAAATGACAGCTTTAAAATACACAAAAGTGTTTAACTATGGCACACATGCCTTAGTTTAAAGGATCAATACAACAAAGAATTGCTAATATGTATTCTTCCTGAGTACAGTCATTGTATGCCAAACTGCTTAATTTATTTATGAACATCAGCTGCTTTTGTAGATGTTTTCATTTCCATCTGCATTGCATCTTTCTTTTTTTCTACTTCATGAAAATTCACTAAAGCAGAATTCTGCAAGACCAATTATTGGCACATAATATAAACACCAACTTACTGGGGCAAAAATTAGCAAGAGCATGGAATTTAATGTAAAATTCATAGCTGTTCCTTTTTGCTTCTCCTTTTTCCTGCTTTCTCCAGCCCCCACTTTTCCCTGTCCTGTGACACGTGCAGGTTTAGCAGCACTAAATGCTTGCCTAGCAAATTACCCTGGGTGCACTGCAATATATTTGAAAGTGCTGCAAGCAGTAATCTGCAGTTATTTCCAGTACCACTGAAATGCATCTATTACAGTTTTCAATTCTCACTACCACCTTTCACTTGTATGAGTTTTGGATTCAGTCCCCATTACACCGCTGATTGCAATAAGAATTTTCCTTGCTGTCTGTAGTGTGAATATAAGATAAAGATCATAGTCAGTGTAGCAGCCCCACAATCCCTGATCTAAAATCTCTATTTCCATTAAGAGTACTGTTGTGTGGAATGCACAAAACAGTTTTTGACTCTTCATGATGACAATAAGTGAATAGAGAATTTTTGCAGTAATACTAGTGGTAGAGAGCCTAGTCGTGTTTCTCCATTATGTGACAGAAGAAAAGGAGTGAAGTTATAGAATATTTTCTCAGATTAATTATGTGGAGAAAAGTCTATCAGTACTCCAACAGCTGCTGTGTAAAGAAAGCATGAACATGCTGAAAAGACCAGTTTTGGAAATAGAGTCCTGGTCTCTTCAGAGCAAAGCATTTGAAATACAAATACGGCCAAGTTTGGTGTCTTAAAAGTCATGCAAACATTGGATTTTAGCAGACTTGAACTAAAAACAATGAAAATTCATAATGCTCAGTGTTTTCATCGCTGGATTTAATCTCTAACAAAGTCCAGACCCTTAAGCAAGTAAAAAGTAAATTCTATTAAAAATGACACTGAAGAATCCTCATAAGAAAGACACAGGTGATATATTTCAATACCACTATATGAAGAAATAAAATGGATATACATAATTTTTTTAAAGAAATCGGTTCTGGTTTTTGTTTTCTTTTCTATTTTTTTCTTTTTTTTTTTTACAACATCTCAGTTTCTATTTGCTTATAAGCTAAGAGAAAACAGACGTTAAACTAAGTAGCACACCATTTTTTTTCTCTAAGGTTAACAGACAAAAATCTTTTTGTGCAGTGCCAGTCTCAGATATTTTTGCCAGCCTGGGGTATGTCCTTTCTTCCTCTTTTCAGTTTACTGATTAATAGCCTATTCCATGGCCTGTGGTGGCATACATATCTGTGGTGGCATACATGCACTCCATTAGAGTCTGAGATATCAAAAGTTTGCTTAATTTGAGATGTGGTTATTTTAAAAAGAATGTGAACTGTGGTAACACATGTACATGAAATTGCATGCATTGCAGGAATGTTTCCAGTTATGTGACAGTTATGTGACAGAGGGTGTGCATCTTTCAAAGGAAGGGAGAAATACATAAAGGAGTGGCAGTTCCAAGGGAAAAGAAAAAGAAAAAAAGGAAAAAAAGAAAAAGGTTAAATAAATTTAAAAAGCAAATACTTTCAATGAGAAAAAAATAAACATAACTTACAGTTGACCCTGGCCAGCTTTAATTTATGGGGTGAAAATGGGACACGCTCAAGCTATCTTATACAACCATAACACTGAAAACCATACACACATTTAGGACTCAATAAGTGCACTATTTACTAGGCAGGTATTTTCATAACTATACTACATGCATATCTTATTTCAGTTTAACATTACTATGACTACAATCAACTAATATCAGTTTGGAAAATATACACACACTGAATCATGGAATGCAGTGTCCAGAATAGAAATAAAATCTCGTGAAATTACCTTGAAAACACTTCTTCAAAGTAAACTTGATACAGTGAGTATTAGAGACATTGTTTTTTCAATAAGTAAACACCACAGTCTTAGTACCTAACACCTCATCAATATTACTATATAATACTGTTAAATGTGCAAAATGACAGAAGAACAGTTAAACTAAAACATAATGAAGATGGAAAGTTGCACAAAATGAAGCAATATGGAAAGAGTATTGCTTATTTGTTCATTCCACAAGAAGTACGAAATTATATAAAGCAGCTCTGCTACTCAGAAAAGTCTCATAAAAGGGAATTTAAAATTGTTTTGTGGACTTGATGACCTCTAGATTTGACCTGTTTCCTGATGAAATTTGCATCTTTAACAAAAAAGAGCTCTGCTTTCTCCTCGCACCATTCTGAAGTCTTTTTGTTACTAATTCAAAATACAAAATAGTATAAAATGATGATAAGATGAAATTCCTAAAAAAAAATTTCTGCTTCTAAATGTGCTCAGCTAAAACCTCATCTGCAACATTATTACCTAAAATATTGCAGCCACATGGGATGAATAATTATTTTGTAAATTCCATGGGGTGCTACAAAAACCCAGATGACATTAGGCTTTACATCTTTGCAACTCATTTTATTTTATACATTTTACCATGACGTATTTTGATAATACCAAATAAATATAAAAATTATAGCCACTGACATTCCTTAAAATAAAATTAAACTGTGTCTCCTCAAAATTTTTTGGGAAAGCCAGGAAGAAACAACTTCCTTAAAAGAACCAAACAAACAAGGAAGTCATCGTTTAGCACACTAAAGGTCAGCTCAATGTGTTGAACTCATGGGAAAAGCTTGAAAGAAATTAAGCAAATTTGAAATTCTTTGATCTCTATGGGAGCTGCAAATTCTTGGTAGATAAGACCTCAAATGAAGAATGTTTCAGACAATAAGTTATGTTCTGACCATTAGGAAATACACATATTTGAACTCTCACAGATAGAAGTATTCCATTATAATGTAACAAAGCAGATTCTCCGCATGGTGTTTCTCATGTATTAAACATGACAGTGTAATGATTTGTGCCTGTTATTTCTGTAAAATTATGAGCTGCACATTCTCACTGAACCAGTCCATGTCCTCTTCTTCAAACTTTCAAAATGTGTGTCAAGAACTGTTTTGTTGAGAAACTCTCAAGACTATTTTTTTTTCCTTCTACAAAAGCAGATATTTCTCATTAATAGAGCAAACATTTAAAATGTGACTAAAAGTGGTAAAATACTCTCCTAATTTAGTTTCTCTGGGTGAATTACAGAGTTTATATGGTGAGAAATCTTGTATAGTTTGTGGAATTGATACAACTTTAAAACATCCTTACAGTATATGACATTTGATTTGGGCTGATTTTGCCAAGTTGTACCTTATTACCTAGAATTTTATCTAGGCCACCTGAATTCTACAAATCAGTACTTACAGATACAAAGAATGAGAAGTAGATGCAGGACTTGTTATTTTATCCAAAAAATATATATTTTTTTTTAATTCAGTACGACATCCTACATACACCAAATTATTTTCCAGTATTGTAAAAAATATTTATTTCTTGGCTGAAAAAAATCTGTTAGTGTAAAATTTAATTTTTGAGCAGTATCATATTTATTAATGAAAAAAAAGTGCTAGAAAGAGGGGGTGCAAACCAAACTCTGGCTTTTACAAATGAAAACAATATTTATGAGAAGTGAAGAATACAATACTATAAACAGAAGTTAACACTCTTAAAAACATCAAGGTTAAATTTATATTTTAAATAAATTTATGTCAAATAAAAGAAATCAAGAATTATTACTTAAACACCAAAAAAATCTATATACAGTTATGCAAGCACACTGATTTTTGAAATGCTACCTGCAAACTTGCTTGCTGAAGGACTATACGACTGTATTTCACATTGTGACAAGGCAAACTTCCTAACTTCTTTGATATCAGTTTAACTCCACTCTAATTCTGTTTGAAGCTAAATGTTGATTCATGTTTTTTTCAAAGCTGACTCTTTTTAAAAATGTCTATCCTTGAACAGCCTACTGACACATCTGGCAGAGTCACAGGAATGCAGATGGAATTCTCACTGAGCAGACATGTTTAAATGGAAAAATCAGCAACGTTAAATGTTTGCAAGATCACTGGTAAGATGCTTTCTGCATTTAATATAAACATGTCCTCATCAAAAGAGCAGAGATTTAACAAGGGTAAACTAACCACTTGACTCCCTAGAAGCTCATAAGGTCTGAATTTAGCACTATAGTCAGGTTAAGGTTTTCCTCACAGTGTGATAAATACTATTTAATCAACAATTTTAATCATCATGTTAGCTCATTAGAAATAATAGTTATATTTTATTTTCTCAACATTTTTAAGCTGTTTATTCCATTATGAAAACAGCTACTACTGTGGAAATTGATATTTTCTCAATACAGATTTTAACACACTTATGCTTATAAAGCACTGACAACAAATTGCTTTGAGCTACACTAGCAAAAACCAATTTTTTTAAAAAATGAGGACAAATATTTCTACAATTTGTCTTGTACGACTAATACTTTGGGTTGTACAACAGACTTTTTTCTCCTCTTTACATAAGGAAACTCCAATGAAATATGATAGACTATCCATCATAACCTGATTTTGAAATATAGTCTCTGAGTCTTCTTTTGAAAACCAGAATCTAACTTGCCCAAAGCAGAACAGGCTGCACTGCTGCAAGAGAGGCATGAGATATTCTAGCCACTCCAGAAATCTTGATCAAAGACATCTATAGCAACCTTCATCTCTAGATCCACAATGTGCAAAGACTATGATGAAATCCTCATTAGCTTCTTTACTGAATTCTGTAGGTTTGGGAGAATAGAAATGGGAATTTAACATCAATTATCAACACTGGTTAATTTTAGCTCATCACCGTTGGTCTCAAAAAAGTATGCCAGCTTCCTTTTATAAATTTGGTTCAGTTCAGCTGAAGAAGGGGCCATCCAATACACTTTTTGCCAAAGAAGAGGTTTGGATAGTTATAAACAGGTAATTTTTCAGCTGTAAGACATAGTGCTGAATGGGAAACAATTTCATGTGCTAGCATTCCAGTGTAAATAGAGTTATGGTGTTTAAACATACTAAATATATGTCTAGTGTACATAATTTCTGCTGTTCATCAATCTGCTTTTACAACAGGGCATCACAATCTGAGGTATCCTAAAGTAACATAAGACTACAGATAGGAACTTCATAATAATGTAAGATTTAAATCTTTCCTTTGTCACATCTGTAAGCCCTGTATATCAGAAATACTGTCATACATGTAAAATGGAACTAGACAGACACATGGGCAATCTCATCAAGTTCAGTTGAGTTCAATAGCAATTCAGCTTCTCAAATGCCAGTGTCTACGTTACTGTGGCCTGAATAACTTGAATAATAAAGAATTTCACAGAATTATAGAATTGTTGAGGTTAGAAGGTGCCTTGTGAGATCATCATACAGGGTGATCTAGAGCAGATTGCCCAGAATCATGTCCAAGTTGGTTTTGAGTATCTTCACAAGTGGAAATTTCATAACCTGTCAGGGCAACATGTGTTAGTGTTGGACCACCCACGCAGTAGAAAGATTTTTCTTGCATTTAAGTGAAACTTCCTGTGTTTTCAGTAGTGTCCACTGTCTCTTGTCCTATCAGTGGGCTCTACTGACAAGAGTCTGGCTGTCTCTTCTTTGTTACACAGCCTCAGCTGACTGTATGTGTTAATAAGATCCTCCTGAGACATCTCTTCCCCAGGCTGGATACTCCCAGTTCACTCAGCTGCTTCTCATGTGAGAAAGGCTTCAATCCCTTAATCCTTCTTGGGCTGAAGAACCCAGAACTGAACATACTACTTGAGATATGTCTCACCAGTGCTGAGTAGAGAGGTGGGTTCACTGTCCTTGTCCTGTTGTCAATGCTCTTCAAAATGCAGCCCAGTACACTGTCAGCCTTCTTTGCTGCAAGGGTACACCACAGTCTGCTGCCCAGCTTCCTGTTTACCAGGTCTCCAAGGTCTTTCTCTGACAAGCTGTTTTCCAGCTGGTTTTATGTGGGTGCTAGGGATTATAATTCTCCAGGTTCAGGACTTTGCGTTTCTGCTTGTTGAATGTCATCAGCTCAATTCTTCAGAAGACTAGCAGATCCTTTGTTGTATCAGTCACTTTCACACTTTTTTATCATCTGTGAACTTGCTGGGGGTTCACTCTGTCCTACTGTTCAGGTCATTAATAAAGGTGTCAAACAGTATTGGCCCCAGTACCAATCTCTGGGGTACACTACTAGTTACCTGACTCCAGCTGGACTTCATGCCACTTATCATAACCTTCTGGACACAGCTGCTAAGCCAGTTTTCAATCTACATCACTCTCCACCTATCTAATCTGAGATTTTTCATCTCATCTATAAAGATGTTATTGGAAACAGGGTCAAAGGCTTTACTAGCATCAATGTAAAGAACACTCACTGCTCTCCTGTGGTCTTCTAAGTTAATCATTTAATTGTGGAATGTTGGTTAAACATGATTTCCCCTTTATAAATCCATGCTGACTACACCCAATTATCTTCCTGTACTTTGTGTATTTGGAGATGGTTTCAAGGATTAGCTGCTCCATCACTTTCCCAGGGACTGAGGGGGTTGACTAGCCTGTGGTTCTTCAAATCTTGCTTTTCACTCTTCTTGAAGAATATTTCACACTCAAACACTTGAATTTACATGTCTTGATAGGTGTCTGAATTCTACTACAGATGTAAAAAATTGCAGGAAAACGTAATAAAGTACACAGGGAATCAATCTGGTTATATAGCCCCCAAACACTATAACCTCTGTATTTCATTAAATAGGTTTTTATTAGAAGGCACAGTTTATATTTAGTTGATACTCGTCTGGCAAGAAAGCCATGAAGCAGAAATTGCTCCCATACCCTGTTGCCATATAAGATCATATAACCTGTACCCAAATCCATGTAAAATTTTGTTTGGGGAGCAGAAAAACTCCAATCACACTAATACACAATGAACTCCCTAGGATCTTTTCAATTGCCTGTCTTTGGGTCACCTGCCTAATAAAACCTTTCACTCTCTTACAGCAGTATGGCTATCCTTAAAACATCATGACTATAAAAAACATGAGAAGATTTATTCAAAATTTAAATAAAAATACCAGACACTAGGCATCCTTCATTTAATGTCATGATTGAAGTGTTTGTACTGCAACATGTTTATATGTAAAACACATTTTCTTGATAAACATTGCAGCAGCACCATTTTATTTCTACCTTAAAAAAAAAAAAAAAAAAAAAAAAAAAAGGAAAAGGCTTGGTCTCTTTACTCCAGCATCTGATTTTAACAAACCACAAAATTTCACAGTGCTCACTAGCACTCTTGAGAAATTATCTTCCTGCTGGTATTGGCACTGCTTGGAGATCACATCTTCATGGGATCTGAAGCACATGATTGGTGCCCTCGGGTTTTATGGTTACTTACGTCTGCAGAGACTATTATCTGTCAAGTAACATTGCAGTTTAAGCTATTCTTTTTTCAATAAAAGTTGCAGCCTTGGTCTTTAAACCAATTGTTAGCATGCTGTATATTCTGCTTTCACTTCCACAGTGGCACACACATTGTCCTGAGCATTCATACGTAGCTTTAGTGTTTTTCACAGCACAAGCTGTGCAGCCATTAATTAATTACATGACCTCCTTAAACGAGGTGGGCCAAATTGCACCCTCAAAAACACAACCAAAACTTTCATTGGTTGCAGTCTCTGTAGATTCAATGGGAGCTGATCTCAGATTTGTATCTGAGGGCAGAATGTGACCCAGTGCATCCATTAACTGGCCTTAGTCTGTATAGCTCTTTATCAGTTTGGGGAGGAAAGACACAGATTAATGGATGGAGAATGAAAGAGTGAAAAAAAACGAGGTTCTTAAAGGTTTCTGATGAGCTGGGAAACTGAACACAACAACAGCTTTAAAAAAGATGTAGAAAAAAATGCTCAAATATTTAAAAGTTAGCATTTCTCATAGTTAACACTTTGAAATTTTAAAATAATTATTTTATTTTATTAGTATTATAATATTATTAAAATTAAATTTCTTATATTTCATCTCAGGGAGAAGACTGCAATAAGTTTAGGGATGTTTTTTAGAAAAAATAAAAGGGTTTGTCTCAGATTAACTTGGGTAGGATGTGAGTTTAAAGATCACCTAGTTGATATTTATCTAGTCTGGATGGATTTGGTTCTATTTATTTAAAGTAAAATAGCCAGCATATGCTGCAGTTACTAAACCTTGTAAGGATTCAAAATTAAAATTCCAAGATATGTTGCATATAAAATAAAAATATCTTTAACATAAGATTTTGACAAAAGAATAGGTAGCTTAATAGATCCAGGTTTCTAACAGAAGTGAGTCTGAGTTATATTCTGGGCAATCTGGGATAGTTTAAAGCAGTTACTTTCAAGGAGATTGTCCTAATAAAACATTAAAGGAATAACAGCACGTTTTGTGCACTTTACTGTTCTGAAACACAGGCACTTTAAAATCTAGAGAACTGAAACTTCTGAAGGTGTTCAAAAAGGACATTCAGATAATCTGCCTAAACCTCAGACATGCACTTTGTTTGGAGGACTGAGGTCAGATGATTTGATCCCTCACGGGTCACCAGGGAGACAAACTGGCATTTGTGTGAAAATGCTTCAAAAACTTCCCTCTCACCCATTCTTGGGTTGAGCCTTTAAACCAGTAAATCTTGGAACAATAAATTAACTTGTGCGTTCATATTCTGACAGTGAATTATTTCAGAGCCTGATCTAAAAAAACTTAGTCTCTGTTGGTCCAAAATGTCAAAAAGGGAAACAATAAGCCCCAGCCAACCAGGGGCCATAACAAAACCACAGTTTGGGTTTATGTCTTTAGCTCCCCTCTCTCAGGATCCATTTTCCCCCCACTTTTCCAGAGGCACCCAAGAGTACATTTTCTTGCAAAGGGAGACGGAGCAGGAAGCGCTGAGGCTGAGCTTTAATTCAGTGCCCACTGCTGCCCT
This sequence comes from Oenanthe melanoleuca, assembly GCF_029582105.1. Taxonomy (NCBI): domain Eukaryota; kingdom Metazoa; phylum Chordata; class Aves; order Passeriformes; family Muscicapidae; genus Oenanthe; species Oenanthe melanoleuca. The sequence goes on from NC_079335.1 coordinate 30,627,626, forward strand.
AGAAAATGCTCAAGGACAGAAAGCAACCCAGCAGCAAAGCCTCTTCCACTCCTTGCAAGGAAAAAGGTGAAGCTGTGAGGTGACTCAGTGGCCCTATAGTAGTGGCTACTTGTCAAAACCCACCCAGCTTGTTTTGCCATCTGATTATGCTACACTTGTATTAATTCAGAATGAAATAAATCCCTGTATATTCCACATGATGATCTACCTTTCAGATGGTATTGAAGTTTATAAGTCCTTGTCTGTCTTACCACCTATTCTGAATTTTCTGTTGCTGAGATGCAATGCTTTAGGAAGCTGCATCACAACAGTGCTGAACATCTACAGGACATACACGAGGCATGAAAATTTTCAGTTAGGAAAAGGGTATTGGGGAGAGGATTGCAATGAGTTATCACAGATTCTGAAAAGGTTGCTCAGTTCATTAATGACCTCTCAATAGCAGTTTATTCTCCATAAAAGGGAATCAACAATTTAAAAATAAATAAAAAAAAGTTGCTTGACCAAATTATTGTAGAGTGGAGTCTTAGCCATTATACTTGAGAAAAAAAATAATAATTTACTTTATTAGATATTGCTGACAAGTATTTAATATGGTTTTTTTATTCTTACTAATTAGAACAAAAAATTTATCACACCCCACACCTTCACCAACATTTGAATTTTGAGGGAAAAATGCATCATTGCAGCCTTAACAACCCAGCAAAAACAAAGCAACACCAATTTAATTGTTTCTGAGGATTGTGCTCAAGGGGAAAAAGAAACATTTAAAAGCTTGTTATAGAATGCATGTGGCTCAAGGTTTATATTTTCTGGTTTCAGACATAAACATGTTTTTCGAAGAAACATTCATGTATTAAAGTATTTTCAATAGAATTGCTGCCTTCAGTTTGTTTTCACACAAAATATGGGACTCTTTTCAAGTTAATGGATAAATTTGCTCATCTCTTTCTTTATTATCAGGCAAAGATAAATAAGTCTTTTTCATTCAATCTGCTGAGATAACTTGTGCCCATGCCGAAAGGTGATCTGTTCTAATCAACTTCGTGAAGTCTGATGGAATTACACTGAACATATTTCATACCTGACACAACTACAGAATGATACAGTTCAGGACAAACATTGGTGACCTGAATAATACATGACAGACAGATGACCGGGTGAGAAAAGTAATTTTTCACCTACACCACTTGAGTTTCTTTATTAAAGGCTGAGACATATTTGATGGAAAGAAGGCTGCTTTGCCAGCTAAAAGCTGGTGTGTTTTATTAATAGCTCAGTCAGTATTCCCTTACCATTTTACTACTTGAAACATTATTTTGACAATAAAATACTACATGTATCTAGTTTGCATGGAAAGCACCATGGAAAATACCACCAACACTGCTAAAGTGAAAAATAAAGATTTAAGAAATTAAAGTTGTTAATTATTTAACTTTAATTCTTAATAGATGCACGTAAGTAAAAATCAGAGTAAAAATTATCATGAAGGAGAAAGGTATTCTGAAAATAAAACAACTATATAATAACAGGAGAATATATCAAATATCTATAATGGATAGAAATTATCTTTCCCATGAGCTTGCAAGTAGACACAATACATTTAAAAAGAAATGTACTTCTCATAAAAGACAAGAAAATTTGGCCTCAACAATACAATTTTTATGTGACTTAAATAGTGTTTTGTCAAGGAAGGTTAAGGTTAGGACAAACAATAATATCTTAAAAGTTGGCCCATGAAAAGGTGGACTACTTCAAATATTTTTGTGTTTGAAGCCATACCAAGTTTTACTCTTGGCTGTATTATTCCTTTGCAGACAGCAGCCAGGACAAATAGTTTTCTACAAATTCATAGTGTGTGACACCAGTGATCCAAAGGCCAGACAGAGATCACATGCTCATATTGTACTAATGACTCTTGTTTCATCAATTTAATAAGTGGGAACCTTCCACATGTCACTGTTATCACAAACTCTCACTAATCTCATTTCTGTGCTCAAAGGAGCTTAAAACCTTAAATGAAATCCCAGAAACTTCTTGTGTTGTTGTTTAACTTGCTGTAACAGAAGAACACACCACATATATTTAAACTACATTTCTTCAGGGTTTTTTTCTATGGTAGCCTTTTGAAGCTAATTGAATGCATATGTCATACTGAAAATAGTCTAGAAGCTGTATAAGTTTAAATGTGAATGCAAAACTGCTCATGGACCTAGCCAGCAAATATCACTACATAGTCATAAATATTTCACTTGAATGAATAAGAGCTTGCTCTTTGATACTGGAAAATGCACACAAAGTTACCTGAAAGAAATAAAACTAAGTATGCAACGTATGATATTGGGCAGATTTTGCTAACATTAGAAGCGTTACGTACTTACACAACACTTACAAACAGAGGTATGATGCTTTAAAATAAATTAGACTCAACAGTAATCAGAAGTTTTCCTAGATCTGCAAATAGCTTTTAAATCCTCTGCTTTTCTACATATAAATATATAACTAAACCACATTTTTTCACTCAGAAAGATTAGCTTTTCAGGCTTTATTAAGCAAACTTTTCAGACATAGGTAGAACAGCAAAGAAATTCTTTCCTCTCATATGCCCATAGTGCATTGTTATATCCTAAGTACAATATAGATTCCTTCATGTAAGCTTCAGTATCTCTGATGAAGCTCACAGGCCCTTCTAATTTGGATCAGCTTCACTGAAGCTGAAGAAGGGGTCTTATTCAGTATAAAATGTAGGGCATTACCTGACAAAAGTTGCACTGATATACTTTCCCAGATTAAGTGCTTCAACAGCTGCTTGTAGCAATAGTCCAAAAACATGACTATCAATAATGTGTAAAGATATTGTCAAGCTAATATTCAGAATAATACTTTAGATCACAAACTCTTGTTGAGAGGAGATAGACTGCAATGCTCAAATGGTGGAAGGGCTCAAATGGGGATACCCAGACACAGGACAGCTACTGGGAAATCAGTGACAAAATCTTTGGTGGGGCTTTCAGGTTAATGCAGAGCATAATATCTAAAAGCTCTCCGTGGTTTTCTGGATGAAAACTTGAACCTAATTCTCCTGCATCCTCAGCTTCAAACATATGCACAAAGATGCATTTGTAAGTCAGAGACAGAGATTGTTGGAAAACCCTTTTTTATCAAAATGACATAAGCAAGTTAAAACCTAAATTAAAAAAAAAAAAAAAAATCAGTTTTTATATATAGTCCTGTTTCTGCTTTAGTTAAACAGAGTGAAGTGCAATTTTTTTTAAACTTTTGTAACTTTGACATTTCTTACCATGGCAGCCAAGCCATTATGGACTACCATTTTTCTGAATTGAACAGATTCTTCACTGGACAAAAATTAACAACACAAGAATATTCTATTTGTGAAGATTGGGTCTAATTCCTTCTCAGCAAAATACAAATTTCCTCTCAATCTGAATACTTCTTTCTGGAATGGTAGAATTAATGTATGTCTTTCCATGTGAAGAAACCTGAGGTTCATTAATTGAGCTTTTGAGAGTTTGAAACAGCAGTGAATAAGCTGATATGTCTATGAGTTCCTCCAGGAATCAAAGAAATCTGGCATCAAGCCCTCATGCCCAAACATGGGTAAAAAGAAAAAGCAAAACTTTCCTAGTGACCTTTGGAAGTCAAATTATTTTCTTACTTTAAAAACTAAAATTATATATACAGCAGAAATATCCAACTTCCTGTGAAGGAAGCTATATTACATTATACCAAATAGCTGGATAGAAAAAATAAGTTTTAAGTCAAAAATTTCTAGAGAGGAATTTGAGGACCAAGCAGAAAGAATCCTCAGATCAAGTCAGGCCCAGAGGGGTCCTGTGGACAGTCCTGGAGTACAATATGGATTTAGGAAGGCATGTAGTGACAGAACAAGGGAAAATGGATTTAAATTTAACGAAGGTAGGTTTAAATTAGATATTAAGAAAAAAATATTTATGCAGAAGATGGTGACACACTTGAACATGTTGCTCAGAGAAATTGTGGATGCCACATTCCCCAGTGTCCAAGGCCAGGTTGGATGGGGCTCTGAGCAACCCTACATAATGGAGAGCTCCCTACCCATGGCAGGGGGTTGGAACTAGATGTCTTTAAAGTCCCTTCCAACCCAAATAATTCTATGATTCTACCATGTGAAAGTATAGCTTAAATAATAAAATATATACATTTAGAAGCATAGCAAAATGTGCCCATTGTTAATATTTTCAATTTTAGTCATATGCCTTGGTTTTCTGATTGGGTCATACAAATATCATTGGGCATGTTGACAAATCTTTCCTCCTACTCTTTTCAATTTGACCCATGCTTGTCACTAATTAGTAGTTGCAAAAATGCTTGAAACCAGTAAGTCATGAGGAAGCCTCTTTCTACCTTCCATTAAACATGGGGCTGTGCTATTCCAAACATAATCCTTAATCTAGGAATCATTCTCTGTGTTACAGACATGAGCTGTAAAGCCTGTGCTATCATATTCTCATCACATAATGCCAGTATTCCCAGTATATTCCCATACAGGGTCTAGTTTCCAGTTGCCATAGAAGGAACAGTCCCTACGTCCTCTTCACATGGTGGGATTCAGCCCGACTTGTAGAGATTTCAAGTTCTTATTTATGACACAACTTCATTTATGTTACTAAAGGCTGAATTCTGGCTTTGTATCAGAGGCAAGAATAATATACTGTTATATAAAAATGTTTAGGTTATTTTAACTAAAGCTGTTTATCTGGAGATAGGAAAAAATTTAAGAAAATTCTTAAATTTTAAGAATTAAAAATTCTTAATTTTTTTTAAGAAATTAAATGTCCGAAGAACACTTTGTGTCCTTTCCTCCTGTTGATCAGCACGATATAACAGTCTGTTACATATTACAAGTTTAAAGACTTGTCTTCAACAGGTACTGAGATCTTCAGAGCATTACACTTTACAAGTAGGCTTAACAGACTCCAGTACAGAGCAGTGGCTGAACCTCATTCCTCAAGACACTTCAGTGATTGTTTTGCTCCTGTGGTGTAGTTTAAAGCTTTTAAACAGCAGCAATGAAGAGATTCATCAGTTTCTCTTTTTGGCAGAACTAAGCTTGTTTACCAGGTTACCATTCCTTTCTTTTGATTTTCAGTTTTCATTTTAATTCCTTTTCAGCTCTAGACTTTGGGTTGACTGACCTTTGCTGTTTGCATTACCAAGGAACCCACTTGTGCTGTGCACCAGAATCTGAAATAGGAAGATTCTCTGTGTAGATTCTTTAGCCACACCTGTGGACATTTTAACCTGTAGCTACTTACATACACAACCACAGGGCAATTGTCTGGCTAAAAGGGATTCAGACTAAAGTGTGAACTACAAAATTGTCCTTAAGTCTGTTTTCATCAGTTCAGTGGAGGAATATCAAACACCTGTTCCTTTACAAAGTGTTAAAATGCATAAAGGCTTTCAATATTCAATCAATAGATAAATCTAACATGTAAGGCAAGAAAAACAGTAACACTAGATGCTCAAGGAATACCAGCTACATTATGCAAACTGTTCATCAAAATGCTTGCCAAAGAAAATCACAACCTTTTCCAACAAAATTTGTAATTCCTGTTCCTAGAGTTTGAAGAATGACATTCTCTTTGCTGATACAGCCTTTGGTCTTTCAAGCTGCCCTCAATCTATACTAAGCAAGCAAATAAAATTAAAATTACAAAAAGTAAATGAATAAAGTAAATTTTCCATTTCCATTTCTCCTAGAGGGATTCATGTTACATATATTTGATGTTTCTTCTCTTCTTAGGAATTAGCTTTCTCTTCCTGGTTTCTTCCTCCCAAGAGTAATGTTCAGATTACTGCATGCCCACATTTGAGAAAGAAAATCTAACCCGTAGTGTAAATTTCTACAGACAGAGAAGTTATCCCCATAGTGCATGTCATTCCATACAAACTCTCTTTTCTCTTTTTGTACCATTCTGGGTAAACATAATTTTAATTCTATTAATTCTGCCATTTATAATAAAAGCATTATCTTCTGAGAAGGAATGTAAAAATAACAGAGGACTAGAGACTAGAAAAGGAAGGGAAGAAAGATACTTAGAACTAAGCATTCAATCATGCTAAGAGAACATAATTCCTAAAAATGAGGGATTAAATTAATAAAATTGTAAATCTCACAAATAATTAGCAAAAAGTAATAGAAAAAGCTCTGATAAACTAACAAAAATATTAACTTATTTAAATAAAGAGTTAAAATTTCAGTTGTTTAAAGTTTGGACCAAATTATGTTCTATGATATAGTTCTATGGGCTTCAATAAAAGCTGATAAACCAAACTAACATTAAAACATAACTGACAGGAGAAATCAACCCCTTAAAATCCATTGCCTATTTAACCTTCCTCTCCCCTTTGACAATTAACTATAATTGTCAAGAATGTGAAGGAAATTTTCACATTTGAATGTAAGTAAAATCTCTACAGAAAGAAAATACATGTATGTATTCATTCCAAACTTGATAGGGCAGTGCAAAAGCAGCACACGAAATCCCTACTTAAAATTTCACTCTGAAAAAAGCTTCCTTCTCCCTTTTTTATCAATACCTCAGTGTCCTGTTGATTTAATAGAAAAAGCTCCACAGAAATCATCTTGTTTTGCAGACTGACTACCAACGGTGCACAGCTCCTACAATTCTTTCTGTAAAATGTTCTGCTTCCATTTCAGAAATGGTAATTTTTCCTCTTTTATTTTTTTTTTCTTGTTTCCCTAAAATCTTCTACTCCCTTGATATATAGAAGTCTATCCTTAAATTACTTGCTCCAAATAATCGTGATTGGAATTAACATAAACCCAGGAGTGGTATTGACATCAGTGAATTGGCAGAGGAGGTTTCACAGTCCACTTTAAGTCCTCTCCCTGAAGTTTAACACAAATATGCCATTCAGAACACTCTAAAACCTTAGGCCACCATGATAGCAGCACACATGTATATGCTGATTTCTCTGAAGACTTCTCTCTTACTCAGGCCAGGTTTCTTGCTTCTTTACTACTATTTTGTGAGAACTAGATGGGTCTAAAAATGCAGCAGCTGACACATTCTATATGCCTTTTCCAAAACTTAGAGGGTTTCTGTCACCTGGTGTTCAATATCCACAATCAATCCTTGTCTCAGACACTCTCATTTCTTAATAATTTTGTTTATTATTTTGCTTTCATCCTCATGTGTATAATTTTCTATTTGGTATTTAATAAATTTTATCCTGCTTCTACTACTTTTAGTGCTAATATCGTGCAGTTCTCTGTGATATTGTGTGCCTTTCCTTTGGCATGGCCAGCCAACATTCAGAAACACAAATTTCCTCCACACACTGGGATTTTTTTGCAGCCCTGAACCAAAACAGAAATTTAAATCAGGCTCTAGAAAAACACAAATAATAGATTCCCTGCATCTTTTAAACCAACCCTTTATTCTTAAATTCTTTGGTTTTTCCACGACTCTTTCAATCCTCATGTAAAATTTAATCAATCTATCTTCAAGGCTTCAAGGTGTCAGCAGCAGAACTCTTTGTTTCAGGATACTTGTCTTGTAATCATGCCTCTCTCAGTGTTTTCATCTACACAGAGCACTTTAACATGTAAACAGTAATGTTCTATGTCACTTCAGATACTAATTTCTCTTTCAATCTTATCAAATCAAAACCTTGTCCTTCTGGAGATCTCAGTGAACAGAACAACCTATTCACAGCCAAAATTTACTCCTTAAACTTATTTTCTATTCTTTGTTAGAGATGATACCATATCAACAACTTTCCTTTAGGCCAGAATTCAGTGGAGGGGGAGCCACATCAGGTCTAACCAGGATGGTTTACTGATGTCTTCCATCCTGTCTGCCAAGGGAGCACAGCACAGGGAGAGTGCACAATGGACTGAGCTGCCAGTGAGGCTATTTCAGTGTCCTTCCCCACATTTCTTATGTGCATATTACGGAAACCAGATTCCTTCATGAACTCTCCTATTCACTGAGATTTTAAATAAAACTTCCAGCCAAGTTCTGGCAAAACTGTATTATTTGAGTTGCACAGATAGTGGAAGAGCTTTGAGATTTCTTATTATTTTCCTATGCTCTTCTGTTTTTGTGGATAGAGGGTTGTGTGATTATGTGCAAGACCAGTATTTAATACAACAGACACTAATTTAAACTATATATTTGAAGCCACGCATAAGTAAAGTTATGTAAATGTCACATTATAATAAAGGAAGTCTCTATCCACAGAAAAACATATGGATATATTCATAGAGAGTATATACTTCAGAGACAATCTTCTGAGCAATATGGCTGTTTGGAGACCAGAGTAAATAAATACAGAATTTGCAATATCATGGGGGAGGGGGCTAAAAAAAAGGAAGGAAATGTATACATTGTTGAAGATAACTGCTTTTCCAAAAATTTATTCTAAAAATAAATTCTCTTTGTGATGAGATTTTGCTAAAATTATTCTTGAATATTTTATCACCGGAGTATTTTAAGGAGAATTACATGAAGGCTATGGTGACCTAAATATTAATTTTTTCCTATCCACAGGATGGACAACATCCATCCCACACATGAGCTGGAAATGTTTCTTTTTGAGGAAATATTTGCTTAATTTTATGAGCTGTAGCTACATTGTTAATTCAGATCTGGTTCTTAAATTTCCAGGGTAAATGGTCACCTCAGGCTAATACTCTATGCTGTAGGTCTAGTAAATGAATAAGTACAGATTTCCACTATACCATACCTGCCAGCTTTCAATCTTTTCATCTGATACATAGTTTTACAGAAGTATTTTTAGTCACAGCATAATGTCTTGTATTTATCTCAACTTGTATTCTTCACCTCCTTTTCTGCTCTATGTTGGTTTTCATGCAGTTCCTGGTTATCCCTTTTTAAACCCAGGACACCCAGAAAGAATGTAGATTTTTTAGCTTAAAGGGAGAAAATTTCTAATTAAAAGGTGTAAATCCTTCTGTTACACATATTTTTAAAAAGGGGTTAGAGCCAACACTCACAATTTTCCAAGAACTATCCCTCCAGCTACTGTGTGTACTACATAAGGGAGTAGAGCCAGTTTTAGCCACTTATGAAACTCAGTGTATTTGCATAGGGGCCAAATGCAACAATCAACTGTATGAACTACAGAAACCTTCTGCAATCCAGTGGTGAACCAGCTGGATTTGAGCCATTTTTCCATTTAAATGTAAGGAGAAGTAGTGGGATTTTTACTCTTTGCACTCTGAGCTTGCAGAAGTTTCCTGTGTATATTTTCTTTATTTAAGGAAGTTTTAAAAATAAAAACTAAAAAGCGAAAACCCAAAAATAGAAACTTCACCAGTAAGTCAGTAGCTACTTATGACAATGGGAAGCTCTTTCACCAAAAAGTACATTTAGTAAGTGAAATAATTCTGGCTGTGACATGCATAAAATTTCTACCTCTCTTCAGCTAGATTAAAATGAAAATATGGCAACATGTAATTTCTTTCCTCTAATCTGAGAGAAACAACAGGGCTCCCCTGACTCTGGTTAGGTCCCAGAACTTGTGCACAGCTCACCACAATGTATTTGTTTACTTAACGCAGCTTAAGTTGGTATTGTAAATGTAAAATCTGAAAAATAGGTGAGTAGAAAACCAGAAAAGTATTAAAATCCTTTCTCCTCCAACACCTAGATTTCTTCTGCAATCTCCAAGGAATAACCTTCCTAATTTCCTTCATGAAGATAATTTATGTTGACATGATACGTCTTCCTTCAACTCCAGTGAAACCTGAGCTAATAATTAAAAGCTTCTCTTCCCTCAAATTCAGCAAAGCTGAACTGGCAGTATTAAGATTTCAAAGGGAATATACAGTGAATGTAACAGAAAAAAGAAAAAAAAAAGGTAGTGTGCTCCCAAAATTAAAAAAACACCAACAAACACAAAAAAAGACTCCCACAATGACAGAAACAACATGGGAACCGCTACTGTAGCACAACATAAGATTTTTGAGATTGTTCTATGTTAAGCAATCCCATTTGGCCTGTATTTTTTTACATTCTTTTGACAACCAAGTTCCTGATACTCAGCTTTAAGAATAAAGAAGACATTCAAAAGTTCCCTCAAATCAGAGTGAGACAGTAACCACAGATCTTTTCAGCTTCAAAACTAAACTCCAAGATCAATGCATTTCAAAATATGCCAAAAGGTTTGTCTGTCTGCAGTTGGATCAACCCATTCTCATAACTGGTCTGATCTTTTTTATTGTTTGGAAAGCAAAATGGGAAAGATTTAATGTAGCCACGCCTGCCAGATTTACTAACGTTATAGAACACTTGCAATTAATTTTAGGTGTGAGGTTGACTAAATGTCATCATTTGCCATACTTGAGATATATTCCATCAAAGTAAGCAGTCATATGATGAAATTTGGAATCCAAAGTACATTCACTTATTTTTTATTCTAAGGGACTGACTCCTCAAACCATACTGTGAGTCAATTATTATTCTCTCTCTCTCCTTCTCTTTCCTGCACTATAACGTTTCCTGACAACACACTAGTAAGACACAAGGATTCTTGCCCTCAGACTTCAAGATCTACCTCTGTGCATGACATGTAGCACTCACCAATGCAATGCAAGACCCAGTACAGGGCTTTGTTGGACATTTGGATCAATGAACAATCATATGCAGTATTTTGCATTTTAGGGCTCCATGAATGTACTGGATCATCTGGCCTTATATCCTCTTTTTAGGTGGCACCAAACAATGCATACCAAGTGCACTAAAAAATAACTAGTGAGTATAAGGATAAGGGCTTGATCTCTACTGATTTTCACAGGTTTTTCTTTTAATTTGCTTTCTCTGGATAAAACACTGGGATGACAGATAATGCTCATCAGTAATAATTAAATAATTACTGCTCACTCTAGTAATTTTTTCCTTTGGAAAAACACAAGAAAAAAATTGAATTCTTTGAAAAAAAACCCTAAATAATGAATAAGGACTAAGATTTCTAAAGCATATCAATACACAATAGCTTCTTTTTAGGCATCAAAAAGATGAATTTTCTGAAGAATAACACTCCTGATAAACAAACCAAATGAAAATCCAGATGTCTGTGAGGATTCAGTACATCCACTGAAATTTCCCAGAGGATGAAACGGAACATAAACAAAGGAGTAAGAATAAAGAAGAGTTCCAAAATGCCAGGAAAAAAAAAGATGGAGATTTTTAAAAAAATTGTTTAAATCTCCAACATAATCAATAAAGAAGTGAACTAGAAGGGGATGCAGGGATGCAGACTACAATGGTCTTCATGGATGCCATGGTGGCTCAGATGAACAGTAACCAGAGTTGAAGAAAAAAAAAAAAAGGAAAATTATTAAGTTGCAGTGTGACAAAAGCTGCCAATACTGGCCTCTTTAAGTAGCCAGTTCAAGCTATGTTAATGAAAGCTAAAGCATGACCATTTATGATCCTGAGAGAGGAAAAACCAGGATGAGTTATACTCCTGCCCTTGCACATAAGGGTCAGACTGGAAATGATTTGGCTTAGGTGATTGTCTCTTCCGAAAATAGTAGGTTTCTAACTAAATCCTAATAATGCAAACATAAAGGCTGTTAATGTACTTATTAGCCATCACAAAATGCATTTCACATTGGATGGTTGCAATAGATTATATCAGCAGCAATCACAGCTCTGTAATAACAGCAGCAGTTCATTTAAGGGGAGCAAGTATAGCTCTTCTTCCAAACCATTATGTGAACATGATGAATGATGATGGCACTAGACTTATATGGGAGGGAACTGGAGCTGGAAGGTGAAAGAGCTGCCTTTGTAAAAAATGGATGGAGTAGCACATATATAGGCATATCTGCGCATACTCAGGTATGAATATTTGAAAAACACCACAATTAGAAGATGCCTCCAAAACCTGACAAAAGCAGTTTAAATTTGAAGCTGAAAAAGCTGTCCAAAAAACTCATATTCAATTTCAGAATTTAAAGAAAAAAAAGGTGGTCAGGGAATAAAAGTGAGGAAATATTAAATGAAACATGTTTTAGCAGGGAGTAGCTCTCAGTAATTGGAGCCAGCCACTTCATGAGGGTCAGTTTTTCGTAGTCTTCACACATGAGCTTGGGCTCACTGAAAAGTGGGTGATGTTTGAACAGCACATAAGGCTGAAACCCAGGTCTTGTGCCTCAAAACTAGATCAGAACTATGCTGTTATTTAGTTGAAAATAGATCGTTGTAATAACAAGTTACACAAATTTGTGGCACAACAAGTAGACAAGAAACATAAGGTTGGGTTAATAAGTACTAACTATAAGGGTTTTGCTTCTTATTCAGAAGATGCTATAATTTACAGAGGTGAGGAGGACATCAGAAAGCAGGGCCTTATCTTCTGCCATCAGTATAGAAGCTGAGCTCTGACGTTAGCATCTCTGAAAAGTTCATGAGGTTTTGGAGATTCATAGGGATCACAAACCTCCCCTCATGTGAGAGCACAGTGCATGTTTTGTTGACAAAAAAAGTGATGAGGAGAACAATTGAAACTTTGCAAGAGAAGGAAGGAGGAAAATAAACAACACTCCCACACAGAGACAGAGGTGGAGTGGCCAAGGTGGCTTCTTTATGGCACTCAGATTTATCTTTATGGCACTCAGATTTATCTTTATGGCACACACTGTAATGTCCCTCAGAGCTCCACTGTAATGGCATCATGTGTTGAGGCTCATCTAGTGCTGATTTACCTTTTCTTCTATTCCTAATTATTTGTGCTTTTGCTGTCACAGATAAAATGCTAATGTTGTATAGATGATTTATGTTAACAAATATAATGCTGTCTTTGTGTAGGTATTTCTTCATACAGAGGATTTAATTCCTTGAAATGATTGTTCCCCATAATCCTTGCAAAATTCAGGATGAAATTGGCATAACAACAGTCTCATTTGAAAAATCGATAAATTGATAAAACAGCTCTCATATGCATCTGCCCACATGCCAAGTTCTTAGCTAGTATTACCTAAACAATTGGGATATTAACAGCAACAAGTACTGCACTGTGCAGGGGGAACAAAGCTACTTGGAAAACAGAGCCAGGAGAGAGGACAGCAGAATTCCTGATTTTCATATTCTAAAATGCTGTCTATCAGGGCATATCATGTACTTTGGGATATGCACTGTCAAGCAGAACTTTTTCTAGGAAAGATCATGGCACTGATTAACCCCAAAGCCTGAATGATTTAGCAGCACTTCTCAAGTGACTTGGCACTGCAGTATGGCCCTAGTCTCAGACAGAGACCCTATTTCACTCTCTGCCACTTGTGTCTGTCAAATGTCCTCTACCACTCACTGTGGAGTACATCTTCTCCACCCAGAATTAGTAAGGAGAAGTGGCTCTGAAATTTGGGTAGACTTAATTAATTTTCTCGTGGGTACTATGTTTCTGCAATGCATTATGTATCTTCAATTATGTGAATGAGCTCCTCTTTACAGTCTATATTTCTTTAGAATACATATTTCAAAATCATGTAGTGGAAATCCAAGTCATCTATTAAAAATCTAAAGGAAAAACAACAGATTTATTTTTCTCTAAGAAATAATTTATGTATTTCTCCCATAACACAGGATTTAACAAGCTGTAACAAAAAACCAACAAAATCCTAAGAGTTTGCATGCTTGTATTTGTTCTTGTGCAAAATAAGATTTGTAGACAGAGACTGAGAACAAGCTAATATAAAATAAATCCTTCCTAACTGCTTCAGCAAGTTGTATCACCAAGCTTCAGCTTAAACCTAAACCAGAAACATGGAGACATATGCCCACACAGAGGTATTATCATCACAATAATAATAAAAACAATATTATCTGAGACCTAAAAATTGTTGAAGGCAAAATAGCTCAAATGATTCTTAATGCCTTTCAGGCACATCTGAATCAAATAAGGTAATTATTCTTTAAAATGCTTACACAAAGTCTGATTTGCATGCTAGTAATTGCTATGCCTTGTGGCATCTAGCAATTGACACAGCAATGATTTTAATTATTGTAATTTCATCAGTATAAATACTTCAAAGTTATGCAAATAGTACCTCATAATCCACATAGACAGTTCAGAGTATTTGATTTACTAGTCTTGTAAGGCTCTTTGTCTATGCAGTTTACTCTCAGATGTGACTGTGCATTGCAATTGAAGCCTTTCACTCACATCAAAGCTCTAAATCATAACAAGATGAGCTAATTTTACAAAGACTGACACTTCAAACATTAACTTGCAAATACAATTATAAGATGAAATATATAAAGGACTTTACTAGGATATCATCTGGCATGGATACCTGCAGCTAATCATATCTAATGTTTTCTATGACAGTGGTAAGCAATGATATTGCAAGACCAAATGCCTTGGTGTGAGCAATTACAGCCACTCTTGCTTCTGAACAGCTGTTGTAAAAATACTTTATCCTGTTCTACCATCTAAAAGTTGTGTATCTAAAGTATATTTAAAAAAAACACAGGAGTTTTTTTAATAGCATATAATAGGGGTGCATAACTTTTCAGTAGGGGAAACTGTTTATTCACACTACTGTTCCTGATATGGAAAAATAAATATAGCACAGGTAATGTTTCCATGTCGATAATAATGCAAAATTCAGAGTGAATGCATCTACAATCAATAGCTATGACAATTAAGGGGGGGGGGGGAAGGTTGTGCTGTCATCAACTTGTCTTTTATTTACAGAAACCTTTCCAAACCCATGCTTCAGGCCAGACATTTAGGTGTTGTAAATCATAGTTTCCAATAAATCTTAGATGTTTAAACACAGCTCTCTTCCTCTAGATTCAAAGTTCTGCATCAAACGCACAAACAAAAAGTTGAATATCCATAACAACAAATCTGAAAACCAATGTTGATCATCAATATTTACCAAGTTGTCACTAATACTTGTTTTACAGAAGAGTTGAAGTACAGCTCTAGTTATCCCCAGCTCAAGATCCACATGTGCTGAATAAAAAAAAAAGAATCAGACCTGTTGTTTTTTTTTTTTTTTTCTTTCTTTTAGTAATCTTTTAGATTACAGCCTACCCTGAAGACTGGAGGTAAACAAAATTGAACATCACATACAAAGAAAAAACTTCAGAGGTGCTCTGCATGCACAGGTGTCTTGGAGAGACTTTGATGCCTGACCTGACAAGAAGTATATGTAGAGAGAATGTGGTAATGGCCAGAGGTAATTCACTAAATAAAGATATAGTGGGCAGTTTAAGCTCAAAATGACATTACAATCAGAGATAAATTTTCTGTAACAGACAACTAAAAAAGCCTTTTTACAACTTCTTTATAAAAACTACCATTGAATTCCTTTATTTCTTATTGATTGCATAATATTTATAATTTAATCTTGTAAAGGAGAAAGCACAAATAGAAAAGAGGAAAATAAGAACTCCCAAAATGAAGGAATAGCCTTTATATAAGTAAACTTAATTTAGGAAAATAGATCTGAGCCAAAATATGAGGAAAGCCTTTTTGGAGAAAGTATATAAGGAGCAATTAACTCTCACACCGAAGGAATGAGAAAAAAGCTGATGAAAAATAAGGTAAAAGAGATTTAAAGGGAACAATTTTTTTAATGCAATGTGTGTTTAAAAGGCAGAAACAACTGCCTCAGAATTTTTTAAAGGCAAATGTAGTAAATGGGCTAAAAAATACTAATTTGTAGAAAAGGGGACTGTCCAAAAGTATAAACACTGGCTAAGATTCAGAGGCTGACCCAGGAGGTCCCTAAGGGACTCAGTGCTGGAACTAGAAAAATACTGCCTCCATAATCACCATTTCTCTTTGACTTGTGAAGTATTTGCTGCCAGCCACTGTCAAAGATGGGAAACTGGAACAGAGCAACTGTTCTGAGAATTCAACAAAAGTCAGTGATTGTAATAGTTTGCAAAATGGCAAGCGTATAAAAACCACAAACTGTAGAAATTAGCATGGAAACAGTGTATGGAATGAATATTTCAGAAGAATGTATAACACAGTCTGGTTGTGGAATATGCATTTACCTGCTTACACATTCAAATGTAACTTGGGCTCCCACTATTGCTCCAGAAGGAACAAGAGGAAGCTGACACAGGAAAAAAGCAGGATGTCAACATCAAGCATTTCAGCCAAGCTGTAGCCTACACAGGTAAAGAATGACTTGCAAATCCACCTCATGTAAGGAAAGGGAAGGAATCACTTGAAAGGAAACACAGAAAATCAGACAGCAGCATGAGCAGCTAAATAAATTCCACACAACAAACAATGAAACACTGAATGATAACAATGTTGAATCACACTACAGAAGAGCACTGTGATGGAAGTGACATACCAATGGAATCACGTGTGAGAAACTGAAAACATCACAAAACAGAATCAGTTTTACATTTACTACTAGCTGCAATTATTTCAGATGTTAATCTTTTTTTTTTCCTTTGATTCACTGACTCACACCTTCCCACTGTTTTAGTAAATTTCCTTCAGTTGATGAGGATATCAAATAGTTTAATAAAGTTAAAAATATTTTAGTGGGAGGAAGTAACTTCCTATGTGTCTTCCTGACTTTCTTGTGGAAACAAAATAATTAGTAATTATAAATATATGTAGCTGCTTGTTCAATGTATGTTTCAGTCCAAACTACAAATAAATACACAACATTAAATTAATCAGAATGCATTTCCCACCTAAATTTCTACTTGCTCACCAAAGTTGTTTTTTTCAGATCCTACCTGCTTCCAGTACAAAACTCAATTGTGGCTGTAACAGGCTTGGATAAAATTATCTGTTCAAGAATTCTCAGTATTGTAAGCAATAAAATAATTTATGTCTTATGGAAATACAGAAAGGATATGAAAATAATTTTGGTTTTGATGACCCAAACTATTTTTCATTCCAGCAAGCAGTCCTTCAACAACAAAAGCAAAATAGAGTGAAAAAGTTCTATGAGAAAAGCATCAGTTCTGCAACAAAGGGCAGAAGTCATTGCATTTCTATAACTCCTTCACTGGTACTTTTCCAGCCTTTAGAAGTGTTTGGAAAATAAACCAAAACATTATTACTGCCAGACTAGTACTAAGAAATAAATATACACAAAATATAATTTCCATGCAACTCAAAGGATGCAATATGCATACTTGGGGTGTGCTTTTTGGGAGGGGAAAGATATATGACCTGCTAAAATGTATTAAAAAATCCACAAAACCTAATAGAATTCAAGTTTAATTTTTAACCTCTTGACTTTTCTTTCTGTTAATTAACATTGGGATCCCATCCAAAAGTATTTGCACAACATTCATTTGCTAATAAATTAAATAATCTCAACTATTTCTGGGAACAGTACATCCTTATAGTCTGAGAAGTATGTGTTCCAGAAATACTTTTCTTGTAACCATTAAAAGTGACTTGGAGCATGATTAAAAACCATGTAACACTACATTCAAATTAAACACATTGGTAATTAGATTCACATGTGTTTAGAGCAACACAATAAACCAGTATGCACACAAATATTTATATGATGAAACCAAAGTAAACAAGCAGCAGAGGAAGGAGAACAGGATGGAAATTGAAACATTACAGCCTTTACATTACACCACACAGTACATTGACACTCATAAGAAGACTTAGTTAGTGTTCAGTATTTTAAAGTATGCTACATTAATTTATGAAAACTTAAAAGAATCTGTTCTTGCAGCTATGGTGAAAACCACAAGTTGAAGTATTAGTAATTACAGCATCATCTAATGAAAAAGAAACCAGACCCAAAAACCCTGTTAAAAACTTATTTTTTAACTTGTTCACCTCTACAAACACCAGTAAATATTTCAGTTTTTGCTCAAAGTCACTCTGTCTTACATCAAGCCAAAGTTGTATGATTCATTTATTTAGTGAGAGGAAAAGTTGAGCTATTGACAGCATAGGCCAGGAGATCCATGTAAACCTGGTCATCAGTAATTTGCACTCTACATCTTCCCAGGAATAATCTAAGAAAATGTCCAAACAAAAGAAAAAAAAAAAAGTGTTTTTTCACTTAAAGTTCTCACTGTGAAAAAACCCAAACAAAAACCAAACTAGTCAACCAACCACAAAAAAACCCCAAACAGACAACAAATAAAATATATTTGGACAGATCATTCTCCATGAAAGAAAACTACCTGCAACATTTTAATTTAGAAGATATAAAGTAGATCAAATGTTCTATCAGGTAGCTTTATTTTTATTCCCACTACCACATAAACACTACAATGAGATACTTAATTGCTGCCAAAAAAGAAAAAAAAAATCTTTGTTTTGCTGTTACACATACCCAAAAACCATGAGACGACATAAAATTCTAATCTGTTATTACCTGCAGGAACTAGATTGCTAGGAAATCTGTCAGATCTATGAAAATAAAATTAGAAAATGAATCCTGTTTGAGAGAAATGAGAAGCCTTTCAGTTTCAACTGCGTTCTTGTTTTGGTCTTCTCTTAGTGGTTTGAAGTTACCACCAGGGGGTTATTTGGTGGTTTATTTGAGAAATAGGCAGGGATATCGATCCAGCTTAGGGGGATGAGCAAACCTCACTCTGTCCCTTTTTTATAGGTTCCCCAAATTCAAGCAGACTTATTAAGAGTTAGTTGCAAAACCTTCAGAATAAACAGAATAAGTTTTATAGAGATAGTAAAAGAAGCAGCATTCTTCCCAGTAGCCCCACATTTTGACTTTGTCGTGTAATGGAAAGAGATATAAACTATAAAAAAATAGTTATAAAATGTATTTCTCAATTTACAGCATTTTTGTTCAGAAGAATTTCCTCACAAAAAACTCTCAGGCTGCTCTTTGGAGTGAAATAGGTACAGCAGAATTTGAAGAGCCTTGATTATATTGTACATGTATTTCATGTCATAAACATATGAAACATTTAAAATATGGTATTAAATATGTAGCAACATTTCCTGGCACAGAAAGAACAAAGGTGTGAGAGAGGATTTTTTTAAAAAGCTTTTAAATAATGCTGGTAAGAAATGTCCCAACATGATAAAAATCCTGTCTTAGAATAAGTTCCTCTTCATAGTATTCTCTTTGTTGTAGATACAGGCTGTACCTGAAAAAAAGGCCTACTGGTTGCTTTGAAAAAAGAGGTTTTAACTATTTAAGCTGCTACATAATTATTTTTAACCATTTGGCAGAAAAGCTGGTTACAGCTTAAGTGCTAAACAGTTGATGTTTACAAACAACACTTTTAAAGAACTGTAATAGTGGCAGATGCTTAGAATTTAGAAGAACTTTATGAGTTCTTAAAAAATAAAAATAATCACGATCTTATCAACTCTTTCCTGCTGCTTCCCATGGCTTTCCAATGACATTTCCTTGAGTAGGATAAACTACCTGGCTTTCTTGTTACAAGGGGGAAAAGAAAGAAAACAGAAAAAAATATAAGATGACTAAAGTTTAGAGATCTCTGAAAATAACCTCCTTATATAAAAGATTTGTTCCTACCATCAGGCATTCTTGTTCTGCCAGATGGAAATTTCTGTTTCCTACATCATCCTTCTAAGTGGACTAGTCTCCCTTGTAACCAAAGACAGAGAAAAAAAGAAAAAAAGAGCTAAATCAGTGGGAAGTGGGTCAGACTTGGATCTCTCAGCAGTCATTTGAAAACCTAATGGAATAACAACCTCAATACTCTCTGCTTTCACTTGAAGATGCAACCCGCAGAATCAATCAGAAATCTGATTCACCAACAAGGTTTGAAACAGTCCCTAAGTGCCTCACTGAAGAAATAACTGGCTCAACTTCCAGCACCTTTCTCTTTGTATTTCCACACCACCTATTCCTTTAGATTCAGAGAACACCATGCCAAGGGCCTGCTCAGTATAGTCCAAAGAACAAGGGGAAAGAGTGCACTCCTTACTAACCTCTCCCAGAAAATCTCTCCCTGTGTGGCTGGAAGCAGCCTCAGAGAGCCAAGCACACTGGTAAGTTTGACTAACATATTGTCTGGTAAAGACAAAATACCAACAGCATGAGTTTCTGTTTGCCCTTAGAATTTAGGCACTGAGGGGAAAAAATGTAGTTTTTCGTTGTCTGGCTTAAGGAGTAAAATTCATTCTGGCTATAGTGACTCCTGGGAGTTGTAGTACACCTTTTTGCAGGCAGGCTCCTTCCCTCTGGGTCCACCTGGCAAGGATGCAGGTAAACAAGGTAGGGCACAAGGTTCAGTGGTGGCACATCTCATCAGGATACTCATAGGAAACTCTTTGTTTTGAATTTTCTGTGAGCTCAAATATATGAGATCAGCTTTCCGAGTCTTGTAAGAAATTTTTCTGCCTGCACATTGAAATTACAGTATTGAAACAAATATAATACATATTGCCCTGGAACAAATACAGGAGTTTCAATTATTTTTTTTGGTCAATAGAACTGATCCAAATTAGCCTTATTGCAGTTCTCTTTGTATCAGTGAAAAGTCTGATAATGCTGTTTTGCATCTTATGTTTTACTACCAGCTTCTCTAACACTGCATGCTGAATTCTCATTGGCATGGAAATTTGGCATCCTCTCTCCTGGAAGGAGCTAGCCTACTCAAAGTACTTTGTTTGTATATATGGGACAAATCCCAGAAAGGGAAAAGATAACTTAGAAAACATTTCTCTGTGGTACTGGGAAATATACTAATACTATTAGCCATATTTAAACAAACAGGAATGTTAAGAACTCACCCAAAAAGCAGTATGGCAAAATATTTTGGATACTTTCTACACAAAGATGAATGGGGAAATCTAACCACTACAACAGAAATCCCTGCTTCCCAACACCTCCTGTGTGGAGCAAGCTAGATCAACAAGCAGTGCTTCTGCCTGGTGGGTAAGGAGAGGCTAGAAGAGGCTGCCTGCAGCCATTCTGTACCAGAAGCCCAGAGGATGCTGCAGAGGATCCAGTCTGCGATGCTGAATTAGGCAGAAAGGCCCACGTGGGCTCTTTAGAGAGCTCTGCACAGCAGACATCTGCTCCTCTGCTCTCAGCCCCTGCCTGCTGTGGTGGTGCACGCACTCGCTCCCACTGGTACTCTCTTTACCCTTCACTAAACATGCTTGCTTAATGCAGTCTTTCAGCTAGTGGAAAATAGGTCCCTTGAAGGCTGTCATTCCCTTTCGGTAACCCCCTGGAACAAAACAAAGAGGTGATCTGACTTTCTGCTCTCCAGAGTTCACTTGGGATCAATTCTAACAACTCTCATAATGTCGAGATTAGGCAGCTTTTCCTCCTCCTTGTTAACAAGGCAATGACAAAGAGAGAGAGAAGTCAATTTCCTTTTCAAATAAAACTAAGGAGCCACTCAGCAATAAATACAAAAGTTCCAAATAAATAAGTGAAGCTCCTGACTGGTGAAGCCCTGCAGTGTTCTTATTGGACGTACTGGTTTCCGGGCCAGGGGGAGTCATCTTTAGGAAGCTAATATTTGGATTCCATAGGCTTTAAAGAGCAGATGCAAATCCCAGAAGACTCCTTTTCAAGGTTAAGCTTGAAAGCTGCCCTTTTGAAACAGGCAGTTGCCAGCCTGACCACTGACCCTGTCGTTTCTCTGGGCAGGGACCCAAGCAACTGGGGAGCTGACAGGTCACCTGCCCTTCCTCACAGTGGCAGCAGGCAGGACCTGGCTCCTCCAGAGCCTGACTGCTGAAATTTTCTCTGAGCTGAATGAAAAGCAGAAAGCAGACCTCAGGAACCAGTCTGGATCAAATTTGCTCTGAAGCAATGTCTTCTAGGCCACGGACTTTCAGGAAGAAATTTGGCTGAGTTGCACTGGAGATTCCCAGTAGCCATCTCACCTGCATTCAATGTCAGGAGAACATCTTTCCCCCTGTTCTCTCTGGTGTCAGCATCAGTGGGTTTCCTCCCAGCCAGACAATTTGTGAGGTGACTAATGTTCTCTTTGGAAGAGGGCTGCAAACCCCTGCTGTCCATTTATACAAACTAGAAAACCATCAAACCCCACACAAATATAAAATCTAACTGTTCTTAATATCTGAAGTGATTACAGGAAAAAACCAAACAAGAACAACTACAAAATAAAACCAAACAAAACAACAACTACAACAGAAGCCAAAAATCCATGAAGCATGACCCCACTGTTTTAGTGGCTATTCTCATCCAGTGGCCACAAAACCTGCACTGGATGAACCACTAAGCTAAACAGACAAGATATGAAAAAAATACCAAATTACATATTTCATGCACTTAGAAACTTACACCCTGCTGTTTACAGAGCTGACCAGGTGGCTAAAAAGCACCTGTCCCACTTAAAATCACTTTTCCTTCAAGTACTCCTGATCAGTTATCACTCTAGTCCTGCATAAAGAACAATTGCATTCAAAAATTCTGTGGAACGTGAGACTAGATATTTTTGAAAGAGGCTAGTAGTTAATGCAAGTTTTCACCTATTATGATATTACTAAAGTAGATCTGATTTCAAAGAGGCCCCATCTAAGTAGTCATTGCCACTGTGGGATGAAAAGGGCTCCTGAAGGCAAACCCCATGGAGAAGGTGAAGGTACTTTACCTGCAGGTTCAACCAGAGAGGTGTCCTGCAGATGGCCCTAGGGATGCAGGAATGGGGAGGACACAGAGTGAAAGTAGGTGAGAAGAAATTTAGCAGATGTAAGTGATTCCCAGACTGCAAAGAGACTGACATTTTAGATAAACACTTAAAATAAACAACCCTTTCAAAATTTCGTTAAAGGCAAGCCAGGGGCCTGATCTTCACCAGTACTACACCTTATACTTTGCAAAGAGGAACAGAAAATGAAGAATTGAGCCTAATGACTCATCTAAAAAAAAAAAAAAAAAAAATCAATTCTGAGAATTAATTGTTTCATTTAAATTAACATGGAGTCATTTAAAATTAGTAGCACCAGAGCAGAAAAATAACTGGATTTTCTGAGTCAGCAAATGGCCTCACAAGAATTTTGGCTTCATGCATATAACCAGTGCCCAGTTCTTTGAGCAGATGTTCAAGCAAATTTATAAGGGCAGAGGTAAGAGCTTGGTTTGGTCCTCCTGTGAGAAGAGCCAGCCACAGCAGCTGCCCATCAGCCAAACCATTTAAATCCCAGCTGACAAGTTCTCTGTATCTCCTACCATCTCAGAATTTGCAGGTTGTTCTGGGCAAAAGACCAGTGTTTTGTTTTTACTCTAAGCAGAAGCAGTATCAGCAGTGTCACAGAGTGAATAATCAAGGAAAGACCACTTGGCTCAGCCTTTTAAATGAGAGCCAACAAATGGCAACTTTGCTATGTCCCAGGTAGGGTCCCACAGGTCTGTGGCTGGTACCAGGATCTTGTGTGTAAATATAACAAACTCTAGAGCCCCAGCCCTTCTGAGTATTACCAGTTTTGGAGTCAGTGCTACACACCTCAGCCACATGCAGGGGCAGCTGGGTGCCACTGACAGAATTAGATACTCAACAGTGTACATAATTATCAGGGGACACAATGCAGCCTGGCTTTTGAACTCATTTGTGCCTTTTTCTCCTCAGAAGTGTTACCCAAGCCTTCACACAGTTACAATCCCAGCTGTACTGCTTTCACCCCTAAGTCCTGGGACAGCACCATTGTGGCATGTGAAAAAACTGTGAGTTTATTGCTTGAACTCCACACTGGAGATAAAACCTGATGTTTCTGGGCCTTCTCCTTCAAATGAAGTTCCAGTACTGTGTGGATTTGGATGTATGGTAAGTACTGGAGTAATTGACTGAGGATCACTGTATAAACCTAATTTTTATAGGAAGTCAAGTAAAAATAGATTGAAAGAACATTAAAAAATGTCTTTTATCTTTTCTTCATTACAGTCCAAACACCCAATCACATTTACCAGAGGTTTAGGAAAGAAAAGTTGTCATATATTTCAAAGTAAAAAAACATAAACCCTAAAACCAGGGAAATTAAAAAAAAAAACAAAAAAAAAAAAAACAAAAAAAACATGCTTCCAAAATGCCAAACCCAAAATCTAACCAAAAACCCAGAAAAAAAAAAAAAAAAAAAAAAAAAAAAACCACAAAGAAAAGCAAGCAGTTCTGTAAGATCTATTTCATTTTGCATAGCAATCATTTTATTCCTGTGATAGTTGAAGTTAGATAGAGAATTAGCAGGAAGAGGTCAATTTCTCTCCCATTTGCAATAAGAATAAAAGGTATTATCTAACTAACTGCTTAAAATACTTAATCAACTAACCCCACACAGTCTTTAAATTTCTACTAATTTATGGTACACACACTCACTCTCTAGGAAGGTAAATGGTCCATCCTTTCTTATATTTCACAGTGACAACCTTCCACAGAGATATTTTTTTAAAAACATTATTCTTAATTTATTTTTTTTTAATATATAAATTGCATACAGAAATTCGTGCTGTGTATGAATTGCTTTTCCTCATATGTTAAACACCAGTGAAGTGGGTAGATTTTTTTATTTCTCAAAAAAATTGAAAAGGGCTGGTTTAATTCAAGTCTCCTTTTCCTTTTCACGCGTAGCATATCCCATTAAAATACAATATGTTACAAAATCATATCAATGTTGCAAAAAAAGTATACTGGTTAATATGTGTGTTTATAAATGTTTGTTCAGGAACATTTTCTTGATATCCAGCATTTTACTTTTTTCTGATGATTCTAAAAGGCTTTTTTTACAATATTTTAACCATGAAGCTTTGGGATTAAAAAAATGACTAATATATATATTCCTTTCTGATTTCCTACAACATTGCTTTGATTATGCTATAAATGTAACTGTATGTTGGAAAATATATAAGAATGTAAAAAATCACAATTATATGAATAGAACTAAAATTGTAATGAATTTGGAATATTAAAACAGCGTTACTACAGCTTTCAGTGTTTCTAAGTAAAATTTTTATTAAAAAGTTCCATCTTTACCACATTTTATTACCATTCAGAAAGTGAACAAATGCCAATCATACTTATCAGCCAACATAATTTTCAGAAGTTGCAGATCTAGTTTTTACCAAATTTATCATTACTCAGCCTACAGATTCTGACTTTGACTCAAATATTTACTTCCCCTCCCTTAGGAAATTTTTAAAGTTATTGGAAGTGTAGGCCATTTGAATATGTGCTCTCTCCAAAATTCACAGTATAAAAATGTTATGGCCTTTTATTCAAGATCAAGATTTCAAGATTTTTTTTGAATTTTTGTGTGTGATGAGGGATTTGGAGTGGCTGATTTTGATCAATCAGGACTTGTGAGTATTCAGCCTTTGGGAAGATGCATTTAGGAACTCATTTTGGGAAATGTACGTGCTCCTTCATATCTTATGTCTGGAAGTAAATAAACCCATAAATTTGTGGAAAAAAAGCACTCAGGTCTAACTTCAGTACTTCAGTGTCCAAAATGAAATACAAGAGGGAATAAATACTAAAATCATTTCGGTTTTTAGTTGTTGTTTTTTTCATTGGTTTTGGGGTTGTTTTTTTTTTTTTGTTTGTTTGTTTGTTTTGGGTTTTTTGTTTGTTTGTTTGTTTTTTGGTTTTGGTTTTGTTTTTTTTTTTACTATTTCACAGGTGTTCTATGAAAGAAGCACTGCCCAGCAAGATAGGGAATGCTGCAGAAGACATCTGTGATAAACCATGAAATAAATGTTTTAGGAATCCAGTAAGCTATAGGAAAACCATAAAATTTAGTAAGGTTTAGGAAAACTCTCAACATTTCTGAAACCTCTAATTTTGTTATAAGCTCCCCTTTTAACACACACTTCTATTTGTCACTCCTTGGCTTTTCACTATAGTGCTCAGCTGGCAAATTAATTGAATTTTCAGCAGAAGGTAAAGGAAACAATAGTTTTGTTGTGGTAAAATGTCTCTTAATTCCCTTTCTCTAGGAGGCTCTCTATACCTAACTGTTCATCACCCTCTAGTTGAAGTGCTAAAATAAATTAATCCCCTTGTTCAAAGTCCCTGAGTTCCAATATGAATGAATAACCATTATAAAAATATCTGAGGGAAAAAAAACAGAGCTGTGACCAATTTTTGGTTGGAAATAAGAAAGAAATAAAATCCAAACCCCACAAATGGAAAATACCAACATACATATGTGCCCCTAACAGAAGACTTTATGAGTATTTGTACACAAACCTCTCATAAACCAATTTACACATCATCCACAGTGCCACACCATATGTGCTACTTAGGTGAAAAGCTGTATTTCCCCCTTCCTAAAAAGTAGGTCATGTGGACTGTATTTACTAAGTAATTTCCTTTTTTTTTTCTCCCCTCTAGAAATATTGTTTTAGACCCTCCCAGAAGTTCTAAAATTACCAACATAAGAGAAGCATGGTGAAAGTGCACCAAATAATTAGGTCACACTATCTAAACAATTTGGTATATATATGAAAATTAGAGAAATATATGCATACATTTGTAAAATTCAGATTGTTTTCAGCAGCAAATTTATGAGATGTCTAAACTTATTAATAAGTTCTAAGGAACAGCCTTAGGCACTGATTATTTTGCTGCTTAAGACTGCCTGAAGGTGGTCATCCTCACCAAGATCAAAAGTATACTTAGAGAAGTATCCTGACTTTGATTGTAGATAGCAGTACATCCTTATGCAGAGATTTTTTTTTTATTATTTTTTCAATAGGAAAGAGACTAACACAAAACTGTTGTCCAGCTCCTGTAATGAGAATTTAGCCAGTCTCCACTCAGTAGCTCTCCCAGGTTACTTTGGTGGCTGTTTTGGACCCCTTTGGTAGATGCTCACTCTTTGGACCTTGTCACCCATGGCACAGTGTTACCACTGCACTGACACAGCACACAGTCCAAGCAAACCCAAGAGTTTGTTGCCTTCATACAGCAGTTCCTTGAATATCTGCTGTATATCCTCCATATAGCAGAATCAGTATATATCTGCTATGAAAAGGCAACAGTAGTGTGGTAGAAAGCTATATCATCATCACTTCCTGGGCAGTTATTTCAGTTACCCCAAAAAATCTCTCCCAAAATTCAGATACCTACTGTGACCAAAAACTGTGAGAGAAATGTCAAGGAAGGGATTTTTGTGCCTACTGAAGGCATCACTTTTTGCTTTTCTAAACTCAGTTTGATTAAGATGAACTACAGGTCCAAACATCTTTTTTTCTTGTGATCACATTGAATACTTGAAAATACTACCTTGAAAAATAGAGGCCAGGCACTCACCCAATAGAATATGATTTATTGTAACACTCAGAAAATTCAGTCTGTGGTAAATGTTAACACTGCAAACAATTTCTATACTAATGTTTACAGATTTCAGTCTTTTAAAGCCCTGAATATATCTATCTTCCTTATTCTAACAATTATAATTGTAATAGCCATTTCATTTTTGAAAACAGCAAAACCATTATTTTAACATTGATATTGATATATTGGCAGGGATATATCTGTAGCCAATATTAATGTGATTTTCTAAAACAAAAACAATTTATTATCATTTTCTATGGGTCATAAATGGTTGAAGGACACTATGACAGCAAGCATAAAACATATACAAGTAGATAATCTTTTAATTAAAAATTTTTCTTACATTGTAAGCACATTTTGGAAGCTCACAATTTAAAAATCTCAAAACGGAATGATAAAAAAACATTATAAAGTTTACTAACAGTCAATTCAAATTTAGTTCCTAGGAATCATGCCTGTTCTACATACCTTAAAAGTGAAGACAGTAACATGAAAATGAATGCAATATTATTTTAAAAAATGTAGTATTTCCATTTTGATCATAAAAATAATCTGATGTATTTATTGCAAGTATTTTTAGTTGCTTTGTCTTAAGTCTATGATTATACTCTTCTAGTTAAAGAAAATTTCCATCTAGTTGCACAAAGATTTTAAAATCCTCTCTATAATGTATTTAATTTTTCAGAAAATTATTTATTACTAATATAGTTAATAAATACAACATGAAGATAAAAATTAAGTCATCCTTTTTAGTTTAAACAATTTGCCCTGCAACTACACAAACCTAAAAAGAAAAAAAAAAAGCATGGTAAGATAAAAAAGATAACAGATAAGGTAAGGAAATATAGACCTGAAATAAGCAAAGTTCATGAAAACAGTTAAGTAAAACAAATAGCACGTTAGGGACTGAATTAAATTTTTAAATGCACACAATAGAATACCTGTATAACACAAGTGATTTCCTTTTTACAGTCATAAATTCAATGTACAGAAACAATGCATTGCAGAATGATGCACTTTATAGGGCTTTTTTCTTCTCTTCTTAAAATATAGAACTATTATGATTCTCTTGTGTGGATGATAAATCCAGCTCAAAATTCTACCCACTGTGAGTTCTACCAAAACATAGTACTGAGAATGAGCTGTGAGGGAATGAATTATGATATACCAGTGGTTTGTGCAGTGTGTGTATTGAAGACAGAAAGGAGAGGAGGAGAAAGAAAGGCACACAAAGAAAATCCCAATGTTTTAAAGGTAATTTTAAAAAAACATGGTAATATCAGAAGAAATATGAAATAATTTTAATTAAAATCTGAACCTTATAAATTTTTTAATTAAGTAAGTTACCTATGGAAAGTACTCCATAAATAATAAAAGCTATAGGCACAACTTCAGGTTTCAGCTATGGATACTGACATTAATAAAAATTACTCCTTAAATTGTTTTCTCCAAAAGCAATATCACAGTTGAGTTCATCAAAGCTCCTATGTGTTGGAAGCTAAAGGATTTCAAGACTTATTTAACCCTGAGACCTCTGAAAGACAAATATTTGGACCTAAAATAAACAACAAAGGAAAAACCCCAAATAAGGAAAAGCAGGATAACGGGTGCATACTCAAAAATTAAAAATATTAGAAACATTAAAAATTTTAAAGAGTGTTTGAGCAGGAAGGACTTAAAATCCTAAAAACCACTTGAAGCACTCCAGTAATTTTCAATTGCTTTGCAATGTGCAAGCAAGGAACCTTGATCACTTTCACAATGAAACACTTAAGCTCTCTGATAATTTTATACTCTTATAGGCCACATATTTCTGGAACCCCATCATTTCCTAGCTGAAGTGGTTTTAAAAATATGTGAAGTGCTCCAATAATTTTAAATTATTCTGTGCAATGCAAGCTCAGAACCCTGATCACCTCAAAATTTAAGAGCTTATAAAAATTTGAAGTAGTCCAATATTTCTGAATTATTGGGTATTGTGATTTCAGTTGTTTTATAAAGTGCTTCCATTTGCAAGGCAGTCTGGTGATAAACTGAAATATAGCTGTTGGCTAGCAAATATAGCCATGTAAAAAATGTAATATTAAAAAAATAATCAGAGAGCATGCTCCTAACCCCACAAAAATCAGAACTCAAGCAATATGAAGAAAAGGAAAATTTATCCTGAAACCCCAGTTGCAAGCAAAGGAGAAAAATCTGCCCCAAAATTTCAGTCTCAAACTACATGTACAGAAACAGCTAACATGAAAATTTTAAAGATACAATAAATCAAACATTGCATTGTTTCCAGGGGAGTTATAATTATTCATATGTCTAATAGCCTTTACAGATATATTTTGTGAATGTCTGTAATGAATATTATTTGATCATCTTGTCAAAGTGTAGGGTACTTACACACATCTCACTTTAATACATGCTGTCTGGATTTTTTTCTGGGTTATTTTTTCATATAATAAAATCAGACAGGAATATTGTCACTTATCAAATGGATAATAATGAAAAATATGTTTGGTTTCTGCCAGGAGTTCTACTCAAAAATACACTGGTTTACTGAAGAAAATATTCTTACCTATGAAAATTTTTTAATATGGTTTACTATTCTGAAAAGGCTTGGATTTTACCTAATAATGCATGCAGTTTTGGGGGTAAAGATGCTATCTACCAGGTTTATCCCCTTAAAAAAGGGAAAGTGAGGCTTCCATACATCATTTAAATTCATAATCTATACAAAAAATAACCCTGATATAAGGCATTTCAGCAATGTTTGTCAGCTTGCATTTCAGTGGGTTCAGAAATATATTTTGCAAAAAAATAATCTCGTATTCAACATTCACTGTCCTCCTTTATCGTTGCTTTCCCCTCCCATCTTCAGCACATATACAGTAGGATTTCAAATTAGAAGGTTCACAGACTCAGTGTTGTATTTTTCATTAAGTTCCCAGTTATGTTTAGTTGAAGTCTGGCAGTGGACAGGAGGTTCCTCTCACAGTGAATGACAGAATTCCTGCTGAAGAGGCAGAGAAAACAGAGGAGTGCCAGGATTCCTGCCCTTTCCACCCAATGCCAGGACCTGTCATGATCATTGGCAGTTATTTTGGTTAATGCAATGGTTTTGCTGCTGTATCACTTTCTGAGGAGCCTGAAATCCACTCAGCAGGGTGACCCTCTTGCCTGCTAAGGTGTGTGTATATCACATCCATTAGGATTAAGTGTAGTAATGTTCAGCAGTGGAAAAGCAGCTAATAAGGTATGTAACCCTTGAAGCAACTTTTTTCTAAACATTTCCACAACTAGGTCACCAATTCCTTCTCAAAAAAGCTAGGGAAGACACTGACATCATACAGGTCCTGCCAAGATGCTTCAGCAAAAAGGCTGAATCAAGTTCATCCAGACTTCAACAGAACTCTTGCATCTGAGGAAATTTATCATCTCCCATAAATAACAGGTCTCCTGTGTTTTTCAGCAATAGTGGGGAATAAAGGGGGAAGAAAACAATCCATATGTCCCCTCATACAAAAAACAGAAAATGATATCAAGTAATTCTTCTACTAAATTGATATCCAAATATTCTATCCTGGCAAAGGAAACATTCATAAAAAACTCAGGAATTTTTCTTCAGGTAACAAAACTGGAAAGAGAATGCATATTTTTTCTTTAAAAAAATGTATTTACTTTTTATTACAATTCAGCAATAAAAGCATATGTTTTATCTTTAGCTCTGCCTTCTTGGAGTAAGAAAAAATGAAACTTTATTTCAGAAATTCTTGACACGACTCAATAATGAGATTTTTGCCCAAAGTTTGCAATAGAAGATTTACTCATTAAATGTCCCAACTTCTTTTACTTGGCCCCAGCTTTTAAGGGCAGAATATCTTGATTATTAAGAGAGGTGTAGGAACTCAATTACTGTTGGAATGAAATTTACTTTAAGCCTCTAGATGTTTATTTTCAAACCTGGCCAAAAGTACAAGAAGAGGAAGGTTGTTTTGTTCTCCCTTTTACCCCCAAGGTTTTGCACATCTCTGTTTTCTCTTATGTGTTGACTTAAAGTGAAAGATAGCTGAGTCAACAGAGGCAGGCTGTAAAAGATCCAGCTTAATTTAACAGAAGCAATAGAAAATACAAATAATCTGAACAGGGAAAGCTCTCTTAAATAGATTTCAATCATCATGATTTAAAGAACTTTGATTTGGAATATGTTGGATCTGACATGCCATCAGGATGACTCATTGTGCTGAAATACATCATGTTTCACTATTATTGCATAATGTGACATATTGATATAATCAGATGAATTGTCAAAACAAGATGTCAAGTATGTGAAATTCAAATTAAGCAAAGTTTGGAAAAAGTCCTCAAAAGGGACTAGATGTTATTACTTTAATTACATATTTTATTCCATCTTGCAAAGCAGGTCATTCTATATTAGTACCTCTTTGGACTTGTGTTTAGAATGCCTTTCCTTAAATAGCCACATACTTTTGCTTTGTAGTTTACAGTTGCATGGCCACCTGACCAGAGGACACTCTCTCTAAGTAAACAAATTTCCCACAGGAGGATGGGGAAATCCTTTTCTTTCTTCAATTTCTCATCCTTTTTGTTACCTGGAAAGTAATTTTTTAATTTGTTTGCTTGAGTTTTTACCAGTGTCTCAAAAATGTGCTAATGACTATCACTTCTAGAAGAGTACTGTCAGTGACCCTGCTGGAAAAGGGGCATTGGAAAAGATGACTGCCAGAGGTCACTCCAACCTCAACCATTCCATAACTCTGTGAAAAATTCTAGCTTTAGCTCTGAGTCTCCATCTGTTTCTAAAATCTTTGTAAACATTTGAAAGAGCTGAGTCTAATCTGAACCCTATTGCAAAACCAGATGTAGCTGATATACCTCTTCCATACTCCCAATACTTCATTAGTCATAAGAATAGTCAGCCTGATATGGAACAGACCCCTGTTCAGATCTGAGTATCTGTGGCCTTTAATTTTGCCTAGTAGTTATAAAGTTTGAGGCTGCAGTACTCCTTACAAAACTTCCTACATTCATGAGAAGTGCTAGTTTCAAAAGAAATACATTTTTTAGGATAGAAAACAGAGAGAAGTCTACACTATTCTCAAATTCTGTTGCTCCTGCAAGGAAACACTCTTTCCCAAGGGAATCACAAGTATGTAAAATGTAATACAAGATGTCCAATTTCTTGGAGTTATGGAGGTTTTGAACATACTTTAGCATTTCTCCATTGTAACCCATGTCCATGCCAAGACTGGTTCCCTTGCAGAGGAGCTCCCATGGCTCACTGGAGCAAGACACCTTCCTTTAACTGATTTAATTTTGAATAGTGTGTGCTGCTTGTACTGCAGACAAAATAAAGGTTAATCCACAGAACAACTGCCTCACCTCAGCCCTCCTGTTAAAATGCTAGGTAACATCACAGTAGTAATAGTAATAGTAGTAGTAGTAGTAGTAGTAGTAGTAGTAGTAGTAGTATATTCTGAAGAAAATATAGCAGACCCTTAACAAAAATAACAAATCCCAAAAACTTTCTTGTATATAAATAAGCTAAAACATTTGGAAGCATTTTGTTTTGAATATTTTAAACTCATAAGGGTTTCTAAAAATAAAAATTAAAAAAACCAAGTACCCCAAAAGGATGTTGAAAATAGTTTATTGTAGTTTATTGCTGAACAATAATACAATTTCCACGCTGAAAGACAAAAAATTCCCTGTACTGAAATACTACTGGTTAATTCAAATTCTGCCTGAAGCATGGCACACAGTAATAATGATGACAACATCTAGTCCAATAATACAAAAATCAATAGAATGCATTGAACTGCTATCCAAAGCAAATCTAGAATGTCATTTGGTTGATTATTAATTAAATTGGCACCTGCTAAACTAAATACAAATGAACTAAATATCAACAAACTTTATTTTACATGGAAAATTAAAAGGTTAGGTAACTATTATATGGAGCAAGAAAAGAAGTAGAGGTTTTGATGTTACTAGCATAGAATCCTGACAAATTTTATGCCTTAGGCTTTGAGATATTTAAAGGAAAGAAAAAGTGATTGTATAAATTGTATAAATATAGCTTTTGAAAATGGTCTTTTAATTCTTATTGATCACAACCTTGGCATTCAAAGTCTAATTATACTAAAAAACTCTGCTATATATCCAGTGTACTCAGAAATCCTTGCCTGAAATTAATCAACACTACAAGCACACCATTCCTAATTACAAAATGATCTTTGTAGTGCTTCTTACACCATTTGTTGATGCTCTTAAAAATGACCTGACAGACCTCAAACCAAATCATAATTTCCAGGTGACATTTTTATTGTATCATTTATGATACATAATGAAAGTGTTCCACAAGCATTCAGGCAAAAAAATCAGAACATAAGAATTGCCCTAGAAATACATGTTTTGCTTCAAGCTTCTTAAAAAATCCAAAAAATAATCTAGAAACATTCCTTTCTAATCCCAGTTTGCCTACTTCTGGAAGACTTTTTTCTCTAAGTTATTTCTGAGCTCTTTGCAAGTCCAGGTTTTGAAGTCCATTTCTCCCACTTGCTAATAATACAACAGACTGTGGTTGCCTAAATACTTATCTTTAAACATACTTTTTATGAAGATACCAGCCGTGAAAATTAGGAGCTTTCTACATATCAAAGAGGGAAATTCCTTTTCAGATGAGAGACTTAAATCTGGTTTAAATAGAGATATTCCTGCTTACCTCAGTGAAGAATTGGTGGAGTTGTTGCCTTCATCTATCTAATGTGTTTTATTTACTGATATGAATATAATGTGGTTATATAAATTATATAATAATTTATATAAGTAAATAACCTAGCACTGAATGTTTTAAGAAGAATGCGTACAGCTAATTTCACAGGGTGCTGTTCAAATAGGAAAATTAGTTCTATGTGGCTTATATAAAATAACTGAATTAGATCACACTTATCACCACAGTGTATTCATATACTTGCAGCAGCACCACTGGGTTTTTTTATGTTTTATTTTAGTTCAGGCACCAAAAGCTTTGCTTGCTTTCATCAGTATGTGAGAAAAATAAGTATGTGAGCATAAAAATCTAGTTAAAAGAGAAATTAAATAATAATATACCAGATAGGGAAAAATATTTTTATGAGCTACTTCAGAATTTCTGCCGGTTAGAATTGGAAATATTTTCCAATAATTTTCACACATTTTCTGGAAACATAAAATAATGTGGCCCTTAAATGCCAAGGACCTAAGGAGACACAGTAAAATGGTGGAAACAAATTACTGCAACTTTTTTTTAATTATATCTGGCAGAACCCAAATCATAGTCTAAAAAAACAATTGAGGTTGCAGTTAATAGGGCTTGACTGAGATAGTAAATCAGTGGCTCCAACTGTTTCCCAATCTCAAGATTCGCCTTTTGATTATACTTGAAAGAGAGAGATAAAAATGCAGCAACAAACATTCATAACTACTTTTTCTGCATTGAACATTGAAGTACATTGAAGTACTCATTGCACATACTCTGGACTCCCTGTCCACTCTACTCCAGTGGCTGTAACACCATAAATTTAAACAATTCCAGTACAGCCTCTTGTAAGGTCTAGCATCATAGTTACATATTTTCATTAAAAAATAAAAAAATAAAAAAAAAGAAAAAAGAAATCTCATACATTCAGCTCCTAGAGTCATTCAAGCTCTAGGAAATTCAGTTTAATCTTCTGTACAGGTGTTTCATATTTCTTATACACCCGTTTTAAATATTCAATGAAGTAAGCAATGTTTCCCTCAATTATTTAGTAAAAACAGCACATTGTAAATTCTCTTCCTAGTAGTCAAGAAAAATTTGATGCAGTAAACTAGTTCTAAATTATGAATATCCTATGACAGGTGTGGCTTTAATTGCTGAATACAAAAACTAGGTCATTTTAATTGACAACAATTGAACCAAAAATCTGCAAACACATTAACTACCCCAAATCCCTGGCTACTCGAAGTGTTTGCTGTGTCTTTGGAGGACTAGCTGTAGAAAAGGCAAGTGCAAGTATAGCCTTGTCTTCAGATGTGGCAAAAAAATAAATTGTCAATCTGGTAAGAGACCCGCAAGATCCGTCACCTTTTCTTTCTTTAAGGTGTTGGTCCCAGAAACCTTGGGAAAGGTATTGCATAATCCTTAACACACTTCATCAAAACCAAACCTTTTATCTGATCGTTGTTCTAAAAAGCAATAACTTCTGAGAAATCCTTCTGCCTTCACAAAAATTTCTCAGACTTTAAACAACAATTTCACAGAATGGGTGATTGGTTGGTTAGAGCATGGTGCTGATAAAACCAAGGTTGTGAGTTTAATCCCTGCACTGGCCGTTTATTCAAGATTTGGAATTGATGATACTTGTGGGTTCCTTCCAACCCAAGATATTCTGTGAATCTGGTCCAACCTCTTGTCTTAAGCAGGATCATCCTAGAGCACATGGTGCAGGATTCTGCTGAGATGGTTCTTGAATATTTCTTGAGTGAAGGAGACTCCACAACCTCTCTGGGAAAGGTTCCAGTGTCCCATCATCCATGCAGTAAAGATCTTCCTCATATTCAGATGTGCATTAGTTTCTACTTGTTCTCTCTTGGAGAGAAAGTCTCTTAGCTTAGAAACATTAAGAAGAGCCTGGCTCCATCTTCTTGACACTCTCTTTTTGGGTACTTACAGACATTGATGAGTTGCCATCATCTTTGTTGCCCTCTGCTGGTCCTGCTCCAAAAGCCCCATGCCTCTCTTGTCCTGAGGATCCCAGAACTGGACACAGCACCCCAGATGCAGCCTCACTAGGGCTGGGTGCAGGGGCAGGGTCACCTCCCTTGATCTCCTGGCAATGCTCTTCCTGATGTACCCCAGAGTACCATTGGCCTTCTTGGCCAATTGGTCACAGAGGTGCTGCTGGCTCATGGACAGCTTGTTGTGCATCAGGACCCCCATGTCCTTCTCTACAGGGTTTCTTTTCAGCAAGCCAGCTACCAGCCTGTGGTGGTGCAGGACCCTGCCTTTGTTGAGTTTCAGAATGTTGTCTGGCCCTTCTGAAGGGCTGCACAGCTCTCTGGGGTATTGCCCACCTGCCCCAGCTTCGTGTCATCAATGAACCTCCTGAAAAGACATCTGCCTCCTCATCCAAGTCACTGATAAATATGTTAAAAAATACTGGCCCAATCTTGAACCTTGGAGCTACTTGTGAAGGTGCCCAACTAGACCCTGTGCCGCTGATTTCAACCCTCTGTGATCTGCTGTTTAGCCAGGACTCAACACGCCTCACTGCTCACCTGCTTTCTTCTTCTTCTAACTCTCTTCTCACAAAACTTAGCATCAAATGGGTTTAAAGGCTTTCTATGTTCAATGGGCTGTCTATGCTGTGATAAGTGATGTTTTGTTGTATAGACTTTTTTCACAATTTTCCTGAATTTTCTATAGTTTGCCAGTAACCTTCTGTGTATTTGTACCTCTTGAGACTATTTGGTTGGAGTTTCCTCCATTGTGTCTGCACAGAGCAAAAGAATGTTGGTTTAGCACTAGGTTTGAGTGACTGGGGTGTAACAAGTGTTGCTAACATACAACAAAAAAAGCTGCTCTAAGGGGTTTTTAAATATATGCTGACCATAGAATAATTTAAAATTACTTGCATATAATTCTCATATTCATGTATTACCACAAGTATTTTGTTGATTTTCTCCATGCTTTCACTCAAAGAATGCCTCTGAAGCATACTCAGAAAATTTTTCTCAAATCTTGTGTCAGTGATAACCTGCAAAATTGTTTCTGACAGCTGTTTTAGTGGTTTTAGCTGCTCAGAAGAGATGGCAACAGCCTTTCTATCACATATGTAGATTATGATAACAAATGAAAGGCAAATAATTTTAATGGAAAACATGGAACAAAGGAAGAAAAGGCTGCCATTTGGAAAGACTGTAGGATCTTTGAAGTCTGAATCCTTTTAAATTTCATTATAAATATGACTGTTGTTTTGGAGAGGGATAAACTCATGTGAGATTTGGCCAAAATTACTGTTATCTGAAGGCACTTGGCTGTCTAGAGTTGCTTGATCATTCTGACGTGCTTAATTCTAGTGTGCTTCAACTTTCTCATTTAAATATCTCTTCCCATCAATCATTAGTGCTTTCCTTCCTGGGTCATTGAGAGCATAATACTTCATTGTGTCAGCTGAAGGTGTGCTGACCTACTTTTCCTGGTTAATTTCCAGGGTAGGATCAGATGTTCCATTGCTGTAGTAATTGATCTAACGATAGATCTTTTCTAGAGCACCCATGACATGGTCTGAGGGGCATTCCAGGCATCACTGACTTCAAGGTCATAACTGAAATGAAAAATTCTCCAATCAATTAGGTAACTTGGCTGCACAGTTTGTTCTTGGAAATAATTCTCCTATAAGGATATTTCTTTCCTTTGATAAAAATTGGGGTAAAAATAGAAATGCAGAGGATGATGTGAAAGTTGCTGCTACTTTTTGGAGTGCAGTGCTGTTTTAATGTCAGTGCACCCTCAGCGATTTTAATTTTACATTAACTACCTTGTGCAAGTGGAAAGACACTGTGATAAGTGACAAGGTGTAAAGCCAAAAAGATATAAAGGTGCTAAAACAAAAGAATTATCAGTGACAGCAAAACCAATAGCTCACTGTAGAAGGTGTGAAGGAACAATTCCAAACAAAATAATCTCTCAGGAGCAGATTTCTAAACTGCTAAGGAGGAGATACACTATTCAGTTCGTTCACACTTCCTTCCTCTGCACACTAAATTTGATTTTTCAGCTTGGACTCTGCAGCATGGTTTCATAAAGTGTTACTTCATTGTGCACACTCCCACAGGTAGAGGATGCACACATCTACCAGGCAACCTTCAGATCTGCCTGGATTTTGACAATGGTCTCATATTATTACCAGAAAGGGGGAATATCTCTCCAGTACATGGCTATAACCTGCATAATAAGATTCTCATAAATACACAGATAATATACAAGTCAAATACAAAGTGAGATGTATTTTGATAGCTTCTAAAACATATAGATATTTAGCTGTTGATTTTCATCTATTTTCTATTATTTCAGATAATGCACATAATACAATCATGGAAAAGACTGAATTCATGCAGTGTCTAAATTAAAAATAAATAGCATAATTCACACAGATAAGTACTTTTAGCAGTTCTTTTTCTATATTAGTTGGCCTGTTTTAGAAAAATGATTGGTTTTTTGACTACTAAAATTTGCTTTTTAGAATTAATGTCTGTATAAACCATTGCCATGTTTCAGCTCCGAAAACACTAGTAACTGAACAATAATAATTGTTAAATCTAATAATAATTACTTTATTTAAATTCTTTTATAGAATATAAACACATATTTGTGTCTGTACAAAAAAATCCACTATATATATTTACCAAAAATGTTACAGTTTACTTAATGAACAATTTATATTAAAATCCATCATGAAAATGATTCTTTTTAGAAGTCTACTGTAAAAATTAAAAATAAAAGTAAATATTTTCAAAAGTACATTCAGGGTATTTGTCTTTGAATATAGTATTGAAAATTACTATGAAGTGCATTCTCAATGAAAATAATTTCAAGTTTCTACAAGTTCTGTTCATGCAGTCTACTAATGGAAAAAAAAGCTATGTCATATGCAACCAATCAAAATAACTCAAGTTTCTTATACTTACAATATGATAATCCCCACAATCAGTTCATAGACAATCCTATGGTTGAAATATAATCACATAAAACTTGGTTGAATAAAACAAACATGGCATAACGAAAGATAGCTAAATTTAGTATGGAGTGCTTCATCTAATGCATTTGAAATAGATTGCATTACAAATATACAATTATGAATAATAAATATTTCTGGTTTATATACATTCATGTTTTGTGATGTCATTACAGGGTACTCAGTGTTTTCTTATGGTAGACACTAAGGAACTAAGGAACAGCTTCGATGAGACAATTATCTTCTACTTTATCAAGAACTGAAAAAAACAATATCAACCACCACCCATAAAACAGAGACCTCTGTCAGTAGTCTTAGAGCATTTGCAAAGATTTTCTGGGGTCTGACAAAAAAGGACATGAATTTCTGCAACATTTTGCTGTGCACAACTGTCTGAGAGAAACAGAGAAAATGAAACAGGATTGCCAGGGACAGAAAAAGCTCTGGAAATGATAGCCCTGAGAAAGAATAATGGAGAATGATTGACGGCAGTGGAAATAGAAAAAAAAAAACAGTAATGGTTTTTAAAGAGATCTTTGCTATTTTTGTGATTCCTACAGTATCTAAAGAAACTGTTTTTATATCTAAGGACCCCAGGTCCATGAAGAGTGAATGAGTTCTCCAAAGAAAGATCTATCTTCTCTGTATTATCCCCACTGTAATAACAACTAATACTGATAATTTTGCAAGTTGCTCAGGTTAAATCATGTAATTTTGTAGATGAAAACTTTCCCTGCAAAATTATTCATGCGAATAGAGTTAACTACATGTATACTTTTTCAGAAATTGCAGAAGGTGGACACCCAGTCTGATTTTTAAAAATCTCCTAAAAAGAGCAAGCTGTCTTTCTTCATTAGCTGCAGGTCAAGCAATCATAGTTCATTTTATGTAGAATATAAAATAATTCCTATTTAGCTTGCTTCCAAAAAAAAAAGTGTATAGTGGATGATATGAAATCTTGACACGCACTTTCTGTAAATCAGAGTTATAAAACATCTAAATTAGCATAAATGATGTTTGGACCTCTGTAGAAACTTAGTAGAAAAATTGAAGAATCATGAAATTGTTGAGGTTGGAAGAGCCCCCTAGACCAATACCCCTCCTCACACAGTCTCAGCTGCAGCAAACTGCTCAGGACCCTCTCCAGTCAGGAGGAGACTCAACAACATCTCTGGGCAGCCTGTTTCCCTGTTTGATCATCCTGTTGGTAACCATCCAACCAGACTTTGCTTTTGTGATCAAATATATCAATAGAATAAAAGGAAAAAATAGCACACAAGGACACACACACCACCTGTAAACAATGTACGTTTTTCAAATTCCTTAAATATGTTAAACAACATACCAAAAAAGAAAGCATTTTTGCTTCACTAATGACTGTCTAAATGCTTTCTTAGCAGTTAGCAAGGGGACCTTACTAGCTTTAAAACATTTACATTTTTGGTTTTTTTTATACTGTCAAATAGACCTTACCTTAGAAGTTAAGATACCCATCATTATTGA
Source organism: Oenanthe melanoleuca (assembly GCF_029582105.1). Lineage (NCBI taxonomy): Eukaryota > Metazoa > Chordata > Aves > Passeriformes > Muscicapidae > Oenanthe > Oenanthe melanoleuca. Next base: position 30,668,169 of record NC_079335.1, read on the forward strand.
TGGTATTGGTAATACCATTGAAATAAATCTAGAAGATGTTATATATTTGTTTCAGTTCTTGAAACAAAACTATGTTTTACACATCAGCTATATGACCTAGTGAAGAAACCAGAAAATGGGATCCATGAGGAGTGGTGGTAGAACTGGGACCCTTAGCTTGTCTGAAGTCACAATATCTACTTCTTCAGTTCCTCTCCTTTGCCACTGAAAATGCAAGGCAAATTTAGCCTTCTTAACACAGACACCAGATTTTATGTCAACAAATCACAGCCATATATCTGTCACATCAGTCATTGCTCTGACTGGACTCAGTATCAATTTCCACCTATATGCCACTAAGGACCTCTTTGAAGCCTGCATTATTCCTACCCAGCCATTAGAAGTGTTACAAATTTTTGCCTCAGTCCATGCAGATGAGCATGCAGAAGACAATTTTTCACAAAATGCCACTTACTGAATACGGTAAGTATATACAAAAACAATGAAAAGAAATAAGAACTTCCTTCCCATAGGAACGTTTTGATGTCTTCAGCTGACAGGGAGGATGGTCTTCCAGAAATTTCCTTGAATCTCTGCCTAGAAGCATCACTTTCATCTTATGTTTATCATGAGCCAACTGCTTTCTCTCAGACTGTATATATCTTCCAGGCACTTCAATATAGTTATAGAGCTGACACAAATCAGACTTTTAGAAATAAGAATAGTTCAAAATATATTTTTGAATATTTAAGGAATGCATCAAACAGAAATGGGTGGGGGGGAAGGAAGGAGAAACATGTTCTGGTAAACTTGGCATAATTTTTTTATTACAGTTAGTATCTCTTGCTGGTTTATTGGTGGGTAGATATTTTTAAAATTAAGCAGTGCCAAAGGCACCATGTTTGTATTCTTTGAAGTTGATACAACCAGATATAGTAGACCTTATGTTAGAAATAAAATATTTTTGCAGAAGAAACTGCTGCTAGCCAAAGAGATTTCAGTCTTCACATCCTGATTCAAGCTTTCTGGTGTAACCATCAACTTGTACCATTCTCACTGTTTATTTCAGTGTGTACCTTCACAGTTTTCTTTAAAAATATATGAAGACATTACTGAGGGTCTGATTCAATAAAAAGTATGTCCAGACCTCCATGCCCTGGAAGCTCAAATAGTGCTGCAAAAGCTGCAGAAATGGGACATATTTTCTATTGAATTGGGTACTGAGAATGCTCATAAGTTTTTTGTATTGATTTTTGTAACAGCCAGCAGTGAAAGACACAGACAATATTAGCTTCATCCACTACAGGCCTGTGGATTTCACTTTCTGCATGCAACAGGACATGGAGTGAGAGCAGACAGGGACCAATTTAAAATGAGAGTGCAGGGTATTTTTTTTTTTCCAGCATGAAATCAAAAGTGTAGCTTACAATAATGAAATAATTTTCAAAATAGGAACCCTGGTACAATTAACAAACTATTAGGGAAGACTCAAGTGTGGTCATAACTGCACTTTTTAAGTGCTTTTAACTATTATCACTATATACTAATATTTGCAGCTTATAGGAAGAGACTGCAGCCCTGAATTACAAAAATAAGTAGGACATTATTTAAAAAAAGAAAAAAAAGATATTATTTGAACAAAAACCTAAATCACCCAGAAACTAAAACAAGAAATTTCTCAGCCTTTTAACAATTATCATTCAACCTAAACTGTTTTGGTATTATTTTATGTGAGATAGATGAGACTACAGTAGCTGTTCTTTTCCCTCAATTGCAATGGCTTTCTGCTAACAGCAGCAACTAACCCATCCATGTTTTCAACCTTCTAGAAGACACAAAGCTTGTGTTGCAGCAATCAGAAACCCAAGCAGTTTGCTGCAAAGCTGCACAGAGCTTAGTCATCCTCTAAGTTAACCTGTGAGCATCAGCTGCCCATTACCAACCTACTCCATCTTCTGGTTTCAGAACCACAGCTGCACCTTAAAAATGAGTGAAATGATGCCTTGTACAAGAATGAATTCAAACATTTCAGTTTGCCCAGCATCAGTGGCAAGACCTATGATATGGTTCCTGTTATTATAACCTGGATAAGTAAGAGGGCTGATGTGCTCTCTTACCTCCTAACGAGCCCTGTACAAAGTAAAGAGACTGGAAGGACCCTGTAAAATGTGAACAGGACTCCAAAAACTTAGAGAACTAGATTTCAGGTGAATATTTCTGATTTTTTTTTTTTTTTTTTTTTTTTTGTATATGCTGCTAAAAGCCACTGAGCCAAACACTGGGATTGTAAAACAGATAAAATTTTTTAAGAATTATAAAGTTGGTCTGAGATTCATACTATGGAATGTGAGAAAATAATAACATGTCAGCAGAAACTCCCCTCCCTGCAATACAAAATCAAAACTACCTTAGGCAGATTGAAATCCTGTTTCCTTTTTCTAAAATAGACTCCAGTAGGATAAACATGCATTTCAGTTTCCATCCAATGCAAGGAATTTCTCCTTTGATGTAATTGCATTAAATCCTTGCCATATAAGAGAAAAACTGGAAAAATACTCTAATTTCAATATTTACTTGTAAGTGGAAAATCAAATGAGTATAAATAGTCATCATATTCAAAGTCTTTTAACACAATGAAGATATCAATAAGATTTTAAATCTGAAATCCCCAAATCTCTTTATGACTTCCAAGCAGTTTTACAACAGAAACCTTTGAAGAATTGTTATAGATGTTTATTAAGGAAAAAAACACAGAAAATGAGATGAAAAGAAACCCTCCCTCGGCATTCTCCCATATCTAGAAAAGAGCATTATGTCAGCAAAAAAAATGAACATGTTTGGCAGTTGCACTTCTTTAAAATTGTTATATTGTGTTAATAGGGACCAGTTGCATTTCAAAAATCCTTTCGACTTAAAACGTGGTTTTACTCCTGGTATACTTTGATTGCAGCATAATTAGAAGGGAGGATAAGATTACATACCTCTCTACATGTTGTAAGAGCTTAGGATATTTTTTAAAATAAATATAAAAGATTTTTTTAACTCCTCCTTCTGTTCAGGAATATTTTTGCATGATGTTGAGAGGCATAGGTTAGATACTAGTTTTTCCTCTAGCTCCAAGAAAAAAAAGCAAGAAAATACTTTCAGTCTGTGGAGTGTATATTTATAGAAAATAACAAATGCAAAAAACAATTTTATTGTTTTAAGACAATAGATATTTGTCAAATATTTATTTTACTTTCAGATACATTCACAATTATTTGTTTTTTTGAAATATGAATCTATATGTAGTTGTAATGTAACTCATATATGGAAAGATACTTTCATTTTTTTTTAATTCAGGCTTGGTCTATAATTGCATCTGGATCTCAAAATCAGTAACATAAATACACTTCTCCAAATTTAATTGAATACTTGCTTGAATAAAACTCAGCTTATGTGTCAAAAGAATTTTTTTGCCCATCTACTTGAAAACAGCAAGAGAACAAATTCAGTCATAATGTTTGATAAAATGCATAACCTTTATATAAAGGTAATTCAAGAACTGTAAAAAGTTTGATTACAAGAAGGTTTTATATTGCCAAATAAACAGAAATCTCACCATAATGGGGGACAGTTTAAATCCAAATTAGATCTTGAATTCTTTGATTAACATTTTATACGTCACATGATTATTACTTACATACAGACTTTCCCATTGATGTTCATGTGGATTAAGTATTTATGGTCACTGCTTTTTACTGCTCTAACATCAACAATATCCAGGCCTGTTACCCTTTATTACATACAGTCAGCTGATGTACTATATAGCCAGTGGCCCATGACAAAAATGGACTGTACAATCAGAACAGTAAGAAAATCAAATTGATACAACTAACAGTTTTTGACATCTGATTTTGATGGAAATTGGAATATACATTTAAAACATCTGCATTCAAATACCTAAAGAGGAAAATTTATTCAGTTTTTAACATTCTTAAAATTGCATATTAAGAGTTAGATTGACTTCCACTGTCCTGTGAGGACATTTTCAATAAATATAAAATACAGCAATCTACTACTTTGTCCTTTTGGATTTCACATTTTGTTTTTGACCAGTGGAGACCTGCCTGCAGTCCTTCAAGAAGGATTGATGGCTGTGGGAAGAGGAGAGGTATCTATCCTTAACCAGAACAAGTCCCAGGAGGCGACTACTACAACTTCTAACACTATATTATTGGTTAATTTGGGGACTTCTTTCACTCAGATGACATAGCTAGAAGGATGTCACTGCACAAATCAATATCTACTGCCTTGCCATTGATGTGCCTGCTACCTTAAACAACAACAGCTGTGTCTATGATCATCTCTGGGTTGTTCAGGATACTAATTGTATCAGCACACTACTCTTTCTAACAAATGCTCTAGGAAGGTGCAAGCCCTTGATGCATATTTGAAGAATTGCTGTCTACTTTCCAGTAGAATTTGCCACTTAATTTTCTGTCTTTACTGTTTCCAGAAATGGTTTCACTCCCATTTCCACTAAAACTCATCCTTCCCTCTGGCTTTATGTTGAAAAAAGTCAAATATTAATTTATTAATGGAAATAAATGCTTGTAGTTCTTACAACATATAGGGATTAAGAAGCAATGTGTTTTATACAGATTTAATATTTCTCTGTACCTTTTAATCTAATCCAGCACTTTTTTAAGCATTATATGGGAATGAGCTAAATGTATATTTTAATTCTGCTAAGTGTGTTGTTAGAGACAATCAACGACTAGTCCAAAAAGGAGTGGAAATCTCTTAACATTCAGCAGAAATTTTTCATTCATTGTAAAAATAAGAGACATGTGAAGACAAATTTGCATGTCCGTTTGAGTCCCACAAGATGCAGAAAACTGCTCAGCTTTGTCTGAAAGGACATCACACTTCTAAACTATGCTCAAGCACAACTTCAAGCTTCACCTGCATTCAGCATCAGAGCTGTGCTGCTCTGCTCTTATTTCTTAACAGAATGCATGACATCTCCTATCAGAGGTAAGGCTGCCCTGAAACATGATCATTGTTTTGCAAATAAGATATCTATGTCTTAAAGGGAGCACTAGTGCTTTATTGAAAGGTGGTGAATGAGGGAGTGTGGCAGGAGTGGAAATTGGTTGCTATGGGATCTCTTCATGGATTTTTTCCTGTGTGTTTGCTGTGAGTATTTACTGAAGTTAACAGTATAAAACATTCTAGTTCTCATTACACCTCTCTAGCCAGGTTGTGTCCTCTGTCATTCCCAATCTTCAGTGCTTGGCCTCCACAATCCCTCTCCTCTCCACTGCCACATTAACAGCTTTCCCAAGTCCCTCAGGAAAAGCTGTCTTTGGTCATGCAGGTGCTGAGTCCTTCAAACATTAACATACCCAGCCTCAGTTTTCTATCCTGATTACTGTATATAGCATAGCAATTTCATTACAATATTTCTTTCAAAAGATTTCTGCTAGTGAGTAATTAAGGGAGTATTTACTCAGTTGAGAACATGGACTAGATCTGTAGGAACAATCCTTGTACACTAATACTGCATACTAGAAAACTCAATGCCAACTGAAATGTCTCAGATTCCTTAGGTAAACATTTGAATATAGGTAAGCAGGCTGTGGAAGAGCCAGATCCATGTTAAAAAAAAGCATTTGGTATTCAAAAAACATTTTAGTGTGACCCTCAACAAAAGGTCCAAATCAGCCATGTCTGCCACAGGATGAGAAAGTCTGTCTTTGCATCTATAAATATTTTTTTAAAAGTAACTTTCAAGGTAAACATAGGTTGAAAGATTCCCATCGGTTTCTGGGCCGAGGAGTAGATAGCCCAATATATTAATAAATTATCTGGGGAAAGGGTTGAATAGATTGGGTGGATGAATAGCTTGCTTAGGATATTATTTAGGGAAATGAAGAGGAAACAGTTTCAAAATGTAGAATCCCTCCAATACCAAAGTGCAGTTAAATAGGTGAAGCATTTGGAAAACCCCCATAGCTTTCCACATAATGAGGAGGTCTGATCTGATTACTGATGCTTCTTAACAAAACCTCAATGCTTTTAACAAGATATGTACATAAAGCATATTTCACATATCAGACACAGTATTGAAAAAATAAAAAAGCTACCATGTAAAGAAAGTATTATGAAAATAAGAGAATCAAAAGAGGAAAGCATCACCTCCACAGTGCTTATGCATTCTGAACAATGTGTCTATACACATTCAGAGTACATTACCTTTACAGTATTCCCTAACAAGTCTAACACTTGCTCCAAGTACAAAAAAAAAGAGGAAACATAGCCCAGTTCAGAGAAAGAAAACTGAAGATGGTATGAAGTAAATTTTCTCCAGGTTGAGATACATGGGTGATTGAAAACATCAGAAGTTGAGAAGCCCTTGATTTTCAATCAAGCAGCACTAGAAAATATAATAATCAAGATCTGCTTCCAAGTTCATTAGCACCTTGGCTACACTACAGAGAAAAGAGAAATTTTCCTTCCCTTCATAGATTTTGCATACACCAAAATACAAAATTAGAGATTCTCAGTAATTCCAGCTCAGGCTGAATCAGAGTCTCTCTGTTATAATACTGATTCATGAATGAACTAGCAAATCAATTTAAAAAAAAGTTTTGCACATCTAGTGAAAAGTAAAAAGGAAGAATCAGGCTCCTGTGGACTACAGGAGCTCTGCTGAAGTAGCTGCACCTGAACAGTTTAGAGAACACAAACTGCAAGATGAAACCCTGATGCCAATGAAGTCAACACTTTGCCACTGTCTCCACTGCAGCTAGATTTATCCAAAGCAATGAAACCCCAGTGGAAATAGACAAATCAGGAAAAGATGTCTGTAAATATGAATTACAGCCAAACATGAACTAAAGGCTGTTGAGGAAAGGTTGGAGAAGGTTTTCAAAAAAGGTCTAAAAAAATTGTAATAGTAGATCCTTGCTTCCTCCCAGCCCTTTTTAGCAACTAAATACAGACAGTTTTTCAGGGCTGGACTTGCAGAATTCCACAGCACTCATCTAACCCTCCTCCCTTTGGAAAAGAAATTCATTGACTTTTAAGCCAAAAGCTTCTTTAAAAAATTCCAAAACAAATATTGCATCTTTTAAACATATATTTATGTAGCTTAAATCAGAAAATATGAGGGAAACTGAACTAAATTAAATGCATCTGGAAACTAATAGCAGCATATCTAACATTCTTTTAAAAAATAAATAATTCATCAGAATGTTGGAAGAGTAACTTTCAAGAATTCCTCCATTTCAAAACTGAAATAATGATTCTCAGCTTGGCAAAGTTTTATTTGAGAAAAATTAAGTACTACAGTTTATGAAAGTACAGTGCAAATGATGTCACATGTAAATTACATATTAATGACAGAGCACTGATACAAGGAAGAACTGAGGGTTCAGAAAGGAGGGACCCTTTTAAAAATCCCTATATAGCTAAAGATTATTATGCAGACATTCACATTCACAAATTTTTATAGTAGGGGACTTAGGGAGAGGCATTTAGCAGCTCTAGAGTGACTGCAATATTCAGAAGGTAGAGACTGCTCTTGCCTGGTAGGTAGCTGGTTTTTATTTTCATTTCCTGTTCAGGAGTGAGATTACTGTTTGGGGAGAGTTAAATCTATTTCAGGCATAAGAATCATTTATCCCTGGAGGTGCTGAGCTTCGATTAATAGCTCTTGGATTCTTCTTATTCATCTTAACTCCAATTTGTGCTGCTTGGCACTAAGGGTCCAGTTTGTTCCTTTCCTCATTTTCAGTTCTCCCTTCCCCCATACAGTGCAGTGCATCAGAGAAAGCTTCCACTGTCACCTTAGTTTAGGTATATTTTGTCATGTAAAGTTAATGTTCAACACTTGATCCCTCAGTATTTCTCGAAGTGGAGAGTCCTACTGATACTACATAACTCGTACTTCTTTTTGATGTTAATGAAATTCTCAAACAATGTTAAATCAGTTATAGGTCCACTCAACTTTTTTTTTTAAAGCTAGCTATAAATCAGATATGATGTTTGTTCTAATATCTGATGTCTCTCTATTTTAATTTTTGTACAAAAATAATTTTGGCCCAGGTTACAGGTTACACCTGTAAAATTATGATTTTTTGTATACTGAAGGCTGTAATACAAGTAAAAATTTAATCCAGAACTCTCAAACCTCACTTATTTTTTCAAGTTCAGAAACAGTCAAATCAATCTGCTAATAAATACCTAGGGCCAAAATCTACTTTGAATCTGCATCTCACAAAAGAGAGATATTTTGGATCATCTTTCATTTGACAGAAGCCTAAGCAAGAAATCCTTAACATGACCCCTGCATTATCTGCTGCTTCAATTATCTGAGATACCCACTGCCCACCTCTACTTTTCCTTTACCAGCAGAAAATTAAATCATCAGCCTAAGAAGGAACGGAGCAGGAGCAAAGGTCTGGCTACAACACCTATTTTAAATTGGCCTGAAACATTTATGAATTTAACTTACTCATGTGCAACTTACTTTCTGATAGTCCAGTGGGTTTTTCATTACTAGAGAACACAAACCTGAAAAATCCCAGCTATGTTCAGCCTTGTCAAATCATCACCAACTTGCCAAGATGACGTGTGTGTATGTATGTATGTATATACATATCTCTAGATATATATGTTTATATATACATATACATCTATGCACATACATAAACATGTACAACAAAGTCATATCCAGAAAGTGAGTATTGTACAGAAGCTGAAATACCATTTAACTGTGTATAGCACCTAAGAAAATTCTGCCTAGCTCTCTAGCATCTTTGCTTTTGATCTTACTTAGAAAGCTTGATTCACAGCATCCATAACTCCTTCCTAGGCATCATAAACATTTCTTTACAAGATCTATGGCCACTGGTCTCCATGGCCACCACTGCCATTTTATTATCAGTCAAGAGGAAGACCCTTCAACAGGAACAAACCTGTCTGCTAACTTTAGAAAATATACTGCAGACAGGGATGGGCACAGAGTGGCCTTAATGTGAGATCTCATCCTTGATGAAATCCTCGACTGGCACAGAAAATGCAAAACTGATCCCTTATTGTAGGAAAGGATTAATTTGTTTGTCTTTAGCAATGCAGTTGTTGTTACAAAAAATTAAGGCTGTTCCTTTTCCTGGAGAGGTTTTCCATCTTTCTTACACAAATTTTTAAAAAAGTCATTGCAAGAAATTTTGAGATGATCATTTAACTAGAGGCATGAAAACCTATTCATGAAAGAATCACAAATACCAGTTTTGCTTTCAAAACTAGAAAGACAAATAAAATTTGAACTATTTTAAAAAATTCAAAACATTTAATATTAGTCATTTTAGAGAAATGTAACATGTCAAATGAAAAATTAACATGATGAAAACATTAAAGAAAAAAATATTGACAGCTGAAGGAAAAAAAAAACCAAAAATGTGAAGGGGTAAATGAATGCATACCCAAAGGTTGCATGTGCAATCTTGCAATACATATACAAGGAGTAAAAAGTCAATGAGGATGAGCTGGAAAGTCCAAAATGTAATAAAAAGTAAGGAAAAAGGAAATACAAGGCATAAAACATCAGCTACACAGCAGTACTGAGAAGATTAGAGAATGAAGTTAAGAGAGAGTGCAAAAAATGATAAGAAAATTAAGGGTAGAAAATGAAAAGCAGATTGCATGAGGGTTTGAGATAAATCAGAATTTTTTAAAGTACATGGAGAAGAAGAGGTCAGAAGGAGGAAAAGAGTAGGACCTCTCAGAAATGGGAAGTGTAATTTATTCACAGAAGAGGTAGTTACTGCTATCAGTTTAAACAAATCTTCATATCAATTTTCAGAAAGGAGGATATGGAATGAATACTAGAAAACAGTCATACATTTTGCATTTCTTGGGTTATAAAGAGAAAATAATGAAAGAAATTTTATCTTTCAATGGAAACTGATGAAGCAATTTTACAGTGTGTTCAACTGGACTGCCTGGATCTGATTTAGGGTAGGGGTTTTTGGAACTGAGTCCATGTTTTTTACAGCACTAAGCACAATAACAGCCTACTATAAATAAGTCATCAAGTTTGATCAAACTCTGAAAATAAACGAGATGCTGAGAAGTCTCAAAGTAGATAGGGAAAAGCTTTTGCTAATATTACAAAAAGCTATTTGGAAGTAACATTTTTACATCTGAAAACAGGAAGAGGCAAATAAATCCAAAATTTAGATAACCCAATATATAATTATAAACTGACTTGGTAAATTTAAGTAACACTTAGTGTATATGTTGGAAAAGAATGCAAATGTTATGCATTTGTAGGGATGAGATTAAAAATACCATTTTATATAAAAACTTATTAATTACACCTTTGTGGCATCGGGCCCAGAATATACTATAAAGGTCAATGGAAAAAAGTATTTGAAAATATAAATAAATAATCTATTTTTAAGTACTTTCATTATTAACTTCCTTAATACTAAAGTCTTTCAAAATTTTTGATGAATACCTTTATTTACTTTGAATTTTCTGTAATATATGAGAAATTTGTGGCTGAATGAAGAAAGTACCCCATTGCCCTTAAGGAGACTGCACTGACAAGGGCAGTGAATGAAGAAGTCTACTCACCAACAGTGATTAAGACTAAACAACAAACATCTGCTTCATTCAGCTGAGGAATTCAACTTTCCTTTTCCATATGTTTTCTGAAACAGCATGGAAAAACGATTTTGCATGACCAGAGAACCAGAAATAGCCATGATCTTGTCTGGGTACCTTTGCCAAAGCAATGAATTCCTTTAGAAGGGATTTAACACCAGAAAGTAGTCAGAAGCAATTGGTGGGATGCTAAAACACAAATACCAATGTAGACCTGTGAATATTTCTGGTATTTTGTATGATGTTTTTACCATCTTTTTTTTCTCACAGCATCCACAGAATTGCAAAACACCTAAAAGTAAATTGTTTGTTTCCTGTTTCTAATCTAGAGACCAGACTTAAATAAATCATCCTGAAAATATGAACTGACACAAACTCATCACTGGAGTTAATAATTTTTTTTTTTTTTTGCTTCAATATAACAAATGTTATCTGAAAACAAAAGAACCCTTATGCAATTTATGAAGATTGCAATCAATCACTTCTTAATTTCTAATTACTTTGTATTCTACTGGCTACACATTTCCTAACTGTTCCTAAGTTCTTATATTCCAGTTCTTCTGAAACAAGGACATAGTCACCAAAAGAACTAGATAACAGAAAAATAGTCAGAAAAGCTAAATTTATAGAATTGACTTGGCCTTGGAATTTTTTATTTTTATTTTTATTTTAGAAACCCAAAGCAATTTTAATTTTGTTCCAGTGAGCTGACTCTGGCAGACCTACCCATGTATAACAAGAAATTATGACATCCTTGTGCCTTTTCTACACCAGTGGTTTTGAACTTTTGTAATTCTTCCTCTTTCAACTCTCTATTCCCCTCCACCGATCCTTTACACCTTAAGGGCCACTCTGACCTCTCCTAACCACTGGGTCTCATAAGCTTGTCCTAAGTATTTATAATGGTGGTGCATCTCAAAAAAAAAAATTAAGCATTGCTTTAGAACAGAGTGGTTTGAACTTTGTGCATATTTTTTTTCCAGCTGACCTAACCAAGAATAGTTAATTCTGGAACACTAACCTGGCTTTTTCAGAAAAAGTTTAAACTATTGTGTTGCCAATTTCAAACACCCTTAAGTACCAAATGCAATTGCTGCATTATAAGATGAAAATAGCAAGAAACAAACAAGCTGCCTGAACATCTATAGTTTATAGTTGCAACTGACCTATGTATATATTGAATGAATATATATCAGAGGAAGTATATATGTAGATATAGGAGAAGTCTCTCCACAGAAAAATATTTAGGTGATATATGTTCAGTGTTGTGGTAGGGTTGTATATGCAGGTTTGACAGCTGGATGAAGGCAGAAGTGGAAAAACTATCAACATCTACTGTTTTTGATCTTTGCCCCACTTTCTTCAATTTCCCAGTTCTTTCACCTGCTAGCAATTTGGCCACATAGTAATAACAAGCTGTGCTTTACATATTATGAACTCCAGTACTTTTGTTTCCTCATATGCTTTTTATTCCCCTTCTTTCAATAATGTGAAGACACCTTCCCCTGTTCATAAAAAAATCAGTCAAGACAATAAAGCTTACTCTCACTGGAATTCAGAATTAGTTTAAAATATATTTTAACATATCTCACTCAAATGTGTTATAAAAATATTTCTTAGGGTTAACCTTCACATGAGGTAGGTTTCAATTCCACATTAACTTTGGTGATATAATTTATTTTAACTTAACAGAGCTGTTTAGTACTTAGGATATTCCTGCTGGCTTTTAGCTGCAGCTCCAAACCCTCAAATCTCCCACAGAAGAATTTAAATATCAGTCAGCTCTGTGTAGGTGTCCTGCTGCAGAGCAGTGTGATGGCACAAGGCACTCCAGCACAGGATTCAGCTGAGTTCAGCTCACTCCCACTCCAGAAATGAAAACTCCCTGTGAGTTGGAGTCTAATGAACAACATTTTCAGTAGACTTGGAAACAAAAACTATTTTTTTTTCCCATGACACGTTGCTCCATACCTACAGAAATCAAAGTTATGTTATTCTTTTATCATATTTAATGCATGGACAAGTCATCCATGTTGTATAAAGTAGACACTTATTTTAATTTTGAGCAGTGGGACTGACTTGCAGGATGTAACAGTAAAACCTCCTTCTCTGAAGGAGCTTTGTTTAGCAAGACCCAGACAGGTGATGTGCAACAATACATCTGAGATAGTAAAAAGGTGCAAGTGCTTATTTTAACACTGCTGTGTTATCTGATTTTGTATAATTATTCAAGGACATTTTGAAATCTAAAACACATCCAGATTTCTTTAGTGTTTAGAGAAGACACGAAAACTTTTCCAAGCAGTGAGGCAGGTCCTCCCTTTTCATGCTTAGTATTCTTCTCATACACTTGACCTTTTTGCTCAATTTCTTTGGTCATCTGATTTTTCAGCTATTAGATGATTATTTCTAACATGTTAGCATTTGATATACGTATATATGGTCACTGCATTTCATATATCATCACAGATAGTTTCTTTTGCATTCACAAAAATAATTATTAAAATTAATGATAGGAAATATATTTATATGTGTGTGTGTGAATATTTACACATACTTCAAAAATATGTGTAACACCCAAATATTTTGGATAAGATATGTTGAGAAAGGTGTGAAAAAGATTCCTAGACATATGATTTTCTTTTCCCTTCTGTTTGTGATTGGTAAAAAACTATGAGAAAAGGAAAAAAGACTGGTCAGCAATACTGAATACTTTTTGGAAGAAATTATAGACCAAAAGTGAGATCCACCAAATGATGAGTTAAAATTTCCAAAGCAAATTAAAACAGAAAGTAAAAAATGTGAAGCCATATTAATAATAAAAGAATGAAAAAAATCCAAATAGGATGGCTCTTTCAGGAGAAGGGAATAGACATTAATGATAATCTGGGTAGATTCCTGCACTAAATGAACACTTTACTCTGTTTCCAATCTGGGTGATAATGTAGAACAGGTGGACATAAGGAAAAAGAAAAGATTCAGATAATGAATATGTCCTTCTATCTGAGTAGGAATATCTTGACACACATGTTTCTGGAACTAGATAATTTCCATTGAAGAATACAGAAAGACTTAGCACATGAAATGGCAACTTAAGGAGCAAGGAAGTTTAATAAATCTATCACATTCAGTACCTGTGAGCAGAAATAGGAAATGGGATGCTTATTGGGAGGAGGAAGCAAAGACATCTTGGATCTATAAAACCTGGAATGAACTCAAACTGTACATAGAGCCAGTGAGTACATGGAAGAATAGAAGTAGAATCATACAAATAAAACATAAATGTGGATGAAATCAACAACAGGGCACCCAAGGTAAACCATGTCACATTAACTGGATTGTTTTCTTAGATAAACTGATTCTGGACAGTGTGGAAAGTGCAATCTGTCATCTAAACACAGAATGGTTTGGGTTGGAGAAGACTTTAAAGATCATTTTGTGCCATAGGGAGGGGCACCTTCTGCTAGACCAGGTAGCTCCAACCAGGTCTTGAATAGTTCCAGGGATGGAGCATCCACAATTTCTGTGGGCAACTTGTTCCAGAGCCTCATCAACCTCACAGTAAAGAATTTAATTCTAATATCTCATCTAAACCTATCTTCTTTCAGTTTAAAAATCTTGCTCCTTGTTCTATCTTAGCTCATCTCCAGCTTTCCACAGGCCCATGTTAGGTACTGGAGGGCTACAATTAGATCACCCTGAAACCTTCTCTTCCCCAGGCTGAGCAATCCCATCTCTCTCAGCCTGATGTCACAGCAGAGGTGTGCCAGCCCCCTGATCATCTCTGTGGCCTCCTCTGTCAATGTCCTTGAAACCTTCAGCAAAATAGACTGTATGGTGTGGGAGTCCAGAGTATTCCTCTGGCTTCCCTGGAAGGTTTAAGACCCCCCTGGCGGGGTCCCCAAAGACCCTGGAATGAGACCCAGGTGTCTCAGGGGCTGGATTTAACTCCTTGGAACAATTTACCAACATTGAGAGAAGAAATGCAAGCCACAAAAATAAATAGAGTGTAAATTAGACTGTTAGAATGTAGAATTAGCAGATTTCTAGAATGTTTGTAATAAGGGACACGTGGCCAAGATGGAGAATTGGGGGTGTGGATACCTCTTCCTACTTCTTCTCCGTGTCATCCATGCTGGGTGACACGCTGGCACTTTTAGATTAGATGAAAACAGAGCTGGACCATGTAACAAGATTGTATTGTATTGGGGGTCATTTGTAAACACCTAGTATGTAATTTAGACTATAAAAGATAAGTCCTGCCTCTGCCAGGCAGATTCTGCCATGGATGTCTAGCGAGCAGACTGTTGTTCGCTGGACAAAGCATTCCTGAGATAAGGAACAATTAACAACCATGAAAACCTCTAAGAACAGCCTCCTGCAGTCTCTCATCGGCGGGCATCAAAAAGAGCTGGGTTCCAGACCACCTGCATGTCCTCCAGAGGTGATCTCAGGTCTAAGGACACACCTCGGGATGTGACATTTGGCGTCCCTGGGTGGGCTCGAACCACCGTATGGTGCAGAACAAGAAACTGCAAGTTATAGGCTTTAGAATAATTCTGTCAGTAATTGTTTAATTGTCAGAAATTGTTTAACCAGATATAACAGTTTGAGAGGATACTTTGGACATTACAAAGTGTTTTTGGGGGGGTTTTTTGCAGGATTCTGTGCTGGGAAAGATAAATGGTCGCATTTTGCTAAAGCTTTTATGCAAAACTGGAGGCATACCAACCATAAAAGGCAGAATGGCTTCATTAAAAGCAAACAGGAGAGCAGTGAGGAAGAATGGAATGGACATGAGGATTCCAGATGGTTTTTTTTGCTACCAGAGAACCCAAGCTGAATCTTAGGGAGAAATCCACTGAAGATGAGTGAAAGAAAACATTACATTTCAATAGCTAATTAGATCAGAATGGATACATACATATACAATCCATAGGGTAATGCTTTAGGTAACATTTACTTTGTTCTAAATGGACAAGGTCTGGTGCCATTGATGCAACTTTCTCCTTAGACTCTGCTGTCCTAATATGGGTATCCTGTCAGTCCTCAAAGAGAGCAAATTTCCCAAAACATGAATGGCAGCAGAAAAGAATAGTTAGAACTATTATCAGACAAAAAAATCTTGGCTTTTTCAGTCAAACAAATTTATTGTGACAGTCAAATATAAATCTATATAGTGTACCAGTGGGGTAGATATTAGAGAAAGAAAAGAGAATATTCAGTGAACAGCAAATCTGATACATTTATACAAACAGTTTAATACATAATCCATATGGCAAAAAGAAAATAAATTGAATAACAGAGGAGATCCTAGGCACTATGTAAAATTATTTTTTAAAACATTTTATTCCTTAATTGTTTCAGCTTCAAAGCTATCACAAAAATAAATCAAGCTAAAAACAAATTCATGTATAACATAATCAATTTTTATAAAAAATCAGTCTTCTGGCTAAACATTCCTGTTAAAATTTTTAAAACATGTAATTAATTAATGGTAAAATATCTGTAAAAAGTTCATCTGGTAGTTTCCAGGTTTGGATTTGGGAGGAAAAAAAAAATTAAAAAGGAAAAAACCCTAAGAGTTAATCAGAAGGCAGGCTTTGTTTATCAGACTAATAACATATATCAGGTTACTGCATACATTTTTATTACACAAAATTACATCTTCTTAAATTAAAATTAATTAAATCTGCATAACTAAAGTAAATTCTTTAATAATAAATGGGGCTTCTATTGTTAATGTGACATTGCTTTTCTTCAGCATTATGACCAAGGCATTATCAGACCAAGTTTTTTTTTTTTCTTTAATCTTTAACTAAGATATATTTTCTAATTTTAAAGAATGGATGCAGTCAGCTCTTCACTGATAGACAGGAAAAAAAAAACGAAAAAAAAAAAAAAAAGAGGAGACCATAAAATCTCTGTCAGAAAATCATATTTGTATCATAACTAATAGAGCAGGGTTTTGAAGGAAGGAAAAATGTGAGAGGTACAACTGAAAGAGGTGCTGATCTACTGGGAGGCCAAGAGAGCTGGCTGCTGCAGTGCACTTGAGAAGTCACTTAACAGGAGTGATTTTGTGTATGCAGCACAACAGGAGGATGTAACACTGCCCTTGGCTGAAATATGTGACTCCAAACTTGTCCCTGGCAGAGGCTACCAACTGTGATGCTCTTCCAGCTCTTACAGGCAGCTAAGTCCCATAATAACAACACTGTTTGGCTATTTGATAACAGTCATTCCAACACAAACCACTTCCAGGATCTAGTTCAGAAATGATCTTTACATTTAGAAAGGAAACTTTTATCACAAAATTAAGTCATAGTCTGCTAACACATCTGCCTCTAAGATAGGATAAGACTCAATGTTACTGGCTGGCAACATTGCTTAAGGTTGGTTTTGCCAGGCTTTTGAGTCCCTGATTGCCCCAGGATCTGGAATACCTTTGGGAATTAAAGGTATGGATCAAGCACAAAGGCTGATCCTGAGGAGTCTTGTTTTTCCCAAGTTGCACAGATGCAGCTGAAGGAGCTTTTCTGGAGTAAACTCTAGAAGATAGGTAAGAAACATATCAGCCTATATCTAATGGAATTTATAGAACAGAAATCTGTAACCTCACATTTCATGACAATTTTACTTCAAAAATAGGGAATAATATTTGGTTCTCTTATTTAGGCTCAAACTTGCCCCTTCACCAGAATGTGGTTCTAATATTTTTCACCCCAAATTAGTTCTCAGCTCAAAATCCACATCTGTAAAATTTGCCTCCAGTGATCATCTGAGACATCCAGAATAGAAACGTGTCACTAAGATTTTCTAAGTGAGTCAAACTTTGGTTTGCATTGCTAGCTTGGTTACTCCTAGGGCAGAGAATCTACAAAGGGGTATATTTGTTTCAGTTTGGGTTTGTTTTTTTTTTGTTTTATTCTGTTTATTTTTATATATATTTATATGTTTTAATTTATCAGAAATTACATACTGATTTTTTTAGTAGAATGTTGGGAAAAAACCCTTAATAGAATCAATTTCTGATTAAATAGTCCTGTCTGGTACCAAAAAAAAGGAAGGAGGAAACAAAATCTTCTTACATTCTCCTCAGTGTTTATTCATTCACAGCAGACCACGGAAGGAATATGATATTCAATATCATTAATATAAATTAGTACTGAAATGAACAAAGTTGGTGCTCTTATAATTAAAGCAGGATAGAACAAACCTGTTAAGGCATTCATGGTATGGCAGCAATGTCAGTACTATGATTTATCACTAGACAAAGCAGAGAAACAGGTTACAGATATCAGCACTTCAGATATCCATGTACCACACACAATATCCTCTCAGAAAAACTAAAGCAGAGAAGTAAGAAAAGGTCCACTTAAAATATGATGGTTGGGTTTTACAAGCATTCTGGAAAAAATCTGAGATTTATGATGTTTATAATATTTTTGGATGAGACATAGAGAAGTAAGTAAAGCAATTAGAAGAAGCAGTCAAGGGACAGAAAGAGAAATTTCCTCCAAAATTAAGAACAAATTAGTACTCTCTTCAATAGCACTGATAAAGAAGTTCAATATAAGCCAGATATTTGAAGGAACCCTTCAGTAAGAATAAATTCCCTGACATATTCAACTGAAATTGCTTCAATGAAAGTTCCCAAACAGAAAGAATGGAAAAAGAACTGTGATTACCAACCCAAGCTCTGTTCTTTTGATGAGATAATTATGAAAGAGGTGGAATCTACACCAGTCTATTTTTTGCAATAAAATTCTAGAAAATCAAGTTCAAATGTTAAGCTATTACTATTCAGCTTAGTCTTTACAGTATAAAAAACCCCTACTGACAAGTAGAGCAATAAAACCAGCAAATACTTTACTTTCTCTTAGGTATTTGGAAGATTGAGCTCTTGATCAAAAATATCTAATTATTAGAGCAAGAGCACACAGTCAGAGAGATCAACACTGTTTACATTTAAATAAACCAATAAAAAAATGCCCCAAATAAATCTCCATTTAAATATAAGAAAATGTTCTTCCTAGCTGTTGGATTATAAACAGTATGAGTTCGGAGCATTCATCCTAAAAAGAGATAGTTTAATGGCATTAACACTTTTGTAAAGACAAGCAGCAATTTCATAATAGCTGGAATATTACATGCTGTTTTTCAACTAGAGTGAATTATTCTCTATGTATTTTAAGTTACAATAGACTCAACTTGATGAAGTATGTAATTTGAAATTCTTAAGTTTGTAATTTGAATGATTACTTTGTCTCACTGTAAGCTGCTTAGGCTTTTTCATTTATAAAGCTGAAACATTTGGCTACACAAACATGGCATCAACATAACTTGTCATACAATCCTTTGTTTTTTAATCATCTTCTACTGATAATCTAAATGATGATTAGTCTTGTCTCAGTGATTTCTTTGCTCTTCTAATACACATTTGTATTAATCCCTACTACATATTTTGATTTATTCTTAATTTTTTTTAGAACTAGACCATATTAAAATCCTTTTTAAAAACAAAATGATTAGAGAATAACATTTTAAATGTACATGAAATTGTGAAAAAGATTTTGGGAATGCCAGATGTTACACTTCGTGCAGAAAGGCACATTTAAAAATGAAGTGTGGCTTAATGCCATTAGTTGGAAGGACTGAAATTAAAATCTTTGAAGGCTGTAGAAGATTAATACAGAGAGAGAGGAAAGATTATTTTCTTACTATAGTGCACTACATATACTATATACATACATAATCCTCTTGTCTCAGCATGTACAGAAATTTGGCAATATTTTCTCACCATTCTGCTATCATAAAGGTCTCAGACTTTCTGGAAATTACTCAGGAATTTTTCTATCTTTTAACATTATGAGGAGGGCCTGGCAAGGTTTTTCAGTGACACTGTTCTGTTGGCAGTAATGTATATCAGAAAATCTAAAAAAGTGAGGGGTCCTGGGTCTCAAACAAATTTGGATACACAAAATTGGTGAGAGAAGAGTCAAATTGTGTCAAAGTTTGACGAAGAGCAGTGAGTGTGCAACAGATAATAGCATAGAATTGTATGTCAACCTAAAAAGACATTGAATATCCAGTACTTTAAATTAGGTCATTGTGCATGTGCTGGATACAAAATTTACCACAAAATAGAGTTGAGTCTTGCCTAATTTGGACAGCACATCTTTGCTGAAACAGTGATCATGTGAATTGTGTAAAGAAACACCCTAGACCAGTCAGAAAGCTGCAGACCAGCTGACCCAAGGCACTCAGTCTCTATACAGATTTCTTTAAAGGCCATCTATCTGTAAAAGTGGCTTTAAACACTGAAGTTACACTCAGGTTACTCACGGTAATAATGACAATATTTAAGAGAATTCAAAGGGTGTGCAGGAGGACAGCAACATATTCAAAAAGCAGAGGTACATGGCAAGAGTGAATGCAGTACTCACAGTTCAGCAGTAGTCCCCTAGAAAATTAACCTCTTTGGATTCTGGATTCAGCCAGGAAACAGCAGGTCAGCTCATCTTTAGCCACCTTCATGAAGTAATATTAGCAATCATGAGCAAAAGATGAAAAAACCCCAGCAAACCAACCAAAACCCAAATTAGTCTAAAATTGTTACACTTGCAAAAGGAGATAAGACCAAGATATGATGAGGCTTGAACTGTGGGCAAGAGAATGCAGAAAGTGAGCAATTTTCCACTGGAACTGCACAGGATGATGCCAAGCCAGCAAGCTTTAAAGATGCTTTCAAAGAGCAGGACTGAAGTCAGTTCGTCTGTGACAGAAACAGATTTATACAGTCAATGACAGAAAAGATAAGATTACTAGCAAAGGTGGCAAGGAGACTCTTGTGGTCATTAGGCAGTAGAAAGAGAAGGTCAGAGGATTTATTTCAAAAAGGAGGGCTCCAGAATAGACAACAAAACACAATAGTGAGGAGTACAGATATACTGCCAGCAGAATGACCAGGAAATGAAGGATTAGAAGCAGTAGTCAAAAAGTGAAAGCAAGAAGCATTTAATTTCTGAATGGCTTTCCAGAAAACAGAAGCTTATTTAGGAAAGAAGACTGCAGCAAATCAGTGAGAAAACATGCAAAGAGGTCAAAAAAGGGATTTTAAACGACCTCCTTAAAATTTGCTTTTCCTAAAAATTGACCAATCTTGACAGTACTTTCATTTTTAAGTCTTTTTTTTGTCTGATAATCATTCACATTTTTCCCCATAGAAGTAATTGGATTGAAATTTGATTCTTATGCATGCAAGCACAGGCACATACTGATACAGAGGTTCTTGGTAGTGGTTCCACCAGGGGACTGTGTTCTCAGATGGGCTTAAAATAAGCATACATTCCCATATTTTCTGTACAAAATAAACAGTTGATTGGTGTGAAATTTCAAAAAGGGGACAGCTTTCATGTCTTTAACTTCCCCTACATATACCTTTTATGTATTTCCTCAACTTTCTTATAAATAACATACCGTTTTTCATTAAATAAATAATATATTTTTGATTGTGTGTTCAGGTTGAGGTCTATCATTCTAGTCATATTTGTCAGGTCTAGCTTTCTTTAAGACAGGTGTCTTCTACACAAATGAAGAATCTCGAGAAGTATAATGGGGAGTTAATTGGGTTTTTTTATTATTAGAAATATAGAGCAATTTTCCAATCACTATTATTTGAACTGTAAATGTAGATGTATTACCCACTAATTGTCTTTGATGTCACTGGGAGAGAGGTGAAAATGTCCTTGCAGCTTGCACAAAACCAGACTCACTGAGTGATATAGTGAGGAGGAAGGGGATGAATGGTGGTGGAAGCGCCAAAGTTGAGTAAGCAACCTTGGCAGAGTCAATGGCAGAAGAGCCAAAAAGCACCCAAAGACTTTACTCAAAGGGACAGAGACTTTGCAGGAGGCTTCTGTCAGGAGCTCTGTTCTTCTGGAACAGTATATCCTGTGCCAGAGGCATAGTTACATATGTGTGACAAGGGGTGCAATGGTTTTCATGGCACTTTTTACCCATACAAATCCACCTTAAATTCTGTCTTCCAATTAAGTGTAAGAAAACTGCTAGAACAAAAAACAGAGATGAGGAAGTGAAATAGAGGAACTTCCCCTTTCTCTGAAAATTTAAGGCATATTTTATGCTTTTTAGCAAGGTGCCTCTTTCCTCCCCTGTCTTTCAATGTCCATTCCTTAGATATTTTTCTGGTGGCCTTCTCCTCAAGCATCCTGTCCCAGTTCCAGCCAGGAAGACAGGGTTAATTATTGCAGTGTTTAGGAGAGGCATGGGTAGGATCTGGAGGCAATTCTATAACATCTCAAGGGGTGAAAGGATCCCTTCAGGCTCGAGTAGGCTGGTGGAGGGGGCAGTCAGCTACTGTCAGGGACAAGCACTCTTGTGCAAACTGTTCATCCATGCACCCTCTGTCATTAATATTTCCATTCCCAAACCATGACACATGCTGCAATAGAGCATCCATGCTTTTCAGCCAATTCCTTCTGCAAACCATGGCAGAACAATGCCTGTTTCAAAGATCTTTTCTCAGCAAGTGACTGACAACTTCTATTTAGCATTATGTCCTCTGAATCATACTCGTCTAGAGAGCCTTCAGAATTTATGGGTCAAACCTGGAAATCATGAGACCCAAGATAATCTCTCAATAAATATTATTAGTTGGGTGGTTACAGCCACTTTAGAAAAGGAAGAAAATAAATCAATCTATGCAGTTTCCTGCTATCTTTTTTCACCACACTCTTAGCACTTACATTGCAACCAAGTAGCACAAAAGCCTAAATTTAAATTAGACTAGTAGCACAGACACTGCTTTCATAAAATACAGAAACTAGCACAACAGCCCCCATCCCCAAACCCAAAAACAAAAGAAATCCCATAAACAGAAATCAAAAATCAGAAGAAAATAATCCAATGAGCTAACATAAATATGTATAACATATGTTTTAGGAATGCTATGGCCTTAAACTTTTATATGACCAAATAATCATATAGAATCTGGTGCTCACACTTGTTAATGCACTGGAAATGCAGACAGTTCTTAAAGCAAGAATAAGTAATAGTTACACATCTCTTGCACATCTCTCCTTTCTAAGGAGGTCCAAAAATGGCCCTAGTGTAAATTAGGATCTGTTCTAGGATATATGGGCACAGATAGCTGTATTTGAGGGTTTTGTACAGATGAATCTTCTATTCCATAGACACAGGGCCAGGACTAACTTTGTGAGGCTGCCAATGGAAGTGTTTATCCCCTTTGGAGTTCTCCCAGGGCAATGACCTCGATATAACAAAACATGTAGGTAGACACTTAATTGTAATGTCAACAGAGCTACTCGTGTGCTTAAAGTTAACCACATGCTTAAGGGTTCTGCTGACCAAGCATTGTATCAGCTTACTACCATTACTCTTTAAAAGCAGTGGTCAGAATCTCTGGTTAAACCTGCCCATGTACTGAGATTTTCTGGCTCCTGATCATTCAAATGGAAAGCCCAGGAAAGCCTGTATAACTAATCAAATGCAGGTGATCTCCTGCAGTATAATAATTTTAATAATTCCATTCCATTAAGTTCTTCATAAAATCCACTTCTTCCAGTTCAGTCACTGACACTTTGCATGTATAGGTAACACTCTGAGAAGGCAAGAAAACTCAGTTGAATGAAACCTAAGTGGATACTAATTCATAGTTCAAACTATTCTGTAGAAATTAAAACCATAAAGACAAAAGAATATTTACAAAATTTGTGTATCTCTTCTGCTATATTTCTTTGAGGAGTTTTTATTGTTGTAAAAACTCTGTTTCTAAAGTATAAACTTGTCCTCCACATGTCTTAAAGCAGATGTCCTTAGTTAAAAATTATTAGCAGACATGGTTGAAAAATAAGGATTACTGTGATATGTTGTAGTGGACCAATCAATACAAGTGCAAGTGACTGGAGTCATAGGAAAGACCACTGAATAAGACTACTAAGAAAGACTGCAACTTGAAATATCATAGGAAGACAAAAAATGAAGCAAGAAAAAGAGAAAGATATATGCTGTCATAGAAACCAATCCTTTCACCTACCAGAGGTCCATTACATCTTTTGGACTATGTGACTTCATTGTCTATAGAAGACAAAGAAGTAATACAAATCTAAAGAATTTATAGAAACTAATCCAAGTGTGACATTTAAACATGTCCCTTCACAAAACTTGGTGCCATTATCAATTACAAGAAGAAATTGAAGTGCTTCCAAAACTACTGCAAACAGGAACATACATTTGCCATGTTTTAGGAATATTACCAAGAAAATATTTACACAGTGAATACCAATAACCTACCAGTTTGCAATATGTCTATCTGGAGTAGCAACATATAGAAGAAAATAAAGAGAGAAAATATAAGTAATAATTCCAGGATACATAAACATTCTTCCTAACACAGGCACTACTGTCTTTGATAGATTTTAAGGATTTAATTCTGCATAGTAACAGATAAAGCAGAACACAGTAGGATTCTAAAAAGTCCATGCTAGTCTTATTCTGACTACTGGAAATGGAAGAAGAGAAAAAAAATTTAATGTAGAACAAAGCACAATATTGAAGTGTGGAGATATTAATATACTGTTTATAACTGTTACTAAATGCATTTGTTCAACATGCTTTATTTGGTTTCTGCTTAAATTATATTGATTGTAATAAATATCATATTGTGCAATTCTTTTCTCTGTATCAGCACTAAATAATGTAAGAGCTGCCATGAAATAGTCTAATCTTACATTATCTATTTTTTATTTTCTACCTAAAAAGAAGAGCAGACATAATTTCCTTTCAATATGCATATTTTATGCATTCATAACAGGTATAATGGGGATTTTTTTTAAACAAATATTATTTCTTAAGGTGCATCAGGCAAGATGCATACAATTCAACTGCATAAAAATACATTGCAGCAAAAGAAGAACATTCACTTGGTCTTGGTATAAACTTCAGTAAAAGAAAAGAATTTTCCATAGACAATATACCATCTGTCTCTAAACCATGTGAAAAGAAAAGCTTTTAAAATCCAGCCGCTGCTAATGTGACATGTTGAAACATTAATCACCCCCTAAGGCCAGTATAATTGTAGCTCCATGTTAATTACCTAACAATTAACAGCAGTAATTTCCAAGGGGCAATCAATGAATTAGCTTGTGATTTTCCCACAGACTTCAGTCCCATACTGCCAGCCTGAATGCATTTCAAACTCTGAACCATGGTTCATCAATGACACTTCTGGTGTATGAAATAAAAATTCATTTGCACCCTCACTAATTAGGCTCGATTATATCCCTATGTGTATTACAAACTCTATTCACTTGCACAAAATCTCTGCCACAGGCATTTTTCTCCATTTAAAAATTCGTTTTCTATTAAATTAGAAGGTCACCTAGCAGGAAAATGTACTAATCAAGATTTTATCACTAACGAATTAAAGGGTTTTAATAAGCAAGTTTAATTAAGTTATCCTAAAAAGTGATAATGGCTATCTCTAACCTATCTGAATGTTTATGCAACCATAGGTGTAGTATATGCAAGGTATGTATGTATTAATGAACTTTGAAAAGCATACCGTGTATGCACACAGAAATAAGTACAAATTAAAATAGTCTTAAAATGTCCCCATGATTCTTTTACTCTATTTTTTTTCACATTTCTGCACAAAACTTTATCTAAACTGGTGTTTCTGCCTGCTCCTTCCTTTACCACCTTTTGACTCGGTGGCATAATCCTGAGGTAGACTCAAAGACATCTTGGTTGAATAGGATGTTATCACCTCCTACTGCCCATGCATAAACCTGCCCTTGGCATTCATCAATGTTAATCTGCTGATTAATAACCATTAATGTAAATAGACTGAGATGTCACCTTCTTCATTTGCTATTGATATATTGAATTTTATGCTTTAAAGATTAAAATATTTAGCACTGGGTTTACATCAAGTAGTACTATGATTTCCTTTTTACTATGTTTATGTTCTCTTAGCATGAAGAGGGACAAATTTTGTAGCTAATCTGTTCAAGAAGGCAGATTGGAAGGAATGAATACATTACACTTTGCTTCATTAGACTTAATCAGAATTCCAGTAGTATCACCTTTGTTTGTGCAGAGAACAAAAATGCGAATACAATGCATTAAATTTGCATCTTTGGTTTCAGGAAAGATATTTCAAATGTGACCTGTATTCCGCAGGAGACAATGTGCTCAGGTACAAAGTACTACCCCATTTTCTCTCCCAATTATCTTGCTTTTCACAGCCCTTCAGGAGAGGAAGGTTTGCTAAGCCAACAGGAAACCACTCATCCTTGTGCTCCTTAAGTGGTTCATTAAAGTGTTGCAGTTCTGAACCAGTAGCAATTCAACATCTGGTCTATAACAAATATGAAATGGGTAGATAACACTTTCCATCCCAGCAAGCATATTTTAGGCTGTGAACAGTCTTTCCTGGATTATCACTGTTTTTGGTAGTTGCAGTATGAGGCACCTCCAGGTCAGCAGAGATGCATGTGATGGGCAGCTCTGTGTTCCAGCTTGACAGTCTGACTGTTCTTCAGCTGCTTTCTCTTTCCCTCTTTTCCTGAGACACCATCTTTGTTAAACTATTCCCAAGGAGCTGAGGGAGGCTCCTCCTGCTGAGCCTGGTCAGCAGGTTCACTCAAAGTTTGGTTGAAAGTGACATTCCTCTAAATTCAAAGCAACTGAAAGAAACTTTGAGGACACTTGTCAAAAGTTTTTGCAAGTAGACTCACTTACAGTTTGCACCCATATCTGTCAGAGCCTGTGGGAATAATTTTCAGTGGGGAAGGGGAGGCACTTTTCATGCCTGTGGTGAAGACCCAGGCTAGGAAAAATGTCACCTCCACTATATCTTGCTCTCTGTGAGGGAGAAACTCACTACAGGGAGCCACCAGGATGACTTGATTGCTCTTGTCCTCTGGCAGTGTGTGAAACTGGCCCAAGTCCTGGGCTGTGCTCAACAGGTCTGTGGAGAGGAAGGGTCAGAGTGTGCATGGGGGTCAGGCAGTATCAGCACAGGGGCAGCTGGAAGGTAGTGGGCAATGCCCTGAGCAAGGCTGCAGCTCCATCCCCTTCTCTCTCTGCTACCCTGCAGTAAAATGAGGGGTTTGCAGACATCTCTGCAAGAATCACAGAATGGCTTGGGTTGGAAGGGACCTTAGAGCTCAGCTTGTTCCACCCCCCCTGCCATGGGCAGGGACACCTTCTACCAAACCAGGCTGCTCCAAAACCCACCCAGCTGGCCTTGAGCACTGCCAGAGATGGAGCATCCACACTTCTCTGAGCTACTTGTTCCAGGGCCTCATCAAACACACAGTTAATAATTTCTTCTTAAAATTTAAACTTAACCTATCCACTTTTGGCTTAAAGCCATTGCCCCTTGTCCTATTTTATAAGATGCCCTTGTAAGATGTCCCTCTACAAGAAAATCAGTCTGGGGCTGATCTTTCTCCATCTCCTCAGTCAGAGTGTGTCCATCTTCTGTTCAACACAATGCTGTTGGAGTTGTAACCTACAGTCCCTGGTTTTAGTCTGCTTTATTGTTTTAGATGTCTGACAACACTTGCTTGTGTTGTTTGTAGTGCTGACTGAAAATACCATCGAGGTTTGTCATTCTATCAGAGCCACTCCTTAAAAAAGCTGCTCTTCAGAAGTGAAATTGAGCCTGAAAAAATCAACAGTCCTACCATGTACATCAAGGCCTCATCTGAAAACATTCCTGATGGATAATTTACTAATGTTCCTTTCTTTGAAAACAACAGTGAGGATGGTGAAATCTTCATCAGTCTACTCTAACATTTAGTTGTAACATTCATTCTTTTTAGAAAAACACCCTTACTGTTTAGATATTGCCTCCTTCACTGGCAGATCCCTCAAAACTTCTCAATCTGCCCAAATAATTTCGTGAAGAAATAGATGGATTCACAGTTGACAATATGTTTCTAATCTACATCTCCTTCTTCCTGGAAATATAAAACTCTGTCTAATTCTAATTAGTGGCAGAGAATAGGGGCATGGGCAGAGAAAGAGCCCCAAGAACAGTGAACATAACCCTGCTTATGGTATATGAAGGTGTAGTTGGGAGGAAAAGAGATGCAAATGGTGCTGAACAGAAGAGCAACAGGCAACAGTATTGAAAAACAGCACTTCTGCCATTTTCCCTGCAAAACAGTTAATTGATCTGTACAACAAAGGAAAGTAGATTAAGAAAGTAGCCCCAAGTTAAAAAAGACAAAATAGAAAGACAAAAAATATAAAGCATTTCAAGGATGAAGAAGCCACAATGGTAAATGGAAAAATATCCAAATATTCTGAGATTCAACCAAAACCAGAATTCAATCCCAGTTGCCTTCTTTTCATAGAAAAGATAAAAATTAAACAGTAGTAAGGAACTGACAAACAGATATCAAGTTTCATGTAATTATTTCTAGAAAATATTTGATATATCATTGACTGTTTCTAAGTCTGATTCAAGACAATAGTTTACCATTTCTGTCTTTAACCACATCTTTATCAGTCACAACCATGAGACAAAATCATTCCTTTCACGTATTTGCCCCAGTAGAAACATTGATTAAACAATAAGGAAAACTTGGAAGGAACAAAGAAAATAAAAACAAAATTCCTTTATGAGTTTCACACAGCACTGAATTCCACAAACTGAAAACATATTTTCTGTCTTCTCAGTCATCTCTCTCCCCGCTCTTTGTTTGAAAGCAGTGAAATAATAAAAAAAAAAGATATTGTCTTTAAACTTCAAAAGATTTCTCCCTTCTGTTATCCTTAGAAACATTTTTCAGGTCACCAAAGAGTATTTAGCACTCAATGATTTCTCAATGAAAAAGTCAATTCTTCGTAAAGGAACACTTGTTTCCTATCAGTTTGCTTACCTAGGTGAAAGAATAAAAACAAGGAAAATCAGAACTTATACAATAAAAAATACTGTGCAGACACCTACTGTATTTATCATATGTGAATAGAGCACACTTTTTCAGAAGAAAAGTAATTGTGAGAATTTTTTTACTCTTTTCCTATTTTCCTTATCACAATTTGTAATTGCATTCTATTTCAATTTGTACAAAAATATCACTATTTCTAGTGCAAAATCTATTACAGATATTAAGTTTAGTAAATAGATCTGTGTTCATCTACTTTGGTGACATCATCCAAGAATGGTGATTTAATCAGTTCAGCAATCTGTTTCAGGTGGTTTAAATTCTTTATTTTACACTTATAAGAATATGTTTTCCTTCTGCTATTTTTACACAATTTTTGTGAAATTCAGAGTCACATTTCATTGAGTTGTAAATCTAAAATGACTCAATTTATTAAAAGCATCTCCAATGTTTCCTGCAATTTCACTTGGCATAATCCTGTTATTAACAAGTCTTATTAACTTAAACTTCCTTAACCCTCAAATATAAGTTTATTTTCACTGTATGTGAAAGCTTCATGTTAACATCACAACATCAGTAGATATATTTTCCAACTAATTCACATTTCCAGCAGTGATATATAAACTTATCTTGACCATGCAAATGAATTTTGCTCTTTCCATATACAGCACACTAAGAAATGGAGACATTGTTTTCCACAATTTCATTCCACAAAATCAACATTTTACTGGCAAGGATTTTTTTGTTTGTTGATACAATTTCGAGTGACCTTTGGACAGTTCTGTTTCTGTGCTTCTGGACAGGCTTCAAGGCAAAAATCAAATTTTAAAAAAAAGATCAGCTATTTCCAGTGTGCACATGTGCATTCTTGAACACAGATTCAGGTGTGTCAAAAATCATTCAATTCTCCTAGTGTAAAGGTGTGCAGGACCTGATTCTCCTACACTGCAACATTTTGGGGTATTTAATATTTTTTCTCATTTTATCTTGGGTCATAAGCCAGATTCTCCAAGTGTTTCATATGGAAAGCAAGTTCTGCAGCATAACATAAAAGAACTTCTAATGAGGGCACTTCCCAGGATTGTGGGAGACCTACACACAATTCTACATTATGTTTTTTGTGAAATATTCCAGCAACTGTTCACATTACTTGGCTAATAGTTCTTCTTGTTTATGTCTCCATCCATCTCCTGTATTGCAGGAAAAAAAATTATTAGGCATTATTGCACTCTAAATTTTAGGTCTTCCTGGGTGTTGAAGACTGATGTTCTAGTCTTCACTTTAAATCAAGTAAAGGAAGGACTTGAATACTTTAGGTAGCACCTTTTGTCACACTGTCATTCTTTGTTCTTTCACCTTCCTCAAACCAATAAATGGAAGATTTTTGGTTCATGCTTGTATTTAAATCCATAAGTACATATATGAATAAGTAGATATACATGCATATGTTCCAGTTGAAAACTGGAACATTCCATTAAAATATAAATGCAGTTAGGAGTTCTGATGAATCTGAAAAAAAAAAAAAAAAAAAACAAACTGGATACTCTATATTTAATTTAAGTGGAAACACCACTAATCATAACTCTGGCAAAATTATAGCTCTACAGGAGAGTGGCAGGTAGTGAGTATCTGCTATGGACAAGTGAGCAAACAACCTTTAGGAGGAAGAAAGGTTGTTCAAAGAAAAAAAAAATCAGAAGGCTCAAACTCACAGTAGGTTTAATAAAATCTCAGCATTGTCAAACGGCCAGAAGGAATTTCCAGCAAGGTGTAGTAAAGCTTCCTCTTGGATTATTGAAGCCATCCTGTACCAAATAAAGTATAATCTCTCAAGCAGTTACTGATTTTTATCCCTTTGGACTCCTCCTTTTTCCTTCATCCCTACAAATCACCACCCTCTGGGAGTGGTTATTCTGGTGGCCACCTGTAAATATATAGGCCACAGCAAATAACCTAAGTGTGCACCTGTAGTCACTGTCATTGAGTCTTTCTCCTCTTCACAGCCTTTGCTCCAGGTTCAGTGAAGTCCCAGATTATGAAGTGTGTGGGAGGTGGATGTCTCTGTAATTTTCTGCCTCTGCAGCAGAATAAAGCACCAGTGCTTTTGTGGAGTTGTAGGTGTTACCTGAATATACTTGCAATATGCAATGTGCAGTGTCCAGTTCAGCAGGCATCAACAGTTTGGCATATCTGCTGTGAAAACAAAGAGAAAATAAATCGGTCTGTACAATCAGGCATGCATGTGCATTCCTGGGAAAATGAAGAGACATGCAGGAAAGAGTCACTGCTACCAGCCCAGATTCCACTGGGCTTGGAGGGCTGCTTTGAGCACTCCAGCATTCCTCATGAGCATTTCTCCTTCAGCAGAGAAAAACTACTCTGTCCATTTGTTTGAAGCTCTGTACTGCTCTTAGCTTTTCCCTCCTACTTATTGCAGATCTCTCTGACTACTAAATTCACTTCACCTATTCTCACCTTTATCTTTAGATACATATTTTCACACCTGATACTCATTTCCATACGCTATTTTGAGGCTTCCCTGGTTACATAAGCTGCTGAATTCTCATTCACATTTAGCTGTAAACACCTGCTACAAGTTCCTGAAGCCCATTCTGATGGAGACTTTTGGCTAACAGTCTCTCAGCAGTGCTTCCCCACACTTTTTAACAGTGCCTTTGTTGTTACAAATCCAATCTCTTTTTAAGTTTACATTCCCACCACCTCCTCTATCACTGTGCATTTTTCTGTTACAGACACATCACAAACTGCTGGCTACTATGGTAAATGCAGATGATGGCTTGCCTGTAAATTAGATTTGTGTGTGTAAAACCAATGCTTGTTTACACACTGGAATGATGCCAAATACTAACTCAGATGAAACAAAATATTTATGAATTGGATAAACTGGAAACTTACATCTTTATAAGGTGTTCAGAGCGGATTCAGGTATAATTTCCCTTGCTCTGCCCCATTCTTCCTAAGGACTATAAGAAATACTGTATTTTTAAAAGACACAGCTCTTTAATTTATACTTAGTAATATTAAAGCAAAACTTTAGAACAATCCTTTATGAAACAAGTGATCTTAACTACTGTAATTCACATGAATTTAATTACACCAATTTTTAAAAGTAATTTAAATATTGCTTTAAGAGAAGTTGGTTTTTTTGCTACCATAATAAAATAACTTGTTTTATACAAGATACAGAAGAATATAATTTGATCATTTCTTCTGTTAGCCTTTGTTACATAGATTTTTACATAATCATTACTCATAATGTTCTGACAGATAATGCTATTACTAGCGTTACAATCTTTGCTATTATTATAAAAAATCTGGCTTTGTGAAAATTTTAATTTATTAAAATGTAATGAAAGCACATCTAACATGAACCATAATTTATGAAAATTTTAGATGTGCTGCTTGACATTCATGTCATCAGGCTTCAAAAGTTTCACATCTGAAATGTGAAATTACACAGATTTATAAAGATCCCTTTTCAGCATGTTAGCTGGCACTATCTTCTGTAAAATGTATATATTTGGCTTTAAAGAGACAGGCGCATGTAATTTTAATGTCAGCACCAGCATCACCAAAAAGTGCCCTGGCAATCAGTGGAAAGGTTTAATAGGTTTCCTGTCTTGTTCTTAATTTGCTGAAATTACAAAATCAATACTTTCAGTTGTAGCAGCAGCTACCCGTTTTACTGCTTTAAGATAAAGTCTACAATAAAGTAACCTTCACTTTCAATTTGTAGCACAGAACATCAGGGTGTTCTTGGCCACTAACTAGTCTTTCTTTTCTCAGCCCATGTGAGACATTCTAGGTGTGTGATGTTGCCCTTCAAAGGGGAAAGGTGCATTTTGTATTAAATGCAGCTCTCATCAGTGACTTGCTTTGTTTATTTTTTAGCATCTCAGTCGACTCTCTCCTAAAGTCACCTCTGCATGGGTTGTTAATATTTCCCTGTTTCTCTGTGTTGATACTGTATACTACATAAATAAGTGATTAGTGTTGAAATGGCCTAATCTTTATTTTACTCTATAGTTTCCCTTTATGATAAAGGAACATATTTTTCTGCTGCAGCTAAACCAGTAAATTCTCCATAGTTAGTCACATTTAATAGTGAACTGATCACTGCATATGCAAAAGGCCTCTGAAAGGACCAGATCAACACTGCTGGAAAGGTCAAGCTCTTGCACGGAGCAAGAAGAAAAAAACAATAAATAAATACCCTTCCATGGGCATCTCTGCTATGCCTCCTGGCTCTTTAATGATAGAAGTGAAGAAACATTTCTTTACACAATCATTTAGTCTTCCAACTCAATTCCAACCTTTCCAATGAGTATTCTGCACTCAAAAATTAAAGTTGTAAGATGACATTTTGACCCTCTTATCCCTGTTTCACAAGCAATTAAAAATGTTTTTGAATTTTTTGTTTCTGTTTTTCTCTGATAACTCTTTTCCTGAAATACTTTCAGCATATAAGCTCTCTTCATCACTTAGCTGAGCAATATTCTGGAGCTATTAGCACTGGAGAAGGGCCTTGGCTTGGTCCTCTTCTAGTGAAGCAATAAAAAGAATCTTAAGCTGCTGCTCATAAAAGAATGCAGCAAAAGATGTCTCAGTGCTTTCCACTGATGCAAAATGTATTCATACCAAGGAAAAGGAGCTCTCAACACCTGCTACCCCAAATGTTAATGAATACACACACACATGCACACACACACACACGTGCACATTATGCTTCTTTATTCTCAGCACAGCAATTTCAAGTTGGAATATTTACTCACAAACAGCACATGATGGAGTGAAGATACTGTAAAACAGAAAGCACAGTTGATCACAGATGGAATATAGCTCATCACTTGAGAAAACGGAGCCTCCAAATGCCACAGCTCCCTTGCTCCATGCTTTACATCTTTAACTAGCTGCTCAAGGTAAAAGCATGCTATTTATCTTGTGATGTACTCTCTGTAAATGAAAATTCAGAGTAGATCTAAAAACAATATTGCACCAAAGGAAACAAAATCATTTGTCTCTAAACAAGTCAAGAGAAATGCCAAATGATTCAATGAAGATCACTTGTGTCACTTATGTTTGTTTTGATTGGTCCTCCAGTGTTTACAGCACTCATCTCAGCAGGCTCAGAACCCCAAATCTATATTTAATTTAAAGCATTGCACCATCACTCAAATCTTTCAGCAGCCTCACTACAGTCTAAAGAACAAGCACTTTTACATGCTCCAAGGGATTGCAGAATTGTTTTAAACAAATTATATCAAGATATAATTGGAAATTAAGATTTTGTTTTGTGTAACAATTTTCCAGTACTTGTAGGATTTTTGCCTACATTAAATTCTGTCAGTTTTCAGATGTTCTCAGCAAGAGATCATATTGCAAGACAAGATAAAATATTCCAAAACCAGATTTAAACTGCAAAATAAGATGAATCTTACAAAACTTAATTTTACCAGTATTAATACAATGATCAGAAAGCATAAAGTATTAAAGACAGCCATTGCTATGACACTGAAAGCTTTGTAAAATTTCACAGCAGCTAAGAGAATTAAATAGAAATAAACAGATAATAGAAATAAATAAAAAATCAATGCATATTTGAGGATCCAGTAATTTCAAATGCAGAAACCAAAGTTTTACAAAGAAGGGGAAAAAAAATCAGGTCCCTATTTAAGCATACACAGGTAGTCTTAAACACGACACATGTAGTCTTAAAACATGCCTGGCTTGTCAGAGGGAATGAGCCCTAGTTCTACGAAGAGCAGCAGGGTAGAATGCACTTTTTCTGCTCTGCAAGGCCAGCCCTGACGCGATGGAGAGCTGCTGGTGCCGTATGCAGGTGCCAAGGAGCAGCAAAGCTCCTGCTGTGAGCTGCTGGTGGCACGCATCGGCTGCGCTGCTGCAGGGGCTCTCCATCCCTGCCAGCCCCTGCTCTAACTAAATACAGGGGCCTCTCCAGGGAAAGGAAGCAGAGATAGGAGAGAGTTTAGAAAACTAAACATATTTTATCTATGTTTGCCGTCCAAATTTTCCCAACGTGCCACGAGGTTTGCTGGGGAGCCTGGTAGCTTGTTTGAAAATGTAGGAGCTTTTTGCATTCACCCCACCTCATCACCTCCCTTTTTGCCCAGAATTGCTGCCCCTGTCCCTAGCTGAGCAGTTCCAGGTATGAAGTTTGATCAAAGCCTGTCAGGGAAGTTGTCTGCAGGTGCTACTCACTGTGAAGCATGTTTCCTCCTCAATGGCTCAGTCCTTTGCAGGACCCTGGGCATCAGGACGTGCTGTTCTGCAGGCACATGCAGTTAATGAGCCCGTCCAGCCCTTCTCCAGCTAGCATCAGCAAGGCCAAATTTGCAGCACCGAGCCCCAGCTCCCTCAGAAGGCAGTGTTTTGGGAGAGGGTATCCAGAGGTTTCAGCACTAGGCAGCCTCCAGCCTTCAGGAAAATGCAGACAGGGAAGGAGAGCAGACCGAAATTAGCTTCAACCCTGGAAAAAGGAGACAGGCTTGTAATAGTTTTCTTCCTCTTACCAGAAACATTTGTCCTGCATCTGTGTTTCTTTCAACCCTGTTGTGCTTCTCAGCAGACAGGGTAATTTGACCCAGAGGATTTTGGCTATCTAAGCTATGCTTAATCATTTGGCCCCATTACATCACTACAAAACAGTTCAAAATAGAGGGCTCCTTTTAATAGATTTCTTGCTTCAGTTAACAAAAATTATTCAAACTTCAGTTTTAGCTGAGCTTATTAAAGCAGGACTGTGTTTAAGTTATAGTAATTGTCAATAAAGTCCTTTATAGCAGATTTAACTCAGCATATTTTAGACCTTGCCAATTTGAGACAGTTTCCATAAAAAAGGAGAACAGCAATGTTACAGAGTGATAATTCAAAAATGGAAAAAAGGAATTATTTAGCATAAAAGGAATTATTTAGCATAGTAAAAGGAGGTATAACTAGAAGTAATGGGAGGAAATTAAGAAAGGGAATATATCAGTAGGGGAAAAAGAAAAACCTGACTATGAGTTAACCAAAAGAAAAATCTCCCTGGAGAGCAAAGAGTGGCCCACTGCTAGCCAATTTTAAAATAACTGGCCAAAACCCCTACCAAATAAATAAACAGGCTGGAAATAATTTTGCAACCATGCAAACCGAAGACTAGGTTACCATTCTGTTCCCTGCTTCTAAATTTTATGAAAGTGAGCAAGTAAATTGAGGTTTCTGATTGACAAATCTAATGAAATTCAGCATTCTGGCTGCTGAGATGTAATTGCACAGCTTTTATCTTTACCAGCATCAGAAGTTGAGGGGAAAAAAAAGAAAGGAAAAATGTTTAGTTTGTATTTTGTAGCTTTTTTTTTTTCTTTTAATTGAAATTTATTTTGTTGGTTTGAGTTGAGTTATCTAGTAAAAATTTGCTCCTTGACTGACAACAAAATTGTACTAAAAATGCTTCATAAGAAGAACTTAAATTGTAATTTTTAAATAAATAATTTTTAACAGTAAAATAAAGCAGAAAAGCCAAAATGCTCTTACATAGATACCTCGAAATTATACCAAAATATGATAATTTCTAAAAATTTCAGAATCAAAATTAACATCCTTCTGAACTCCTTATTTTGGGAGACTATATAAAGCATTATGTTTATTGAAGCAACAGAAATGTGTTTGTGGGGTTTAATACTAATTTCCAATTTTTTAAACATACTGAAAAATAAACAGTTAAGACTAATAGCAAGTTTTCAGGCATGAAACCAACTATCCCATACCGATTAGACAGCAATACCTGTTCAATAAAAAGACTGTTCCCTTGGTGTTGGGCTTTTTTGAACAGGCTAAAACATTTGAGTTATTCAACGTCTGCAGTAAAATTTAGAAAATGTGTTAAATGAATGTGTGATTGAAATTAGAAAATTTAAACCCCCTGAATATTTTCTGTATTTTTATGACCATCATATGTTTTGACACAAAGAAATAAAATATCAAAAGATTTGCTTTTAGCATCATTACATGTGAAAACATTAGAACAATTTTTGTTAAATATTGTTAAAATGTGTGAACAGTTTTTACTTCATTGAGATTTCAAAATATTTTTTCTTTATATTTAAAATCCTATGTTTACTCACAAATTTATAGCAACATGTCATAAACCCTTGCATCTAATTATTTTTTCATCACATCTTCTGAAACAGATGAATTCAGTTTTATTTACAGTGAAAACAGAAATCACATCAGCAACTCTGACAGACTTGGACCAAACCAATGTTAATCTGCACAGTTGTGATTTTTTAGGATTATACATGTTACAGTTTACTTTTGCTGTTGTTTAGTCCTGCCATGAGCACATCATGAAATTAATGGGGCTAAAATATAATTATTCTTATTATGTCAGATCTAGTGCTTATACTAAAACTTGTGCTCACCATATATTTGTCCTTTATTTTTATGAACCAAAAGATGTATTTCTATATAAAGCAGGGAACTTTAAAAACAAATGACTACAGAACTCCTCTATAAACCAGAAATATTTCTAGTACATCACACAAATATGTATGTTATTATTTAGCAGTTTTAAATATAATATTTAGCATGTAAAATTCTGGTTTAGTGTGTGATTAATAATGCTGAAAGATTAAGACATTGATATAAGTGGAGTTAGGTTTATTTTTTTTATTAAATCAAAGCATGGTGCACATCAGTTCTGCTTGAACGTGTAAAAAAATTGATTTTTAGGTCTTCCTTGGTGTTATTTCATTTAGTGTAAAACTTCAAAGTACTCTAATCTTAGCATGTAAATACACAGCTAAAATAAACAAATTATAAAGAAAAAAAAAATCAATCCAACTTTAAGTAAGTTCATGTAGTTTGAGATCAGTGTTTTTTTCGTTAGGCATAAATTAGGATGATTTCCTAACCTGACCCTCCCTAGCAATGTTGCCAACTTTCAAGTTAGAAAAAAGAAACTGGAGTAACAAATAATCATGTTCCAACTGAAAGCTTATGACTGTATCATAGAAATATTTATTTCCTTGCCATTTTTTATTTCTAAAATCTCTATTCAAATATGTTTGAGCACTTCAAGGGCAAAAGAATTAAAAATACAAATAACATTGATGTTTAAATTTAGGCACTCCTCAGAAAGTTGGAGATACACTGGGAACACAGCACCTTTTCTGTCTCCAGCTGCCAGGACATGCTAAAAGGGGTGGTGTGTTCGTGCACATCCAAATAAACTTCAATAACCATTCACCCCTTCTGCTTATAGGTAACCAGTATGTCTGGAGATAGAGTATATTTTCACATAGACATACATGTATGTGGCCATCACAACACCAAATTCAATAAGCTGTAAAAAAATTCAAAGGAAAAAAGGTTTCTGTATAAGCAGAACAACCTGCTTCCTTAAAAATAGATAGTAGCAGTGCACGTGCTCTCTTAAGACGTGCTTTAAATTCAACACTTCATCACTTAACTTATATCCACCTGGTAAACAATGCAACAAGTCTCTGGAACCTGATTTTTAAAAATATTTGGTTATTTTTCTTTCTAGCATTTAAAATCCCATAATTTCAGAACTCAGTTAGCTTACAAGAACATAATAAAATTTGGCTAGGAAATTTTAGGTAGTATTGTATACATTTAATTTTAAATATCTATTTGGAGAGAGATAAAATTGTATCTTACAAATGTCCCATATTTTCATAATATGCTTTAACTATAACAGAGTAATTTCAGAAAGTATTCTATAAGTTATCTTTCTTTCAGAATTTGAGGAAAAGCCAGTAGTGTAATAGTCCTCCATAACTCTTCCTTTCACTTCGTTTTCTGAATTTGGCTCTGCTCACTTCCCTTTGCTTCTTCTTTTCCTGAATTCTTTGTATTTTAACACACATAGATAACAAAAAAATCATATTTAGAGCCATGTTTTCTAATTATTTTTATTTCCACTAATTAGATACTTGGGAAAAATCATATTATCACAAGTAACATCCTTCTGGAAAGTGACAAAACCCAAAAGCTCTTTCAGTAAGGTACTGCTTCAGCACCTTACCCCTGCCCAAGATGGTAGATAAGGGGATCTTTTACAAGACAGTTTAGTCCTTCCATGCCATGTCAAATATTTGGAACAGAAGAACAGTGAGGCTAAAAAGCAAAGCCTTAGGACTTTATCTCTTTTCTCCCTCATAAGATCTGCTACTTATTTAGCATTTTTTGATAGTATAGACTAAGTTTTACCCCAAAACCCAAAAATGAGTCACAAATATCTGCCTCAAATAGTAGCTCTGTGCTGTGCAAAACAAGCATACACTCCAATTCTTATTTACCTATGATCGTTTAGTATCTTGTCTATTATTGTAAGAAAACATGATTTTCCCATTTGATTATCCTTTGGTTTAATTACCTCTGAGTGAAGTCTTTATTGCTGATGCAGAATTTTGCAACAGAGCTTTTCCTTTTCTGTAGTGCTATAAGATTCAGAAGGCAAACCACGCGCTCGTTCTGACAAAACAGTGAAATAGGGATGGAGGGGAGAAGCAATTTGGAGTCTATAGGAAGGTTACCATAAAATTTACATTTTCCATAAAATATAAGTAGCCACCATTTTGCTGTAATCCCAGAGCAGCAACGAAATGGTGGCACAGAAGAAAACTACCCTATCAGACACATTTCATCATTGCTTCTATCCATCACTATCTTCTTTCTCTAGCATGATTATCATTTATTCTCCTTCTTATAAGCAGCGTCCTACTTTTAAACTAAAAATTGATAAATATACCACAGTAAATAGAAAAGGTGTAATTATCAAACTATGACTACATACTGTACAAGTCCTCTCCCCCTCACCCCACTTCAAACCGTAAAAAAGTACTGCGTGGTGTTTCTATCACACACTGATGAACACATCCCTTGGAACTGCTACTGTACAAAAGCTGTATCCTAGAGGTAGAACACATGGTATGGAATATGGCTGCTGCATTGGTCAGTATGTATTTTAATTATTATATGATGACATGTACATAAGTAACAGTCAGAAGACCAAAATGGCTTTAACAAATTGGTTTTGAATGTAATGTACAATGCTGCATTCTGTGGAACATTTTATATTTAAGTGAATATATGTATATTGGCATATCCTGTTTAGAAATTTATATTAAGGCATTAATTTGATAAGCAATGCCATCTTTGCTTCTTTTATTTTTTTTTTTTTCTTTTTTTATTTTGGGTTTTTTTGGTTTTTTTTTTATTATTTTGCTATTGCATGCTTTTCCTGTGTGGAAAGGGTTGCCTACCTGTACATAAAGAGGGAAACAGTATTTGTATATTGGTGCAGGTCTATTCTGTGATACTGTGCTATACATACAAAAAGAATTCATAAAGTTTATCCTATAATCTCTAAAGAAGGACTATGTGTTATAAGCTGTATTAACTAGGTCCTAAATTTATAAATTTGTAATAAACCAGAGAAGTATATTCCGTAATATATTTTCTAAAAGTGTGCTTGGTGTTTATTGCTATAAATATGTAATGAAGTTAAGATGGATCACATTTTCAAATACAGCATGTAGTAGGACAATGTTCTTGTTTTTCAGACACAAGTTGAATATTTTAGATTTCAACATCATGTTATAACTAATAAATCAGAAAACATAAAGGTGTGGGTCTTTTAGGTGATAGCGGGTACTGAATTTAATTTTTTAGGAGAATTTTCGAAAACATCCTTAATGATGTGAAATTTGTTTGTACAAATCTGCAATTATGTACAAGTAAAACAAATGTCCTGTTCCTTCCTAAGTACTCCCATTCTTTTCCAATACAAAGCAAAGAGTATTTAGGTAACACTGCCACCTATTGCTTAAAGGTCATAGTGACTAAAATCTGGTCCAGGGTTTTATCCCTGGTCATTGCTCGTTTTGACTACTATGCTTTCATTATTGCTAACAACTGACCGAGACTTTCATGTTCTTTCATATAACAAATAGTAAGAATCCACCTTCAGTACTATGACTATAATTTATCTGGAAGCAATGAAAACTTAAAAGACTTTCAATATCGATAAAATTATGTTTCAAAATAATACTAAAAAAATCAATTCCAAATACAAAATCCATCCACAAAAGGAACAAAAAGAAGATTCTTCAGGTTACAGCATGGAGAATATCACAAAATTCAATTTATTTGTTAAATATAAGTTTTCTGATAGATTCCAAAATAGCGAAATACTTGCTAACATTTTGCAAGTGGATAAGCAAATGCTCAAATTGTAAACATACATCTGCAGGTCTTTTAAGGACACAGCTTTAGAAGCATAAAAATAAGTCAGTATAAGATCAGACCTAATTCTTTTCAGTAAATAATTCTGTTTTCAGGACAGTGATCAAAAAACCACTAATTCCACATCTAAACAAGAATCATGCCATAAGAATGGCCTTTGTCTGCTTGGAAAAAAAGAGAGAGAGAGCGAGAAAGAAAATTATTTCCACTTCTTTAAAAGAAAAAGTGAGAAAAATATATTTGATCATGCTAAGGAAAGTCATATGAATCAATCAGAAATATAACATCAGTTAAACAAACTATATAAGTACTGTCTAGGTTATTTTACAGCAATATAGAAAGATTACTTAGTTTGGAAGAAAATTTATTGTTGAAAGGCTCTTTTTTATCCTCAGTCTGCATGTATAAAATAAGTTGACTTTAATTCTTCACTACAGGGTAGTAGATATACATTGTATAAAATCCCTTATATTCCCTTCTATTAGTAGAAGAAAATGTACAAATCCGTTGTTCTTGTGCCCAAAAATGTTCAGATTTACTATGCAGAATTTTGACATTTGTCCTACATTAAAATATCTCACTAAGAGTCCAGTTAGATTTCTAAGATTTGTGAAATTTTAAAACAGGTGGATGCACTCAGGAAGACCAAAAATATAATATATTTTTTAAAATTAAAGTTGTTTTGTTTTTAGTTTTTGCTCAGTTGATTAGTTAGTTAGTTTGCTTGTTTGTTTGTTTGTTTGGAGGCAGGGAGGCTCTGCTTGCTGTTTTTGTGGTTTGGTTGGTTGTTTTTTTTTCACCTATATGCAGGTATTTTAAATCCCAAATATTTAAAATGTCCATGGTATCAGAGAAAGCATTTATACAAACACAAAAAATCTATATGAAGGTTAAATTCCTTATTGACAATTTTTTTCCTGTAATCATAACTACATCCTTTCAGAACTCAGAAAAAAACATTAAAAAAAAAGAATTGTTCTTGCAGTTAGGGATTCCTAATCTTTTCCTCAGTCTTATGGTTTTATCCCATGACATTTTTAACCATTCCTCTCCTCCTAGAAGGCTGCTTCTCAAAACAGTCGGCTCTTACAGCCAAGCAGTGTCCAGAGTTAATGTCAGCAAGGGGATAACTGAAGACAAATAGATCTCTACACGCCTGTTTTTTATCTTTCCCCTTCTTTTTCTTATTTCTACACTTTCGACTCTAACAACAATATATCATTCTTGACCTGGTGAAAAAAACCTGAACTTTGTTTTCTCTTTTTTACTTCTTTAAATGACTCTTTTTTACTTCTTTGAATAAAATGAATATTCAAGACCTAGAAATGTTAAGCATAAAGGGAAAAATTTGGATATTTTTCAGATTTCATTAAATGTTTATGTACCTAAAACAATTTGATACCAGAGTATTCAACCTTAAATTCACTCAGCTTAATACAGTAGAATGAATTATTAATGACCTAATTGCTAAACATTGATTTGTAATGTAATTACTTGTTTAATGCACCATTTTATGTAAATATCAGACCAAAACCTAAAAGTGTGGTGCTTTTAATAAATTTTCTCCCATGAAATGCATCACTTGTATATGTTCACATATAAAAATATGTCCTTGTTTTCTCCTTTAACAAACTTTCTTTTGGAAAGTGTAATGTGTTTCCTAAACAAATGTTTTGTGGCATCAAAAGTTTTCAGATGTATTTTTCTCCACCTCTTTTACTACCTAAATTCTGATATGACTAGGCATAAATTTTATATCAGAAAAAAAATTAATTAACTTAAAAGAAAATTCAAAATGTGTAGAGAGAGCAAACAAAAAATGGAATACATTAAATTAAGCATATGAAACGTAGAACAGGTACAAAATAAAATGCAATGTCTAAGATCCCAAAGCTACAGAAGGCACCCATGAATAATTTGTTAATTTTATCTCCAAAATAAAATTCACACTTGCACTAAATCAATTATTTTTATAAAAAAACCCCTAAAAATCAGTATAATTTTTGTCTATCCTATATAGGAAGATTAACAGGCAGGCACATGCATACTGAAATGAAAATGCTAGTATGCTTTGCCTCTTAACATTTGTTTGCTAAAATGCACTTAGTTCAGACAAAGATGCAACTTAATGCAAAGAATAAATATAGCTTAGGTGAAAAAAAGTATCTTCCTTAGTTATCTGCTCTAATCAACTATACACCTCATGTCAGAATGCATGTAAAAATGCAGAGATGCTTATACTTCCACAGCTAACATTATAATTACTTTTATACTTTGGCTTTACTAGATCATTGCTTTAAATGAGCATCACAGAACCAATGGAGCTTTAGTCTCTATGTTACATTTTCTTCATAATCATTTTCAATTTATTTTTTTCTTGCATGTCATCATTTTAATGTAAATCTTTCTTTTTCTTTTCAATAAAATGAAATGATTAAGTAATCCTGCTTTTTGCATGATTAAAGATGACGGATAAGCTTGGGTGGATAAAAATCAAGGCTCCTAACAGAATCTGTGCACCTCGCATGTCAGAATCCTTCCTGCTTGTTCAGTGCTAATGACAGAAAAAATTAGCATGTCTGTGAGTTGCCTAAAAAGGATAACAAGCTACCTTTAAGGACCTAACCATATCTCTACACTAAATTTTAAACAGTTGTTTTCCATAATTTTCAGTAATAAGCCCTGATGAATTGTTTTGAAACAGATTAATAGAGAAATCCTTATTTAGAGCAATAATAAATGTTCATTAAATCTATCAGTGACTACTACTGGGCTGTTTAATCACCACCTTTGTATCACCAGATATAACACATTTAGGAAACAAAATGCAAGGGACACAATAGGTAGAATATAGTACAAATCTGATAAAAAACAATGGCACATTTAAATTAGCCAGACACGGCTCAGTTTTAAAGAACAGGAAAAATCCTGTTCCCAACTACTGAGTTTTGCCAGTGTCTCTTTTCTTTCAAGAGCCCTATGCAATATGTGTTCAGCCTTTTCTGGCTGAGAAAAGAAAACTAGGAAGGGGATATTACAATACAGCACATACATACTGCCATCGCCTCTAGACATATGACCCAAAATGATGCTAAGAAGTCTTTCTCTGACCTCCTGCTAACC
This sequence comes from Oenanthe melanoleuca, assembly GCF_029582105.1. Taxonomy (NCBI): domain Eukaryota; kingdom Metazoa; phylum Chordata; class Aves; order Passeriformes; family Muscicapidae; genus Oenanthe; species Oenanthe melanoleuca. Next base: position 30,712,169 of record NC_079335.1, read on the forward strand.
AGCCTCTTGTGATTAATTCAGCATGTCCTTGAAAGTATCTGCTAGAGACCCTTGTTTTTTTAATTTAGGAGTTTCTGAAGCCCACCTATAGTTTCATTGATGGATTTTTATTTACTCTTTTTTTGGTTTTATCAGAGGTAAAGCATTAATCTACGAACAGAGGTCTGCAGTAACAGAAAAACACCACCTGCCTAAGCATTCACCAAATAGGACCATAAATACCACAACATTTCCTGACCTAAGTTTCGTAGACATCTGTATCATGGTAACACTGCATTTCCCTTCTTTGACAGATGAAATTACTATTCTTTGATTTCCACACCCCACACCCCCCCCTCTTTTTTCTGATTATGTTCTGGATGGCAAAATTTGGGCCACAAAATGCTAATTTCTAACCTAACACCATGACAGCAATCACAGCCATCACAAGGATGGAATAAAGAGAGCAATCTAACATCCAGGGATATGAATTTCTGATCAGTGGCTGGCAGACTGCCGTGAAAGCTTACAGTAATCCCATTGGACAGCTAGGGTTGATGAAGCCTGGGAACAGGCAGCCACAATGTAGGTAGTTCACAATTGCAAGCATTTGTCCATAATTTAAAGCTATATGAGAAGTGGAGAGTATTCATCTGAACAACAAGCTGTAATTTAACTAGAGTAACATTTACACAGTTTTTAACCCATTAAGTCCACCTCTTCTTGCACTGACATTCCCTCTGTTTAATGCCCATTGTAAACAAAACTCCTGCACACTAAATGAACACGTATTTTTAGCATTTGCAAAGCTCAGAATAATTTACTAAGATTAACTCTTATTGTATATTTGGAAGAAAATAAAGCATTTATTCTTGAATTCACTGTCCAGACCATGTAAAACCTTACTGAAGTGAGTGGTTCCCCTGAAGCCAAGGGGGCCAGGCCTGGCACCCCAGCTTGCACTGAGCAAAATCTGGTTTACAGACTGATCACACGATTAAGGTTCTTTTCAAAGTGATAATGCCTCAATCATCCAGTGATGTTCCCACCAGAAGAAAATTAGCCCCTGACGAAGCAGGGAGGCTCTGCAAATGGCAGATACTAATGCAGGCTTTGAGCTCTGCAGGACGAAGGGGTTTCTCTATCAGGCTTTAAAACTGTAGCCTGAAATGTAAAGTGCTGTCTGGTGCCTGAAAGCCCCTAAATGCATCTTCCAAAGCGCGCTCCTCCCGCGCCTCCCGAAGCCAGCCGTCATTAATTGTCACTTTTCTGTTTTGTCACGGAGCCTGTGCAGTGTGCTGCCGGGATTTACAAGGCCCAGGCACGGCGCCCAAGCTGCTCTGGGTGCAGACTTGTCACGGTGACGATAATGACACATAAAAGTGGGCAGGTGAGGCTGCCCCGTACGCAACACGCAGCGCGACCGCAAGCAAAGATTATCAGAGAAAGGAGGGAAATGCGCCAGAGATGCACTTGCAAATGTTTTCCGATTTCCTTCGGAACCTGCACAGCAAAAAAAAAAAAAATAAAAAAAGATATTCACAGCCCCAAGGCCCCCAGCAGACAGAGAAGGAGGAAAGCTGGACCACCCTGTGGGCACAGAATCATGAGAATGGCTGAAATGGGGCAAATTCCCCAAAATATTTTATATTTGTGTGTTACTATTAGTATGCACAAAAATAGTAAATGCACAAGTGCTAAAAAAAGGCCAAGCCCAGCCGAGAACATAAGCAGCAACAAACCCAGATGTGTGAATAGGCTCAAAAAGAAAAAAACTTGTATTCTTTGTTTGTTTGTAAAAGAAAGAGGCTGCTTCAAGTTTAGTGTAATATGAGGACAGGTCAGTTCCATATGCCTGCCAGCACTGAGAAAGAGGAAAACATCATTACAGTGATGTGGATGTTGTGGAGGGACTGCTGTGCTTTTAGACACAGAACTCACTTTTTTTCAGAGTTTCATCTGTTTTGGATATTTTACTGATTTGTGAGCTGGTTCTGAAAGGAAAAAGGGGAGGAGAAGTGAGGAAATAACTACTGTAGCCACCTGCAAATATTTATCGCCAAAACACAATAACTGCAGTGTAAGATAGGTTTTGTTCTTTTCTTTGTTCTTTCTTTTGTTCTTCCCTCAGCCATTTCTCCTGCTCACCCCCTCCTTCCTCCTTTCCTACTAGTTTCCTTTCCATAGCTCCTTTGGTGTAATTCCTTCCAAATTAATTTTTCACTCACATTTGTAAATATTGAATTTACCCCCATTGCAAGTTCCCTTTACTTGCAATCTTTAAATACATACCCACCTTTATTATTCTGATTTTTTTCTTTTCTTTTTTTTCTTTCTTAAACACTTCAAAATGTTCTTTGTGACCTTTTTCTTTCACTATTCTCTCATGATCTTCTCCATTTCACGTGTCTGGGAAACAGTTTATCCAGTTCTGCTTTTTTTTTCAGCACAACTCAGTAAAATATATTTACAATGGCTTCCTGATCTGAAGTTGAATCTTCTTGACTTGTTAACAGGAGAACTTAGCTGTAGTGCAGGTGTATTAGCCATGAGAGTACAGAGTGAGAGGAAGCAGGATATGGATGCCAGCAGCAGCTCATGCCAGAGAGCAGAGGGTTCACTTCACCTTTCCCTGTTTAGGAGAAGGGATAGACTTAAAGGGTGCCATTTGGGTGTACATAGGGCTAGGAAACCTGTTGTGGTCCTCACTGACCCCCTCAAGCTACATTCAGAATAATAATACATCAGTTCACATTAGAAACATCTACATCTTTTTGTGCAAATCCCTCACTATGCGTGTAATTATCATTTACTGGTCCTGAGCAACTTCACAATTTAGAGATTCTTGCCAGAAACCCCTTATCCACACCAAGACTCTGAAGAGAGCAGCTAGACTGTACCTCTGTTCAGCTATTCTATCATTCTTATACTGAACAGGTCTCTGGGGACTAAGGAGAGGAGGTCTTGACATATAGCAGTAAATTGTATTTATAACTATTTTCCTATATTCCACATTACATCTAAAAATCACTTTTGCATGTGATTGTGCAACAGGCTTAACCATGCACTTTCAGGAATGTGCCTCAGAAAGCATGAGCCATCAAAAGGAAATGTTGAAGTTGTGCTGGACAAATACTTCAATCAGAACAACAGCAGCCATTCCAGAGAGGGTAGCAATGACTGCGTTGGCTCCTGCACAACGTGGTCAAAGATTAGAAAACTACCATCTGCAGATTTGTACCCAGCCTCACGTTTGCTTCTTCAAGCTTTGGAGAGGCAGCGTAGGCAGGAGAAAAAGGGGTCAGTATTAGGTTCAAGACTGGACTAAATGTGGACACAAATATGGCTCAGAGGTTTCTTTTTACTTTATTCAAGCTGCTTAGCGATGTCTGAAAAACATTTCCAATTCATGTTGTCTGGATAATATTTTAGATCTCCCTAGGTGCAGTTTGCCTGCCTTGGGGCATGGCTTCACAGGTCCTTTGCCAATCCCATTGTGACTGGAGGATATATCTATGAGCTGCTTAAGGAGAAAAAAAATAGATTTTTTTTTTTACACAGCTTCCACTTCTACAGTGTAACTGCAACTAGTTTCTGAAGTAGCTTGGCTATCACCAAATAGTACATGCAATTTATCACAAAAAATGTCTGTATATGAATATGTGATGACAGGGAATATTTAACATTTCCAAGAATAACAAATATGCACATACAGACATACACATATGCCTAAAAATCTGAATGCCATCATACAAGAAAAACCTGCTATAACAAAAGTTAGGAATCCCAAAGCTGTTTCCAAGAACCAGCACATCATGCCTGGTAGCAATCCAAAGGAGCCACTGGCACAGAAGACTCAGGCATGTTTCTGCATGGACACAAGAAAAGCAGATAAAGACTCAGACACTTCAGCAGCAATATGCAGCAGTGATCCCTGTTTTCTTTGAAACTTTCTGCAAGTCTTAAAATCTTGGTTCACTCTTTGTTGCATAGGGAAGATAATATCCCTCTCCATTCCTTACTGCTAAGTTGTCAGCCAAGATTCATTCACACTTGTGTAATGTGGTGATGGAATAAATATAAATGTTTGGATAAATACATACAGAAGAGACAACTAGGCACACATGTAAAATGTCATCCCCAAAACAATCTGCATGGCTGGCCCTGGGAATTACTGAGTGGGGACAAGTGGGGTTGAATGGGTGTTTGAACCCAACCCAAATGACAGGGGTTGCCATTGGCAACCACTGTAACATATGTCTGCTATTAACCTTCCAAATGCCTACAAACCTGAAGAAAGTGTACACTTCCAAATCCACACTTGTCCATCGGTTACACAAAGTCCTAAAATGAAAAGCAAGTTTTGACGCAATACTTTTCCATTTTTCAGCAGAGATTTTATTTCTATTGTTTCCAAATCCAAAGGATTCTGCAAAAGTGCTTTTCCAGTATCAGAAATTAATAAAGTCATTTCAGAGACAACAGTGGGTTTTTTGCCATGTTTTGGTTCTATCACCCCATTAAAGGCAAATTTTCTATATGTTAACAGTCAGCTGCTTCTTCAAAACATTCCCGTGGAAGAGAGAAGGTAAAAGAATACACAACCTTTTTGCTGGCTTGATGGCAGATCAATTAATTGTGAAAAGAAAAAAAAAAAAAAAAAGGTAAAAAAATCAATTTAATAGCATTCCTTCTAATCAGGGCTTCAGATTATGATGCAATGTCCAGGCACATAATGAAATGTTCATTTTGTCTATTTTATTGGAGGAACCACTACCCTAATCTTTTCTTTTACAACTTCCATTTTCAGCTGATTTTGTACTTTTCTTCCATGTATTTTAAGATTTCTAGCAAGCCTTACTAAAAGGCAAAAATGCAGGAACTTAAGAATTGCAAGCCCTCTTGACTCAATTCCCAGGCAGTTTCAGTGGATGTAGTTAACTGAAATGAACAATATACACGAAGTCATGCCCACAGTGGCTTCCAACATATATTTCTAAGTCTAAAATGATCAATTTCCCTAAATACACATATTTAGCCTCTTTCCCATATAGGAAACTTAATACTTTTGCATGGTTGTTTGGTCTGTAATTCAAATGTCACAGCTGCACACCATTTTGTCGAAAGTGTAATTCTTTAATAAACACAGAATAAATGCAAATTTGAATTCTTAAATAAATGTATACAGTGATACATGATTGTATATGTTCTTATGATGCATGTACACATAATATATATTAAAACATAAAGAAAAAAAATAATCTCTATACCCCCAGTATCATTTTTATGATTTCCCCACTGCTTTTAAATACTTCTTATTTTGTAAGGGCTCTTGGAGACCAATATATGTATACACGTTTTTAGAAGTTTGTTAAATCAATAGTACCCTTTGCATTACTTGTATTTCTTTTAAAATGATACCTGACTTATGAATTCACATAATCATTGAGTACGAATTTAGCTATCCAAAAGCAAAAACATTACTAGGAGAAAGAGAGACAGAGACCAGGAAACAAGAGATCTAAACTCTCTTAGGAACTGAACATTTCACAGCACAGCACAACATCTGCTGAAGCCCCTGCTGCACCCAAAACGTTAAATCCTTGTGCAGCACGTTTGTGTTACAGTCCTTCAAACCACGGTCAACAAATCTACATAGAAAATTCTGTTATGAACTGCAATAATATGCAACATCCAACAAACTTGCCACCTGTTTTCTCCTTCTGTGCCATTTCTCTGACATCTGGGAAAGTAACATAAGGCTAATAATATTAGCAGAATCAGTTGCATAATTATGCAGTTATCACCCACGTTAGGAAAACACATTTTGTTCCTATTCTAGGTCAAGTCATTATGAAAATTTGTACGCTTGACTAGCAGAATAATTTGTAGAATGTTGTTTGCCCTGACATTTTGCTATCATAGTACCTCTAAAAGCCTGTTAAACCTCACAATTACGTTTCAGCTCCTGGGTGCCATTGGACAGGTCATGAGAAGCAGACGAGTGAGTGGTGAGTCTGTATTTCAACCCTCGCAAAGGAAGCATTCCCAAAGTTGTTGTCTCCTTGGTAGGTGTTCAAATGACCTTTCAACGGTGGATTGGTACAAAGTAATGGTCAATAACAGTGGTTTGCTGCAGGGAAGCTTTCCACTCTGTCACCATGGTTTCTGAAGCTGAGAGACCCTTAAAAGTAATTTTCAGGAAGTGGGACAAAATCAGGAGCTGGATTTAAATATCCTTTGTCCAGTATGTTAAATCTGTGTGGGAGATTCCACAGCTCTACTTTAAAGCTGAGACCAACATGAATACCCTGGTTTGTACTTTAAATAAGCACCATGAAAATGCACGTGGTTTTACACTATTAAGTGGTATCTAGAATGTTATTGTACATTATTATAAACAAAATACAGGAATGTCACAGCTGACTAAATTCCTATCAATTATGAACTTAATTTTTACACACATTTAATACTTATCTCATTTCAGACTTTTCTATACTGAGAAATTTTCTTTTAAAGAAAAATGGTTTATACAGTTCACTTCCTGCCATAATCAAGGTCTTTCTAACCTGATATCTGAAGGTTATGCTTCAGTGAATAATTCAGTAGGTTAGTGAAACTGTGGCAGCAAAGAAAGTGCTAATCTTAGATGGAAGCTGTGCGGGATATTAAGAAACAATTGCAAAAAGTGACATATTTAATAGAGAAAGATTACTCTGTGCTACATCTATTTAATTTGAATTGAATAAATTTTGCCAGTATTTTATGAGATGCAGTCTGCAAATTATGTGAAACTTCATAGTGTCACTGAAGTCTAGAGGAAAGAATAAAGGATTTTTTCTCCCTCAACCATTTTATGAGTATTGTGATTTTTGAGGACTTCTCACTCTTTCAAAAGAAATTTCAAAGGAACTGAAGAATCATTCACTGCAGGACTTTATTAATTTGAATTAAGGAAGAAGAAAGAGTAGTAAAAGGTGATAGTACTGAAAGATAAATAACAGGAGGCAATAGAAGGATCTGGTGTAATGAGACTTCTTGAAATAACTGAATTCCTTCTGGACTGTGACTGAGTGAGGCTGTATATGTTGTCAGTCTTTCAGGGAAAATTTAGTTGATCTAGCTGAGACAAGTCTGAAAGTATGAGTAAATGCAAGTGTGAAAAATGACAGAGGGCAGTTTTTTACCCTTAATCACTTAACAGATCCTTAATGCAAAGGCAATCCTGACAAAAATAATTTAAGTATATGTTCATATGATTCCTTGTATGGGTCAGTGGAATAGGAATATGATGCTACCACTAAAAATATTAAACCCATCCTATGTCATTTTAGAGGCAAAAATATTAAAAAAAAAACCCTGTTCTTTTTCTTTTTCTTGTTCTCTTTCACATAAACATATATACTATTTTATTTTATATTACTGGTTTTGTTCAATAATTTATAAGACTATTAACAAGTTAGGCAAGGTGTATCTCTTTGAAATATTCTTTGAAAAAAAATTAAGTAATTTGCCTCATCTGGAGAAAAGTAAACAAAGCCTTAATTACATAGCAAACCTTTTGAAAAGAGGGGAATACATTTCTGCATACCAAGAAACAATTTGAGACAGCAAAAAGGTTTAACGTGCTGTTAAAGAAAAAAAAGAAAAAGAAAAAGAAAAAGAAGAAAAAGAAAAAGAAAAAAAGAAAAAGAAAAAGAAAAAGAAAAAGAAAAAGAAAAAGAAAAAGAAAAAGAAAAAGAAAAAGAAAAAGAAAAAGAAAAAGAAAAAGAAAAAGAAAAAGAAAAAGAAAAAGAAAAAGAAAAAGAAAAAGAAAACCTTGCCCAAAATTTTCATTAGAAATCAGCTTTATAGGAATTTTGAACTTTGTGTCTGCACCACTACCACATCACCCCAAGTTACTCTGCTGCTCAATGCAAATTGCATTGAAGTTACAGGTTTATTATGAGTGGGGTTTTTATTTGAGAACTGCAAGGTTTTTGTTTTTTTCAAATTTGCACTATTTTATTTTTAAGGAGATGATAGACAAACATAAAATGTCTCTTTGGAAAATACACTGAGAAAATGCCAACTTCAGAAACTAACTATGCATTTTGAAGCTAAACTTTGCAAGCTGAATGTGGATAGTTTCATATTTTCTGTTTCACTATAAGGTCACATTATTTAAAACTGAGATGAGACAATAACTCCTTCCCCTCAAGTGCAAGAATGGTAAAACCATTGGAAGCCCATAGTGCAGGAAAAAATTATTCTCTGTGATCTGCATGGTGGATCCAGTATTCCCAATGGGAATTCTGTGCTTTGTGAATAAAGACACAAATTTCTTAACTGCAATTTCTATTTGCCCATTCATAATCCCTTGTCTACTCCAAGCAGATTGAGAGGACAAAAACACAGATCTACTGTGCACTTCAGAGGAAAAAAAAATCTCTTATATGCATGATTAACCTTATACTGAACAATTCATATATAAGCAGGAGTGGAAATGGGATATGGAGCATTTCACCTGTGCTATAGGTTACCAGATCAACTCTAGTGTGGGTCACTGGTAACCTTAAGATATTACAGACTAATGGACAGTCTGTGACCCACATGAAATGAGCTGGAATTACTTAAATTCATGGAAATTCATTTGTGTATCACAAAAAAAACAAAACACAAAACTCATTCAGGGCAAGCAACCTTCCTGGTAATATTAGCAGCTAGCAGTAACTGCAGAGATTGGAGGATCTTTTCACTTCAAATGGTGGTCATGTGAGAAAGCTGCAGAGAGAAAGCAGCAGTGTAGTGTAGGAGGGAGAGAAGGAGGCAGAGAGGGGATGCTGTGTTTGTCTATGTATCGTCTGATATGTGTACAAAGAGAAGACTTCAGTCTCAAGGCCTGTCAGTTCAGCACCTTTCACGAGTACAAAATGTCATGTACTACATACTGATGAAATAAAAGACAAAGGTGTCAAAGGAACCATTACACTATATTCTAGCAATGATCAGAGGATCAACAGCCTCCCTTCTAGATTGACACTGTGTTAAACTATGCCAGCATATTTGGCCTGAACCTCTCCTTCCCTGCCCCAGTTTTACACCACGAGTGGAACTTAATTTACCCCAACAGCCCCACAATTTGTCATGCAGAAAAGAAATTAAATAAATACACACATATTTCCCTTCTAGATAATATTTTTTGTTATTTTTCAATAGACAATATGGCTGCATACATTCATGTACATTAGGAAGCTTACTATTTCTTCTATTAACCAAAAAAAGGGTATATGTTTACTAACCATGTGGATGCAATGAGTAATCACAGTAGGCAGAATAACATCTTGCACCAAGTGGGTTGCTTATAGTTGGAAAAGCAATATGTGAAAATCAAGTTCACCTCATCCTGTGTATTTGGCTGCAAATGTATTTCTTTCATCGAAATACCCTTCTGTAAGTACAGATAATTATGGAAGCGTTCTGCATCTCAGCTAGTGTGGATGGTGATGGTCTCATGATATCAGAATGCATTATCCTCTGCTCTATTCCACCCACACCAGATGATACATGTTGAGAATTCTCTGAGAAACCAAACATATGAAAGATGTTCCTATTAGTGCTTGTGACCTGAAATGTCAGAAGTGACTTGACATGACTTTCCCAACAGATATGCCAATTAAAACTTCTGGTTTGATTACTTAACTCAGACAATCAACATGAAAGAGAGGATCTCTCTCTTGTTGGCCTTTATAACCATAACTGCTGCAGCAGGAGTGTCCAATTGTTGATTTAGGTTACCAGATCCAGTCAAAATTAGATTAAATAGCTCTAAAATGTTTAGATACTTTCTTTCCTCACAAATGTTTTACTAGTTTGCAAGCCTTCAACAGCTTTGATTATGCAATGAATGTGGGCTAATTGCCTACAGGTCTCCCTGTATTATACCACTTACATAAATACAGGTACTAGTCTTCAAAGAGTAGCTGGTTAGCTTTTACAGGACCTAAAGTGAAATAATATGTAGCTGACTCTTTCCCGGGCACACCTTTTTCCTGGCAGGAGATTTCCCCGATCCATTCCAGCAGCAAGGCTGTAATGCACAGCTATAATGATGGTCGACTGCTGTGTGGAGCCTCCTGCTGCTGAGCAGCACGTGCTCCTGCTGGAATGGCATCTTCCCACCTTCACAAGGGGCTTCTGCTTTGGCTGATGTGTTAGAAAAGGCAGTCTGAAAGATTGCTCCATTTTAATTGCATTAGGTAATGCAAACCTTGTAACAACCATTTGGACAGACGCTGTTCCTAGGGCTTTGTAGCTGAAACAGCAGCCTCAAAACAAGAAAAAATGGAAGGAAGGAAGGAAGGAAGGAAGGAAGGAAGGAAGGAAGGAAGGAAGGAAGGAAGGAAGGAAGGAAGGAAGGAAGGAGGGAAGGAGGGAAGGAGGGAAGGAGGGAAGGAAGGAAAGAAGGAAAGAAAGAAAGAAAGAAAGAAAGAAAGAAAGAAAGAAAGAAAGAAAGAAAGAAAGAAAGAAAGAAAGAAAGAAAGAAAGAAAGAAAAGAAAGATAGAAAAGAAATCCTGTCATTCTTACTCCATTGCCTCACCATGAGGTACACCTCATACAAAATTTTCCAACCTTTATTATGTTTGCATAAAGAAACACACCTACTTCTTTATCTAAAATTAATATTCAAAATCAACATGGATTATGAGTAAGTCCACAGTACCAGGGACAGTCACATCTCAACTGCTCACATAGCCTACCTTAGCCTTGTTAGTAATTTACTTAGTTACACCATAAAAGTCTCCATTTCACAGATTACTTCATGACTGGTCATTTTTGTTGGGGCTCAGAAAAATTTTCCGGAAATTTTTCTCCCATTTTCTGCAGTTCTTTCATCCATTATACTGCAGGCGAAAGCCTCTAAAACCCTCTTACCTTTTCTTAACCTTACATGATAGTTTAAAATAAAAGAAGAAAAGGAGAGAGACAGGTACTCTCCTGTTGATAGAATGTCATTTCAGAAGTCCTTCTGAGCTTCCTACTTTAGTCTGACTACAGCAGTTCAGCAACTTTGCCTGAAGAAAAAAAAAAAAAAAAAAAAAAACGCTAGAAAGAAGCATGGAGGTTGGACAGGATCACACTGCATCCTTTGAGCACAAAAATTGGTGTTTAATTCCAGCTCTTGTTTTGTCATGCAAGGAGAGATGGAGTCACAGTAAAAATTCAAAAGAGAAACACCCAAGTAGAAATACAACCCTGTGTTTCTAGGCTAAAGCTGTTCAGGTACGTTTATATGCTGACCTACGAATTAAGAAATCAGTGTTCAAGGTTCTCCACTCTGAGAGAACACAAAGACTCCCTTGCATGTTCAAGCAATGCTGAGCAATGCTGGAGGGATGGCACATCCCTCAGATGGACACATTTTAGGCAGATATTTCTAAATAATCTCATTGGGTATACCAATCACATGTAGGCAGGAAAAAAATTGATTAAGAAATGTATTAATTTCATTTTAAAAATCCATCTGTGTAAAGAGGTGGCAGCCACTTCATCAGCCAAACAGATTTTTTTCCCAGTGCCTCTCCCTATCTATGCATTTGTAAGACATAGCAAGGTCTAAAGTTACCAAAACAACTTATGCAATGGAAATCAGACTAACTGCTTCAGACAGACCATGCCAAAATCTAGAGACAGCCACCCATTCCCCCTCCCCATGCACGCACATTATCATGGCTATCATATAAAAGGTGCTGCTGGCTCATCACCCCTTGGTTCTTGCTCTTACACTGTGAAGTATAGAAGAACTTCTGATACCTGATCAGGACTCTTAAAACAAACAAAATATTTTCTCCAATGACATCTAAAAAATCATCCAGACTCACACTGGGAATGTCAGATAACAGTCTCATGGTAGATCCAGCATCAAAAGAGGAATAAACAAATTTGCACAAGATCTGAACTACAGAGTTAGTCAGAAGTACATCTCACAACAAAAAGGAAGGCAGTGAAAATCCTGGAGACTGAATATCAACACTACTTTCACTGATCATGCACATTCTGAACTCCCACAAATTTATCCATGAGCCTGGGATATGCCCTTGTGGCAAAGAGGGCCAGTGACAACCTCAGGTGCTTTAGGAACAGCATTGTCAGGTCGAGTGAGGTGGTCCTGCCCCTGGGCTCCCCAGTGCCAGAGAGACATGGAGCTTCCTGAGTGAGCCCAAGAGAGGGTTACAAAGATGAGAATTGGACCTGGTCACCCTGAGAATAAACAATGAGAGGAAGGGTGTCAAGGGCATGGACAACAAGAGGCAATGGGCAGAAACTGACGTGCAGGAAGTTTCACCTGAATGTGAGAAAGCTTTGCTGTGTGGGTGATTGTGCAATGGAACAGGTTGCCCACAGAGGTTGTCTCCCTCACTGGAGCTATTCAAGATCTGTCTGGACACAATCCTATGCAATGTGCACCACAATGACCCTGCTGGAGCAGGGGAGTTGGACCAGATAACCCACTGTTGTCCCTTCCAATCTTAAACACGTTCTGTGATTTCATGATTCTGTGATTTTGTGATTCTGTGAATACTATTTGCTGAGCCCTGAGATCCCTACAGGTGCTCACTGCAGCCAAGCAAGCCAGAGGTAGCAAATGCTTATATAGTGCCAGATGATCTTGCATCTGAACTAAATTTTGCAGTCCTTTTCCTAGGGGGAAAGGGAAAGGACACGCTTGCCCAGTTCAAGTATTCTGCCCTCCACAGATGGCCAAGATCTAAAACGAGATGTTTGCTCATGAACCTGAGTAACAAATTACAGGCTGTTCCATTCAAATAACAGTAGCCCTGAATCTGCTGTCAACCCTAAGGGCAATCACACTTGTACATCCACCACATCTGAATTTTCCTTGTGGTTTTTTTTAGCCTCTAATTGTTTAGAGATATCCACCATAGGGGGTCTGGAGCCCTTAAAAAGAGGATGCAATAATTAGATGCCAAAGGCTGGCATGAGAGGGTTGAGCTCCCACTTTGATAAACTGTCCAAGAGGAACACACAGAGAAAAAAAGAGGGCTTCTGAACTCTAAGCACTGTCTTGTTGCAGTTTTGGGTACTAAGCACTAGACCCACTGATCTATACATAGAAGACAGTCAAATCCTTAATCTCCACCTGGCTCTGAATAATGCATTTGCATTGTGTACAGACTAGGCATCGTTCTGTGCTTTGCCACTTCATTCATGAGAACAGCAACGGTGAAGACACGGATTTTTCTTCCTGCCTTTTCTATACCCACCCTGCAAATGCAGACACACACACACACACACACACACACGCACACGTATAAACAAATATGCGCAGGTACACAGCCACATAAAAATTCACAGTAAGGCTCACAATCAAACAGAAATTTTGCAAACGCTCCGAGTGTAACACGCCGGCTAACTAGACACACAACAAAAGACTCCTGAACCTTTATCAAACACAAATTAACAGGAATACATTTGAATTGTTAAGCCGAACGACGCCGCTCGCGGCTGACGCCTCCGAGGGCGGGAAACGTATTGCTGCAGCTCCACCTAGTGGGGAGCGGCGGGCAGCGCAGCGGGGGCCCGGAGCCGGCCCGGGAGCGGCGGGGGCGGCCCGGAGCGCGGCCCGGAGCCGGCCCGGGAGCGGCGGGAGCGTGGCCCAGAGCGCGGCCCCGGAGCCGGCCCGGGAGCGGCGGGGGCGGCCCAGAGCGCGGCCCGAGGGCGGCCCGGGAGCGGCGGGAGCGTGGCCCAGAGCGCGGCCCGGAGCACGGCCCGGGAGCGGCGGGGGCAGCCTGGAACACGGCCCTGAGCACGGCCCTGAGCGCGGCCCTGAGCTCGGCCCGGGAGCGGCGGGGGCAGCCTGGAACACGGCCCTGAGCGCGGCCCGGAGCCGGCCCGGGAGCGGCGGGGGCAGCCTGGAACGCGGCCCTGAGCGCGGCCCGGCCGCGGCTGCTCCGACCCCAGCGCTGCTCCCGCTGCTCCCGCTGCTCCCGGCCCTGCCGCCGCCCCTTCCAAGCGCAGCACGTGCTCTGCTCTCGGCATCGAAGCGGACAGCCTGGCCGTCTCTGTTTGCCTCGTCAGGTGAGGCGGCTCGCTCAGGGAACAGCACCCTTTAGTACTGGCAAGGATCGTCTATCTAAGCAAGAGATAAAGCTGCCGAAATTATAGGTGTTTTCAGTCAAAAGAAGTCTGGATTTTCATATTCATTCAGAGTTATCAGAGAGTGGGTAAGATTGAAACAGACCATAGTGGTTCTTCTGGTCCAGCCTCCATGCTTCAAGCAGGGTCATCCCAGAGCACATGGCGCAGGATTGGTATCCAGATCACTGAATATCTCCAGTGAAGGACACTCTGCAGCCTCTCTGGGCAACCTGTTCCAATGCTTGGTCACCTGAACTTTATTATATTCAGGTGGAACTTTCTGTGCATCAGTTTCTGCCCACTGACTCTTGTCCTATTGCTCAGCACCACTGAAAAGAGCCCAGATCCATCCTCTTTACTTCCACCCTTTGCATACTTAGACATGTTGATGAAATGATGAGGTCCTATGACTTCTACCAGATTAAATATATGGGAACTTACTGTGTCCACACTTTATTTTGATACTCATTTATGCTTCTGTAATATATTTTATTGCTTTAAAGTTATTTCCAGATACTCACATTGGTATTGTTCATGCTAGATGAGTGATTCCAGGGCATGGTTTCCAAAATGCCTCTGTGCCTCAGTCTTTACCTTTGCCTGACATTCCCAAGTTGACAAAATATGAGAATCATGCATACATCACCTGTTTCCAGCGGCCACAGAAGGTAAGAACTTTGGAAGAGCTGTAGGCAGAAAAAACAGAACAAATCCAAACCAAACCCCCAGCCCTTTCAATGTCACACCTTTCCTGAAAGACAATGAGTGTGGTGACATAATCACAATTGAATTCCTTGATTTTTATTTTATATTATGCACTTTTCAATCACTTTCTTGCAGCTTCTTTACAAGCAGTCCGTGTTTCATTGTGGCCCATTAAAAGCATCAATCTTTTCCAAAAGTTGGCACACTCTGAGGCCCACTGTGCAAGCAGCATCATTTGCTTCTGTACTTTTACTGAGTCGTTCCACTACTCAGTTTCCCTGCTCTGCATGGGACATGTAGAACTCCCATTTGAAGGGCTCTAAACCACTGGCAGCAAGGCCCAGGGTTTGAGTGGCAAACACTCCAGCCCTGCTGCCAGAGAGGCAACCTGACACTGGTTCCTCATGCTAGAGGACGTGAAAGAGAAGCAAGATCTGAAAACAAAAGACATATTAATGGGGAACAGTCTACAGATGGCTGGGCTATACTGTTTGTGCTTAATTATAGCATATCCAAAGATTAATCTTAGAGCAGGAGTATAAAAAATTTCATCACCGAAGTAATTTAATTCATCCCAAAAACTGTAGTAGATGCTCTGCAAGGTACAGAGAATAATTGCAATTTTGTGCACATTCTTGCAAAAATGCTCCTTACCATATGGAGTTAAAATTAAAAGAAAAAAATAGTGATGAAAATGTTTAGTTGAAATTGAGGCTTGCAAGTTTTCCTGTGGCAGCTAATGGGACAGTTTACAGATCTTAATTCACAGATCTTAATGCAGCGTATCAATATATATTTGCAGAACTGTGGCTCTACATAAGCAAGAGAGGGAAGGGATCCATCTACCAAAATTATTTACTTCAATATTTGTATCTATTCTAGTTTGTTTCTCCTGGAAATATAAATACTTTTTTCCGAAGAGGAAACCCAAAAGGTGCATAATGATTTCACTAAATTCACGTTAACTATACAGGGTAAATTAAGCAGAAAACATAAAGGCCAAACACTGTACACAGTAATTAAGCTCAATATTACAGGGCTGTACTGTAATAATTACAGCCAGCATTGCATGCACACTCTGATAATTCACTTAAATTGCTTTCAGAACATGCCAAGAAAATCTCCTTTACCCAGAGTGCAAAAAAAGATTTAAAAAAAAAGTCAAAGAGAAAGAAAAGAAAAATCGTACTGTTTGTTTTGAAATCTATGATTTTTCCTTTTCCTATCTTGTTTCACCTAGGAAAAAAGAAACAAACAAAAAAACACACAAAAAATCACCTATAAATAGAGCATTTGCCGTTGTCTTTCTACTAAAGCTTTTAAATTTAAGGAATAATAGATGCCTGTCTAGACAACCTTAAAATTGTTTTAGTTACTGATGTATGGATGACTGATAAATGTCATCTTTTCTGCCTGCAGTGCATTTTCCATCCAGTCTAGTGACATTTGTCTATAGCTGACCTGAGTCTGCATTTTTCATTTGCATTAAGCATTTAAATTTTACAACTCTGGAGCTTCAGCATTCACTGTTTACCAGAAAATACAAT
This sequence comes from Oenanthe melanoleuca, assembly GCF_029582105.1. Taxonomy (NCBI): domain Eukaryota; kingdom Metazoa; phylum Chordata; class Aves; order Passeriformes; family Muscicapidae; genus Oenanthe; species Oenanthe melanoleuca. Next base: position 30,728,540 of record NC_079335.1, read on the forward strand.
ACCATTCCCTCCTCCCCCCTCCACCCCAAAGGAGAGATGCTTTCTTTGCTTGTCACATGGCCATTTTTAATTAAACCAGCAGGGAAGATTCTAATCAGACAAAGGCAATGGAATTTGCTTCATACCTTTCCAAGTGAAATAATTATTAATTCCCTAGTTTCACATTTCTCATACAGATAAAATGAAACATGCAGCATGGGCAATGAAAGGAGGTTTCTATTTAAATATGGACACGTCTTTTGAAACAATGCAAAAGACAGTTAAGTATTTCATGGTAAATGACAAAAACATGGAGATGTGGAAATTAATAGGTTTACCAATTACTTTTAAAATATGCTTTATGCTATTAATGTCTTCAGGCATGTAATTGCAAGATGGTAGAATTACCTCATAGACAGATATCCATTACAAGACAGATCACTGCATTTTTACACACTTCTACTGAGAAATGCTAGTTGCTGCCTACTTTGCAATACAGAAGATTCTGACATTTTACTCTGTGAGCTGTATTCTTCAAGCCACCATTGCTCAAACAAGGCATGATTTTTGAAATGCATTACCCCAAAGGGCTGAACTCAATGGAAAATCTTTGCAATCTATAAGTGGCCTGCTGATTTTGACCATGGTTTGTGTTTCAATGGCCATGCAAATCCCAAATTGCTGCAAGCTTTTGCTGTTCACAGTTACTGCATGCTTTTTTAAGGGTTGAACTGCTTAAAAATAATAAAATTCCCTGGAAATTATTGTTTTCTATGAATATATTTGGCAACAAAGCCTGAATCTTTTTAATTATAAATATGCAATATTATTTTTTTTCATTTCAGATTTTTTTCTACCAGTACTTTAGCAACTGTAGCAAAGGTAAGAGCTGGGTCAAATGCTTTGCTTTTTTGTTGAACTGACGACAACATAGCTTGACTGGGAGGCCTAAAGCAGGGTGTCCACCTTTGCATACATGAATAGTGCCATTAAGCCCAATGGATTTGCATACATCCTATTAAGGGTGCACATAAGTAGTCCACAATAGACTTTTTGTTCTACTGATTAAGCTACATCAGGGAATCTGCCCTACAACAAAACCCTTGGGCAAATATTTTCCCCCGCTGACTGGTACCAGCACATTTCCTCACAGCGTTGGGAAAGTCTGTATAGCTCTCCTATATACCCTTTTTTTCAACAGCTTTCTGAAGAGGTTTCTCTATATTGTGAGCCTGTCAGGACTTTTCAGGTGATACAGAGAAAGGCAACTATGTTTTCTATGCCTACCCTACCTGTGGCAGAAGTGCATCAATGCAAGACAAAAGCAGGGGTTTGTTCCTGCCCGTTGTTAGCTAAATCTCACCCTACCTGGTACAAGACTCCCTGTTGCTCCCCGGATCTCGGCAAATTTTCTCTTGGCATTTTTCTATCAGGCTGTACCTCATTTGCTCCCATTCTGCATAGCTGGCTCTAACATTTTCACCTCTCTAGCACAAAACAGCACAGAAAAGCATCAACTATCAAGCACCCCCAGCAGTCACAGCCACAGTGGGAACAAGAGCTTGGGGCACATGTATTAGTTAGGTTTTTTGAGGTTGGAGAGATTTGCCTAGACCTGGCAAAAAGACCCATTTTAAAATTACATCTTCTATGATTGTTGAAAAGACCAGTAACCATTTCTGCTCAGTTCTGTTTTCTAGGATCTAGCTGTATTTTTAGCCAGATCTAGACAAATATCTCTGGCCCCAAAAAAACTAACCCAAGGGATCTTTTTAAATACTGTCAAGAAAGCATATGCTCTGAGTGCAGAGGAAGTTGTAGCAAAAGGAAAACAGAAAACAGTTAACCTCCACCTTGTCTATAAATCAGAGCAACAGATGTAAAAGTAAGTGTACATTTGGAACCTACTGACCCAGAACACCAGAGCTGAACTTCTGTTTTCTCTCCTCTCCAATATGACTCCATCCTGTGATTTCTTGTTCACAAGGAAGAGAGGATAGAGTAGTTTTATTTTGCAAAATTCATTGAGAAACATTTCTGCCTTGTCCTCTAAAGCATCTTTTTTCCTCAAGAGAGTTGAGGAAAAGTGTCATCACAGAACAACATCCAGTATTCAGACAATTTAAGCCACATGGTGTTCTTAAATGCAGGTATCAGGTATTGCCAGATCTGAAGGAAAAAAGCCCATGATAATGCAGAATCACTCTAGGATTGGCCTAAGTGCTCTCTCATCAACATTCAGCAGCAGTTCAAAAGCAAAGAGGAGAAAGAAAACACCCCACAGACACATGAGACAGAAAAAAGATAAAAGGTGTCCTGAATGAAGAAAAATGTGTTATTTCTTAACTGAGCTGTGGATTAAGCAGAGGAAAGGGGCTCTGACATGGCCTGCAGCTCTTTGTTTATACAAGCATTCTTCCAGTGATCTGAACCAACATCAGGTGGGAGCACATCGCTACTCCTCATCTACTTTCAGCAGTTTGGCTCCTGTGCAAACTTAGAGAGGTACTCGGTACAAATTTGTGTGAAAAGGCTAAAAGAAAAAATCATTTCAATGTCTCATGCAGAATCTTCAAATTCAATGCTGGGAAACATGCTAGAGTTTTGCAGGCTCACATTGTACTATACATCAAGGTCCCAGTCCTGCAGTTAAGCCTCTGTCAGCAGTCCTTTGTGGTCCATCCCAGCTCTAGGAGCACAAGACCTGTGGAAAGCTGAAAAGGGTAGCAAGAAGAGTTCAGACACTGATTTGGCATCCAAAGCAGGAGGTCTACCAAAAAAATCCCCAAAACATAAAATATTTATGTAATTATATACATATTCATATATATATATATATATATATATATATATATATATATGAGCAAACTGAAAATCAGAAAAGCTCTTACAAGCCTTCATTTATTTCCTTTCTTTAGAAAAGTTTTCTCAAAATCCTGTATCCTTTTTAAAGGACTAAGGAGCCGGTTTTTTTTTTGTGAGGATGGTACAATCTGTATTGAAAATTAAGCTCTTTACTTTTCACAAAAAGTGTAAAAATTGTATTCCTGTGACATAAAAATTCTTCCTTTATAAAAGCAGAGTCTTACCAGAAGATTTTGGTCTTAGAATCCAGCTTGTATATGGGGGAGTAAATTTTGTAAAAAACCCAGTAATATTAAAATGAAAGTGAAAGCAACTACAGTGCTTTAAGGATCTGGTTTTATATCTTCCATAGGCTGAAAATAATTTTCCAGAAACTGCTTGTGTTGCACCAATACAAAAGTGATCCAAATTTGGCCGTTCAAACTTTTTCAAGAGAAAAGGAATAAACATGTGTTCTCCAACAAAGGGGAAGATTATTCCCTTTCCTTGGGCTTTTTTGCTATTGCTCTGACAGCTGAAGAGGGCAATTATTGGGACTGTCCTCTATATATAAATTTCTGTTTATAATTTTTATTTATTTCTCTATTTTTAAGCCACTTCTATCTCACTTGTCTTTATCAATGTGGTTTGTTTAACATCTTCATGGAGATTCTTTATGAATTTCTGCATACTATGCATCCATTTATGTATATAATGTGGCATTTAAATACAGAAATAATTCCATGCTATGCTGGAGAAGATTGCATCCTCCAAATATTTACCTGGGAGAGATACTAAGCTAGACATATGGATATTTGGAAATGACATTAAAGGAAGGGCAAGGTTGCAAATTGCTTGATCAATACAGTACAATGGAGAGAAGAACTGAAAAAGTCTATATCCTATAGGGATAAGGATAAATATGGGTCAATGATGGGAATTCAATTGCCATAATAAAAGAGATGTACATGAGAATGCATAACTTTCATGCACAGGCAATAATTGACTTTACATCCAATGGCTAGTGCGTGAAATAAAAAACAAAACTATAAAACCAGAAAAATATCATGAAAATAGTAATGAACAGTTGGGCCCCACTGTGTGCAACTGCTGTGTGTTCCCATTTTGCATCTGCAAATTCCTGCCTGTGCCCAGACCTGTCTCTGGAGCTGGTGCACCTGGCAGCACTAGCATTTAGCAGACATCTGCACTCAACTGTTGCTTATTTTCAGCTGTCTACAAGGGCTATGGAAGTCACATGGACTAAATGTTCTCTGTTTGCAGATGGGGAAACTGAGACCCACAGAGAGCATAATTTGCATGTGGTCCCCTGGGGTCACAGGAAAGGCCACTGCATGAGCCTCCTTAAGAGTGGGCAATGTTCAATCCCTCTCTCTTGAGAAAAGCCCAGTCCCTATCCTCCCATGGGACTATTATAGAAGGGTTTTCTGCCATAAAATAGAAAACAGCTCAGAACAGCTCTTGCCAGGCCAGGAGGCACAATGCCTCTTGGTTCTGGGCAGTGGAGGGCTGCTCCTGCAAGCTGTGAGGTTTCACACAACGTTTATCCATGGCTGGGTTCATCACCCTTCCCTGGGTGACCCCACTGTTCGGCTTCCACGTTGAACCCCAGCATTTGTTTTGCAATTAGCTGTGATTTTAACAAAATCCTTCACACCACATGGTCTCTACCTGAGAGTCCTAGCCAGAAAAATAACTTCCTCTACATTTTCTAACTCCTCACTCACTGTTCTTTTCTCTCAAAAAGAAATTTCTTTGCATCCCTCTTGCTCAACTGCACAACTGTAAAACATCTGCCTTCAAGAGTGTGTCTTTCTTGCCATCATATGAATCAGATGTATAAAACATGAGTCTTCCTTCTCAGCATGGGAGACTGTGGTACAGACTGCATTACAATACAGCATCAATAACAACCCTTTTCATGTTCAGCATATCAAATTCAGACCTTTATAACTTCCTGACATATCTATTTTGCAGCCTGAATTTACCTGAGTGTTGATTCTTCCTAAAATAAAATTATTTAAGCTGCAAAATTTTTCCAGATACTTCCAAAAGTTAGCTGAAGGAAACATTTAAAAAAACCCAAAAAACATAAAACAGAACAAAACAAAATAAAACAAAAACAAACAAACAAACAAACAAAAAAAACCCCACAAAAATAAACCCCAAAAAAGCCCCCTAAATTTTAATTTTGAAGAGATTGAGAAACAACTAGATCTTGAAAACAAAAGAATTTTGGCCTAAGTGAGGAGCTGTGCATAAATTAGTCTCCTTACTGGAGAATAAAAGAATAAAAGTAAGAACATTAGTTAGCATTTTAAACTTTTAAACTGGTTATATCTGCGGGGGAGGGGAGTGCATGCATTTAAAAAAGCCTGTAATATATAAAATTTTCACATTAACAAGCCTTTGATGTTACTTCATAAAAGACAGTACAGGATTCCATATTGAATCAGGTTCACCAATCTCATGTGAGATCATGATAGTCTCATTTTTTCCTTACTATGGATTTCCTCCTTTCCAAATGATGTTGTTAAGCCATCCACAGAATTCTAAGATGCAATTTCTATGTGAAACTATTTGAAGTTCCTAATTTCAAAAATCTTGACAAGATGAAAGACATTAAAGAAATTAAAGGTTGTAAAGGTTGTTTGGAGGTTTTGGGTAGGTCAGATGGGTAAAAGTTATTAAACTGCTATTTTGGGCTAATTCTCAGTTTTCTTGTACATCAGATTGTTGCATGCACTTCATGATAAAAAGCAAGAGGCATATAAGTGCCATCAAGTTGAGTTCAAAAATATTTACAATTATTTTGCGCTGGAGTATACAGCTAAAGAAAATTAAGTACAACTGGAAACAAGTCCCTTATCTCTATCTGCAAGAGCCCTTAGCAAGGTGTGTGTTACATGAGACCTTTGTTTATTTGGGACACACTGTAAAAAGCAAGGACAAAAGTCAATTGCTTCTGGTCAGCTGGAAAATGGGATTACCTGTTAAAACTGCACTTTTTTTGTTATTGCATTCTCAGTCTTTGTTTCCTATTTGAAACAAGGCAGCAGAAGTTGCTCATGGCTTTAGTTTCTGCTTGCACTGTTTCTGCCAGCCAGTAGCACATTACAGCTTGTGGCAGGGCAGAGAACCTAAAAGTCTAGCTGTGGGTGACTCCCCAGTCTTTCATGTATTATTTCCATCAGCAATACATGCTCACTTGTGTTGTGTTGGGGAGCTTTCCTTCTGATATTGTTTGTTTGTTTGTTTGTTTGTTTGTTTGTTTGTTTGTTTTTATCTGTGGTAATACCTGTCTTGTTTCTCCCTTCTCAGTTTAACGTGACAGCCAGGGAGCTCTACTTTCACCTCCCCAAAATACTAGAAAATGAAGTCTATTGCACCCAGCAGAGGATGTGTCACTACCTTGGCAACAAAGGCAACGGGAAATTTTACACTGGCTCCATCAAGGATCCCACATCTTAACCAATCTGCCTTTTACCTCTGTCTAGGTTCTTAAATATCCTTGGCAGCATTGCATGGTAGAGAGCAAAGCCCTCGAGTAGCATTTAAAAGTAGTAAGATTTGATTATATTTTGCTCTGTGAAAACTGTGCACCCTTCTTACATCTCAAATACGAGTTAATGTCACTTCATGGAAAAAGAGGGAAACCAGATCATTCGAATTACATGATTGTTGATGGATTAATTTGTGACAGAAGAAAGTGAAAGTAAGGTGGTAACAAGGGGATTAGTTAACAAGATGCAGTATGAATGCTAGGAGAGCTGCACTTGCTTTACAAATACACTAGACTTTTTGAAGATATTGCTAGCATGACAGATAAAGGGAATGTAGCTGCATTATATATTTAAATTTTCCAAAGGCATTGGAAAAGATACTGCACAAATGGCTTATTTTGAAAATAAAAGCCCATGTGATGAAGAGAAAGCTGCAAAATGAATTAAAATGTAAGAAGAAAGGAGAGGGGGAGGAAAGGAATAATGAATATAATGCACTTAAAATGGAAGGTATTCTCCTGAGAAGTATCACAGAGCTCAGCAGGCTTAAACCAGGGTATCTGAACCTTGTTATTTAATCTATATAATGCTTTGCTTATAGACTCTTATTTGACTGAATTGATGAAAATACTTTATGGGATGCAGATGTAATTTTTTTACCTTATTTATAGTATTTATACTATATTTGAAGTATGAAGCTCCTTCTTTGTTCTCACAGAGATGGAAGAAGAGGTTGGCAATAGCCTTTTCATTACAAAGCCCGCAGGCTTAATTGTTATAGAAATCCTTTCCCACTTCTCACGTGGAAATTATTTTTCTGTAGTAGCTCTGCTATGGCTCTTCTTACACTGAACACCTGAAACCTCTAGAAAAGAAGTACCCAGTGGAGTCTGTAACCCAGAGGTGTTTCTTTTCAAATAGTTTCTCTTTTCAGCCTTTTTAAATCATTGACTCTCTACATTCATGAACTATTGTGTTATTAGATATCCATGCACAGATTTTACATGGTCCCATTGCCTGCAATTTTATGATTACACTCATAGAATGTGAGAAGCACCAATATCCCATTCTTTATGGACAAGGGAAAAAAGACAGAGAGAAACTTAAACTTAAAAGTAACAACATGAGGTACAGAAAAATTTAAGGCATCATGTATTCAAATCCCCAGTCATTAACCCACCATGAGAGTCATGAACTTAAACTGAGTTTGTCCTTTTGCAAAGAAAATGACAGAAAGAGCACAGAGTAAATTCATACAAAGCAGGCCTGAATTAAAGTTCTGCTGCTGTTGGAACTAGACCAAGAATTCTCTTCTGCCAGTTCCCATGTGAATACCTTAATTGCAAAATACTTGAAGTGTAAATTTATCTTATTGGTGTTACTCTGTGATTTATAAATGACATAGTAAGAAAAAAGGGAGTGTCTCTTTCTTCCAGCACTATTCATCTATCACATGGATGTACTTGTGTTAGATCACTGCCATGACAAAGGCAGGAGTCTGAATCCAGTTTTTCCCACCCCAAGGAAAGGGATATTAGCACTTACTCAGCCTTGTGTTAACACAAATTTAAAAAATTGTTTGCAGGAGATCTGTGTTTCAGAGATGTGCTTCATTAGCCCCAGTTCTAAGCAATGTGTCTCTTCTGGGCAAGTGTCCATCTGTCTGTGCCCTCCTGCATGGCTGTGGACAGTGATATAGAGGATAGTACCTAAGAACCATCTAAGCCTATTTTGAGGAACACAAGATCCATCAGGCCTAAAAGATTTATGTTGAAAATTTACCAAAATATACATGTTGAAAGAATTGAGAATTAAATCCATTGCTCCTAAGTTCATAGTCGGTGTAGAAAACATTTTTTTGCTCACATAAAGAGTATGCTATGATACTTCTTGTCATCAGCCACAATGCAGTTTGGCTCCTGCCATATCAAAATTTTGGTATTTTACCATCTTTTCACGTATTTTAGGTAATTTTGTCTCCTTTGTAACCATAGTTTTGAAGAAAATACTGATATTTGCTGAAGAATATAGTAAAGCTTTTTGGTTTCATGGTGGCACTTGCAGAGCAGTAAGATTTACAGAGAATAACATTTCAGAGGACATTGAATCAGGTTAAGTGTGGTTTCCTAAGAGGGGTGGAACTTTCAATCTGAGTGCAATCTTCTGCTTCAAAGCCGTGTTTCTTTAAGTGAGATCAGCAGAGGTGATTAAATTCTCTGGGCCCTGATCCAAAACTCTATTGAGTTGAACAAAGCTGTGGCAGACATTACATAAATAAGATGAACAGCCACTGTGTCAAGGATGTTCTTGCTAGCCCAGTTCAGGACAAAATATTCAGCATAGCTCAAATTTAAACAGCTTAATTCTTCTCAAATCAAATACAACATGCAGATACTAAGAAGCTTCTTGGAAAGCAAATGGTGCCTAAAGTAGATTTTGATATGTCCAATATCAAGATTTACTGCTTGCTTAGGGAATGTGGATTTCAGTTCCTTTCCAGTAGGAATCATAAAACTTCTTTTTTGTTGATATCCAGGCATCTGCAAAATCCTTCAAAGGACAAGAAATTATGGAAGTACTTTGGCTCAGAAATTATGGAGATAATTTGATATATTAAAGATTGTAACTTACAATATCTTTTGGATTTTTTTTTTTTTTACAGTTGGGACAGGATATGTTGTTACTTTGAGTTCTTAAAAATCTTAAAAAATATTAAGCTTTAAAATTTATGAATTGAAGCAGATAGGCCACATGAAGGCCTTCTGAAATTTGTACTCCATCTCCAAATAAATATGTCTGTAGTTGAGAGAAAGTGAAAATGTAAATATGGTCCATAGCAAGCTTTTAACATGACTACAAACAATTGTTTATTGTGACCATTAGTGTTTGGAAGACATGGTTCTACTTTGCTATTCACAACTATATTAAAAACAGTAATATTAATTTGGCCCTGAACTAAAGAGGAAAATAAACTCTGGAAAAACCCAACAATGACTGGAAGAGAAAATATTCAGAAATTAATAGAAACAATAGGATTATTCAGAAGATGCTTCTGATGTGTTCTGCTCTCCTTGAATTTCCTGATCTGTCTTCAAGGTCATTTGTGCATAAAGTCAATGAATTTCCTGATCTGTCTTCAAGGTCATTTGTGCATAAAGTCAATGGATTGTGCTTGTTTTAATGAAGGCTATCATTTTCATCAGCATGATTTGAGGAACACTCACAACATCAAACTGCAAACTAAATAAGGAAAATGTTGTTGACCATCACGTCTGTCTAGAAATTCAGAAGGAGCAGAAATTTCAACAATATTCAGAATTCAAACAGCAGAAAAAAACAAACTTAGGGCTGCATGTCCACTGGATGGCACACAGTGTATTTAGATTCATTCATTGTTTCTCTCTCCTTTCCAGCTCCAGAAGCTGGAGGTGCCTCAAGGTGCCATGATTTCTGTGAACCTGTTCTACTGTGCACTGAGGATAGGTTGAGGGCTAATACAGCACAGACTTGGCATGGATCATCAGAAATCTACTGAGGGAAAATTGAAAACTTGAGTGAGAGCAGGGTAAACTCTCAGAGGAAGAACTGGCAGGAAACTATCCTCCCAAAGGCTTTCCCATTAAAAACTCAGTAGAAGGATTTAAAAAAAAGCCAGTGTTGATTGTGGGATTTCTTTTCCTATTCTGGATTACTGGCTCTGTATTTGTTGCTCCTGTCCTTGACATATATTTTAATTGCCCTTTCATAGTCCACTGGCATTTTAGGATTGAGAACCCAAACATCAGGTCAGTCAAGGCTCTTTGGTAACAAGCTGCAAATGTGCACCATGTGGCAGAAGGGATATAGGTTTCATCAGCTTCTATTTTGGAATGTGTGGGAAGCATATTAGGTATGGAAAGGCTTTGCTGTTCAGGAAAACATTAAGTACTGAATAGCAAAGGAAATAGGATTGGCTAATTTTAACACTGGTATAGATGCAAAATTGTTGATGCTGGCTTATTGCTACAGGGAGGTGTTAGCTGTCAGATCCTATTGATTTCAGCTTAGATGTCTTAATTAGTCAATCCTATTGATTTCAAAGAGGATGTCATGAAAAGGAATTACTCTACATTCAGCATAGACATTTTTCTATTTTAGCATCTTTTCTCCTTCAAAAATCAGACTTTTAAAATTGCTAATAGCACTAATACTAAGAAGGCAACCAGATTATTTGGTGTAAGAATCAAAACTGGACTCCCAAAACCACTTATCATCATTTTGACAGTTTTTGAAACAGACCACCAGAGCTACACTCAAAACTGTCAAACAAAGTTGTGTTTCAATATTGCTTCTTCCCCAAGGTCTGATTACAGTTTGGTATTCTTAACTTATTGAATTTTCCCTCAAGTAGTCCTTGTGCCTGAAAATTGTTGAGCTGTTCCATCGTATTAGCAAGAAGTGCTTGTTCTAGTAGTGTACAGCAGGGACAGCAAAGCTCAAACAGAGCTGTGCCACCTCGTTCATTTCTCCACACTTCTCACATATTTATTTCATGTCTGACATCTTCTCTATGTCTTTGTATGATCAAAGTCAGGAAATCTAGTTTTTGGTGCACTGTCTGTGGATCAAAGGATATTTTTATCAAAAAAAGATTGCATTTGGCTAAAATCAATATACATATTTTATTACACATTTCAGTTTAGTCTCAAGTGTTGTTTGGGTCATGCTTTAATTTAAAATTAATCACATTTTACAGACAAAAGACCACAAGTAAAAGACTTAATTCATGGACTAATACTAACCACACTAGACTGTGAATATATTTTTTAAAACTGCAAGAAAAGTTTTCCTGAACTAGGACAGCAGGAAAAATGGTGCTTCTGCTGCTTTTATATAAATAATAAATAAAGAAATACATACATATACACATAAATAAATATTAAAGCCAGTAACCTTCATGAAAAGCACCAAAGATCTTCAGGAAGTATTTTTAATGTACCTAAGTAGAGCACAAAAGTTTGATGACACAATGGCTCTATCTGTCCATGTGATTCTGACTGTCTTCCCAAGGAACACAAAGTTAACACAAACTTTTAGTTTTTCTCTGTCACTAAGCCTGTCCCAAAGCATTCTAACTAAGGCTGGCTGTCTATCAGCAGTTTTCCAATTTGATTACCAAAAGCAGGTCCTGAGTTTTAAGAGCTGAGAAGATTATTTTGGGGTTAGGAAAACTACTTTTGGAAGAACTGCACAGAGATATGAACATATTTATAAACTAAAAGAAGAAACCTGAGGAAATGATGGGATCCATAGTTCAACAATTTCTTGGCCATTCCTAAAAAGATTTTTCCCCTCATAATGTTGAGACTGGGGAAAGTAACAGAATATAAAATGGGCAGAGAAAAACAGAGAAAATGCTTCTTGACAGACAGGCTCATTGCAAAAGACCATTCTCTGCATAGATATGAGGTTCCTTGGCTGTCTCACCAGTTCTTGGAGCACCATTGAAATAAAACCTGACCTCCTATTAGTCCAGATGTAGCACTGGGGAGCTGCAAGAGTACTTCACATACTCTTCCTGCAAGGTTACCTGCTTGTTTTGAGAAATAAAGGATGAAACAGACTAAAGAGATCCCTTGTAGCTTATATCTAGGACATTGTGATCTTGTGCACATCCTGCTTTCACAGAAAAATAGTATCATTTTCCTAGTAATTTATACAACAGAATGAGCTGAAGAGAATTCATGGACTAATTTCCAAAACAAGAAGAGAAAACACTATATTAAAACATTCTTCATTTAGATTGCGTTCTGGTAGTTTAAGAGGATAATATTTGGTTCAGGTAATGGTACTGAATGCATATCAAAGATTCTGGGAATCATGTAGTTTACAATATCTGCAAAGACAATGAGCATACTGTAAAGTCTGTTGGATTGGTTTTATATCAGGAGTAATTGTCTGACTATAAAAACCTGTGCCACATCCTCTATAATAAATAGTGGTCCATCATGTAGAACTGAGACTGCTTTCTTAAAGTATACATTTTTATGAAGTCACTGTTAAAGCATGATTTGTTTCAATATTTTAATGTTTTGTTATGTAATTTTACATTATTTTATTATAAATTAGAAATTTCTTGGCGTGGCATATTCTACTTACTTCAATGTGTATATTTCCCTCTTGAAATCCGGTGGCTTTTGTTTTTTAGACCTTCTGAGCACCTGCTGGGATGTAAGCACCATTTCCTCAGTATCTCAGAAATTAAGGAAAAAAAAACTCAAGGAAACAAATAAATATAAAACAACCCAAATAATATCTATGGGAATTTAGTTCTGAGAGAGAGAGAAATTTAAAGGAACTGGTGTTTTGTCTGGGATTTTGCAATTTAATAATCTGTACATTTATTTTGTGATACTTTCTCTGAAGGTCATTTGAATCTTGCTATATTTGTACACTATTGCTGTATCAGCTTTTTCTTCTGTGAGGTGTCAAATCTGCCCCTTTCTGTTTGTGCCTTAAATGTTCAGATTTGACCACAAAGTCTAGTTTGTGGAAACTGGCCAGGAAGTTCAATGATACAGTAAAGCAATCCCTGGTGAACTTTTTTACTTTAATTAAAAATAAAAAAAATTATATCTAATTTTTATTCAGCTGAGCAAGTGAAGAGTAATGTGGTCACCTAGATCTTCACAGACACTGTGACTACTGTATTTGCAGTGGACAAGATCTAATAACCAAGAGAGAATTTTTTACATTTCAATACATCCTCCTGAATTCCAATAGCATTGTTTTATATCTTTGTCTGCAAAGAACAGTGTTATAGGAATGAAAGATCTCATACTGCAAAAAGGACTAGCCAGAAGGAGGTTTCCTTGTATTACCTCCTGTGTCCCTTCCAAATGATCCCCACAAATTTGAGTTTAGTTCAGTGTGTAAATTAATATAATAGTCTATAGCATGCTAAAGTTTTATGATTTTGAGGGGAAAAAAATAGTGTCTTCAGGTGGCATACTAAGCTGGAGTTTCTGTGGAAGAAAGAAGACACATTTATCTTACTTTGGATGTCTAAGTTAGTGTATATGTGAGATGTAAAATGATACTGCAAGAGGCAGTTTCTTCCCAAAACTGATGAAACAGTTGGAATAATTCAATGTTTATTGTATAATTGACAGAGAACCAAGAAATTGAATCTACTGAGATTCCTAAGACAGTTTTTATGTGCATACAGCAGTTGATCAATGTAATATAAAAATATATACATATATAACTCATATGTGTATGTACCATAATCTCATGCTTTATTTAAGCTTACAAATATAAACATTTAAAATAAATAAATGTCTAAAAATTTTGCAACAGAACCTTTCCTGTCAAAAAATATAATTTTTAATGATCGGAATTCCAATACACATCACATCCCAATTTTTTCTTGCAATCTCAAATTTTTACTTCTTTTTTGTTTTTGTCACACTAAAGTGAATTGGACTGTGGGTTATTTTGTGCACTGATGTGTCTGAGCATTATGTGTTAGAAATATGGCATCTCAATTTCTTTTACATCTCCTCTACAAATCTCTGGGCTGTGGAGTTTTTGTGATACTTTTGGGTTGCAACGGAAAAAAAAAATAGATTGTCCATCTGACATCTTGACATTAATAAGTCAAAGATCACAAAGCAGAAAATTAAACAAATCTCCATATTGTCTTTGGTCAGGAAGATATCATGAAAAATGGGGACTATCAGAAGTGGCTTTGAGTCAATGAGCAAAGTTAGAAAAAAATACTCTATAGCTGTAGGCAGGGGCTGTATGCATCCCTCAGGTCCTGGACTTCTCTAATTGTTGCACTCCCATCAGTTTCACAAAAATTTTATTAATATATTGCACAAAGTTTGAAGCAAGAATGACTGTGCCTTGCATCAGGGCTCTCTGGGTGCTGGGCTGCAGCAGGGTCTGGCACTCCATGGCCCCGCACTGCCACAGCCCTTCCCACTGCAGCACCCCCAGGGATGCCAGGCTGGCACCCACTGCTGAGTCCCAGAGATGAAAAGGGGCCATCACACACAGAGAGGTGACATGGGAGAAAAATGCATTTACAGAAGAAATGTCCTGCACTCATGAGCAATTCCTCTTTTTTCTTCAGGGAAAACTTGTTTTAGTTTTACTACCGTAGGGTACAAAGATAATAGATACAGATTTTTTCCTTTCCTCTGATCCCATTTTCATATCACCAAGAAACATGAGAACTGTTTTCTTACTCATCCTTTCAGCTGTGCTAAAATTCACTTGTTCATTCCCATTTATCTTTTTTTTTCTTTTTAATGAGAGAAAAAAAGAAACAAAAACTATACAATAAAAAGAAAAAAGTGTATTACCTTCACCTTTATAACTTCTGACTTTCCTAATAAACTTTAAAAGTTTTTTTGGGTGACCAAAAATGTTTCTACTTTCCTTTTCCAGTGTTTTGTTAGTATGCTCAGGAGTGCTGTGGTATATAGAGCTTTGATTCATCAGATCACTCCATCCCAGGTTTAAATCCTTTTGAAACATACAATTAGGTGGGTGTTCTACTGAGGCACTTCTTCAAGATGTGATTTTCTTTTATGAAAGTGATGTGAGTTATAATAAAATGAAGGGATCATCGAACTGGTTCAAAATTGCTCATTTAATTTCTGTGGGTTTTTTGCCTTTACTGTGCCTGGTAAGATTAATATACCTGTAAGTGTCAATATAATTTTATACAGTTTATTCAGAAGAAAAACATATATTGGTTTTTTTGTTAGTTGTTAGTTTTGTTAGTTGTGTAATACAAAGAACAAAAGATTCTAATTATTATAGTTCAAGTACCATAATATCAATGTTTTAAGCTGATTGAACTCCATGGGTCTATTTTGCAGTTAATGTAATCTTTATTTTGCCTTCATCACCTCCCTGAGCAACACATGCAAACTAGGGTTGTTCAATCATTTAGCATGTGTGGCCAGATGATTTCCTGACCACTGTCCCCTGGTGAAGGAATTAACAATCTGGCCTATGCTGTTCCAGCTCCTATAAACCCCTGGAGGGTCAGATGGACTTCCTCTGGAGCTCAGTCTCATATTGGAACCCATAGGCTCACACTGAAGTTTCCACTGAAGCTGGCAGAATGCATGAGGCCAAATACAGTATTGCACGCATCTAGCTCTATTTCAGGGTTCTTTGGAAGGTCTGGCTGGAAAAAAAAATGTTTCCCACTCACAGAAAATATTACAAGCCTGTAAGAGTTAGGAGATGACAGTAAGTTTTTGGTACTGAGGTGGTCTTGGTTTGCCTGTGTATCAGTCCTGGAGACAAACTGGCTCCAGACAATACCTTCTCCTGATGCATTTGTAATTGCAGCAAGTGACAGAATCACAGCAGTGCTCTCCTTCCAGTGAGCACTTGCTCCTTCAGCTTTTTCACAGATAATTTATCCTCATATATATCGTATCAGTGCCCTGCCTCCTCTTTATATGCTAAATAAAGAAATTACACAAATAATGAAATGTGCAAAGAAACCCCAAAACCCAAACAAGCAAAAAAAACTGAGAGAAAGCCTCATCCTATTGAAAATTAAATCCAAAATTTCTCAGTGCTCATAAATCTTCAAGGCATATTGTGAATAGGGTTTGATATACACAATAAGTTTTTCATCTCAAGGATAAAAATTGGCCTTCCTTTCTGAAGAAAGAATGAAGAGAGATGTCAGGAAATTTTGAAAATGCTATTTTAGTTGGTCCCTTCTGTCTAATTATTTCAACAACTGCCCCCAACTTCTGGACAATCACTAGATGGCATCTGCCATCTCCCTGCACTCTAAGGTTTTAAAGGCTAGTTTGTTGTACTGCATTTTGTTATCATATGGGAGACCAGTAAAACCTACACTCTGGGAAAAGATAAATAACTACTGAAAAGAAAAAGTATCTGTGCCAAACATCTTGTTTGGAGGGGAAGAATTGTCCCTTCAGTATATGCTCAATGAAAATACAGCCCCACCAGTCAACTGAATATGTGTTGGAGTGATTCCAGCAGGGATCCTTTAAATCACGTCCCTGTTCCTTTGTTACCTCATCTTTCAAGTATTCTGGTGTTTAGTAGATAGTTATGAAGATCATACACAGTTGTCTGCCATTTTTTTTTCTATTGTTAGCATGAGCCAGGGCATTTAAGCACGGTGCTATATTTTCATTTCTGCCCTTTGCTCCGGTGCCTTGAAACATTTAGTAGTTTTGTTTCTTGAAAAAATAAGCTGCAGCATGATATTTATCCAAGCACACTTGCCTAGCAAATTCAATCAGCACAACTGGCTCTGCAGGCACTCGTTTGTTTCTTGGTGGTGGTGGTCAATTACACAGTCCTGACAATTGTCAGGACACTGGAACAAGACAGAGTTCCCTAACAGGCAGGTCAAATGATATTTTCAGCTCGTAAGTAGTAGAAGCTCAATTAGTACATGAATCATTTAAAACCAGATTGAACAGAACAGTCAATAACATTCTTTTGGGAGTAATCTTGTACTTGCAGAGGGACCTGTCTACTTAGCAAAGCAGCCTCAGGGCTGCTCTAACCTTTGCCTGAGGGCTGGTCCCCACTCAGCAGCCCAGAACAAGGGCAGGGCTTAGGTAACAGCTCTTCTTGTTGTGCATTCCCACCCTCCATTCCCAAATTGAGCCATGCACTTAATCTTCATCTGCAACTATCAGCACTTTGCTCCTTAGACATTTTCTCACCATCCAGTGCCTTAAGTCAATGGGAATTTAAAACCAATATAATTCGTTTTACTATAATTGCAAACCCTTATTTTCTTTTCTATTATTTTATTATTTTCATTGCAACTTTTGAACTTGCAAAACACCTGTAATTGGGATGTTAACAGCAAGCTGAGAACATCTACGGCCATTAGACTTAGGCATGTAATTTCGGCTTCTAAGCATGATGAAACCCCACACATCCTCAAGTCTCACTAATTTCACCACACTATTTCCAGGTAAAATTATTGCTGTCATCACTTTTCATTCTGTATCAGCTTGACTCTAGAGTAATGTAGCAGTTACAGCATATTCAGTTATATTTATTTTTAGAATCTACTTACTTCCTCCATATCTGCATGCTTAGGATAATTAAGAAATCAGACTCAGGGAAGTGGCAAAAAATCCTCTTAAGACAGCACTGAAAACTAGGTTTACAAAGGAATCCAATACAATGCTGCACAGTGCAGCATAGGTGAAGAACACCAAATTAACACAGAGATATCTGAAAATGCAAGCATGGTTCTAAAAGCAGTTTAGCCATCTCAGTGCATTATATCTTTGAGATAGTGTTGTACTGACACAGGTATGATCCCTGTAGTATGGCAGCTGGCATGACAGTGAGAGCCCAGAGGTGGTTCAGAGGCCACAGTACCATCCTTGCAGCATGTAGACATTGCTGAGCAGTGATTGTTCAGCAGCATCAAGTTTTGGAGTGGGATTTCTATAGGCTGTTTTTGTCTGTTCTCCAACATCAGATCAGCTACAAGGAAAATATTTTAGAATGAGGATGGTGAGACACTGGAACAAGTTCCTCAGAGAGGCTGTAGGTGACTCATACCAGGAAATAATCAAGCTCATGTTGGATGGGGCTCTGGGCAACCTGATCTACTGGAAGTTGTTTCTGCTCATTACTGGATCAGATGACCTTCAAAGGTCCCTTCCAACCCAAACCATTATATGATTCTGTGACCAAAGAGGAGCTGAGGTGCTAACTGCCATACTCACAATTCTGTCTAGCACCATAGTCCTATGACAAAGCTCCTAAATTTTTAGTTGTATGCACAGCCAGAAGCATCTTAGCCTCAATGGCTCTGAACTCAATCAAATTTCCTCAAGGAGATCCAAAAAATTATGAGATCTCTGTATTACCCAGTAGTACAGAAAGGCTTCATGCTTGTTCCTCAATAGGTGTTTTCCCAAAGAGACTGAGTGTCTCTATTCAGGATGCATCCTTCCCTAGCACTGAGTGTTTGAGATATGTCAGTCCCTTGTGTGAGAGAGCGATTCCGTAGATACAAAATTGGGGTAAGGCTTCCACAAGGGAAAATATATCACTGCTACTATAAAGATCTCAACTTACTCTTTTCAGTGATTTATACACTGCTAGTATATAAACCTCTTCGTCCCTGTATGAACTGTAAATGGTAGCCACATTTTTTTCAGATATGACAGACTCATGTAATAGGTTATTTTTTTCCATTAGAACACATGCCATTAAATCCATTATCCTTTCTAGTTTCTCTGTCAGGGCAATCAGTCTCTTTGCTTTGCTACAGTTGTAATGCCACTGTTAATTAATCTTATCCTTAATTTAGAACTCATATATATTTTTTTAAAGTAAATGTACAGCTTGTAATGAGGTGGACTGACATATTTTGAGATCAAAGGCACAGATACTCAGAGATACATGTACACTTAATTACTATTTAGGTAGCCAGCTTCCATTGATTTCTGTAGTGAGTAGGTGACAAAATATCTTTGAAGATTGGTGCCAAAGTTTAGATGTGTTAGTTATAGCCCAAAGTTCCCATCATTAGATCCATTTTGAGGGGGGCTGTGTCAAAATGTGTTAGAACACAGCACGGGGTCACGTAGTCCATTCAATCTCCAGCCTTGCTGCAAGGATATGAGTGCAACTATTTTTGGGCACAGCTTTGTGATTGGACAAAAGTTTTTACCCAGCTGGTGGCCAAATATTCAGTTCTAACAGTACTTCTCACACAGATCATAGATTCACAGGCTCAAGAAGGTGGAAAAAGATCTCCAAGATCAAGTCCAGCCTTTGACCGAACACCACCGTGCCCACTAAACCATACAGCAAAGTGCCATTTCCACCTGCATTTTGAACACTTCCAGGAACAGTGACTGCCACTTCCCTAGGGAGCCTGTTTCAGTATTCAGCAGTATTTAATGCTTTTTCAGTATTTATTTATTCTTCTTTTAGTGAAGAAATTTTTCCTAATATCCAACCTGAACCCCACCTCACCACAACTTCCTTCTCTTGTCCAGGCTTAACAATCCCAACTCCTTCATCCACTCCTTATAAGACTCATGTTCCAGACCCCTCACTAGCCCTGTTGCCTTTCTCTGCACACACTCCATCACTTCAATGTCTTTCTTGTAGTGAGGGGCCCAAAACTAAACACAGGACTTGAGGTGTGGCCTCACCAGTGCAAAGTACAGGGGGATGATCACTTCCTTAGTCCTGGTGGCCACACTATTTCTGATCCAGGCCAGGATGCCACTTGAGCACTGCTGGCTCACATTCACTCAACTATTGACCAGCATCTCTAGGTGCAGATGGAAAGAGCTACATGTTTCCTTCAAAACCAATGACCAAGGATTAAATCATAATTTTCCAATTGTTATTAATTTTATATTTAAAAATATGAGAATTTGGGGGAGCCTTTGTGATTCATAGAGGACACTTAGCTGAAACTAAACCTGTCTTCTTACATTATTTCCTGTGGATGGGAGAAAACATCCATTCTGCTGAAAGGGGGTGGGGTATTTTTACAACTGTGGCTGAAGCAGCAATAACTTTTATGATGGGCTGCAGCACTGCAGTACTTTCTGTTCCACAGGGAGGCACGCAGTGCACACTGCTTATCTCTACATGGTACAGCATGTCACAGTGTGCTTGGCTTTCAGCCTACCAGCAGCTCCAATGAAGTCAGCCACGACTCTGAATTTAAGCATTGCTCAAGTGCTCTGTTGGATCAGGTCAGAGTGCTAAGCAGTTTCTTAGATTCTGTCTCAAATATCTTAACCTGAAGAGCTCTGCCTAATGTTCTGAAGGGAGGTGCTTTTATGCACAAGGTTATAAGAGTAAATGATACCCAAATACTGTTAATTTCTAGGACTCCTATTATCTTTCCTCAGGTTGGCTTACTCACACAACAAAGTGTTACAGTAGGCTGGCTATGGCCTTTAGTAAAATTTTCCTTTCAATAACACTATAATGCTTTGTCTTGTGTCATAATATTGCACTGTAATATTTTTCATAAAAAGAAACAAAATGCCCAATGCATGGACAATAATCATTCCAATGTAGCAGCAGCTTAGTAGAGGCTGAGCTACCTTTATTCCAGATAAAAAGAAGCAGAAGCTGACTCCCTTCCTGTTACAGGGTGGTGTAGCCCTACAGACATGCTGGAGCAGGCACTCAGCTGCTCCCTAACATTAGGGGTCACCTGTGCCACTTAGCCTCATTACCAGGGAGGACATGTGCCACGTGGGACCGACCAAGCACTCTCAGTGGTATTCCTCATCATCTGAAATGAAAGAATATTAAAGGAGCTCGACATTTTACTTCAAAGGTCAACAAAAACCTCTCAGTGTCTCCCTATATAAAGCAAATGACAGAAGACAACAGGCACAGCTTTGGCCTTGCAGTGGTTGCAGTTTAAAACAAAGTGACAGGAAATAATGAGGTTTAAATTGGTGAATTGGTTTGTGTGTACTGGGGATTAGCCTGTAATACACAGTGCACCCAAATTACAGAACTTCAGAGATGAGCCACTTTAAAGCATTGTAGCACACACTCTGGCTGCCATGATGCTCATTTACAGAAATACTGGTATACTTCTTTATTCTCCAACAGTCACATAATAAACTAAAATCTTTAAATACCTCACAATAAAATTAAATGGTATTAGAAGATAAACACAGCCTATTCAATAGGGTGCATGATAGAGAAAGTAAGATACATCAGCTAAGGTAAATCTTAAGTGTTATATTTTTACTAATATGCCAACATCAATATTTATGAATGAAATTAAGCAAAAGAATGTGATGGAACTAACTGTGGTATTTGTATCCTTCTGAACACTCCCCATGACAATCCAGATGTGGCTTTTGCAGAGAAAATGAGTGGCAGCACACAGACCTTTGTGTCACCACGTGTCTCCCTGTGACATGAGGAACTACCATGCAGTTGCTAACACGTTCAGAGGTCATACACAGCAGGTTGTGAATTCAGCAGCAGTGAGTAACAGGAATGACAGGACGCTCTGCATCCTTCTGAACTTGCTGCTGTTTTCTCTTGCCTTTTCTAGATATTCTAGTAGGCAGAGAGGGTTGCCCCAAGAAACTCAGCCTGAATTGGCATGAAATGGGGCTGGCAGCGTGACAACACAAGTGCTGTAAGCTTGATGGGTTCAAGGATTCTCAGGTGCAGGATTCAATATAAATTAAGCTGTAAATAAATAAGGACTCTTACTCAGGGAAAGATAAGATTCAGGTGAGAGAGAGGACAAGGCAATGCAATTAATAGTTATTACACTAAAGAACCTTTTATCACCAGCAAATTATATTAAGGTTGAAGACAGTAATTTGAGGAAATTATTCTATTCACATGCTTTAGTTGAAGTAGGTTCCATGAGTCTATTCATTGTGCTGGAGAAGGTATGTTCTTTGGATCTAAGAGTTTCCATGGCTTTGGCTTTTTATTGACCTTTTTATGTCCTCATTCACTGCCCCTACCCCCACCCCCCCTTAGCAAGCAGAACACAAAGATGACATCTGACATATCACAGTCAATTCCAAGCATTTAAAATCTGCAAAGCACACTCAGAATACCAGAAAGATTGATCTGTATAAAAAATCAATAAGCTGATTTATTTCCAAATAAAAAAATAATAATAATTATTATTTTTCTGCATGTAAGTTTCATTGTTTGAGAAGGTTCTCTGTTAACCATGGTGCCTTCAAGCTTGCTCTGAAAAAGATTCCCTTGCACATATTGATATAGCTCCAGAAGCTGAGGCATTGCAAAAGGCAATAGCACTGTGTTAGTTCCTGGACTAACTGCCCTTCTGTGCTCATCAAACCTTCTTGAATCTATCCTCTCTAACTGGATCCCCTTGAGACTTACAGCACTGTATTTTTAAGGGATTTTTATTACTCCTATCTTCAAAGTGCAAATTTCTCCTTAAGTAGGTGTCTCCTTCTATAAGTCAAAAGCTGAAAGCCCCAACAGTGCCTTCCTCATGAGCAGGGAGATGGGGATGCCTCTCCTGCCCTGCAGAAGGACCCCATCCCTCTTTTCATTTTCAAATTATTTAGTGGTTAATGAGCAGCACCTCAGGCTGTCAATCTCTGAAAAGGCACAGTATCACAAGGACAGAATATCTGCCTCTATGTATTTAATCACACAATGCAATTTTAATCAACCTGTAAAAAAGCCCACATTAAAATAGAGAACAGATTGTGCTACAGTTAAATTGTGATTTTGGTGTTGAGATAAAAAATGGATATTAATGTTCATGTTGCAAAAGAAAAGTGTACTTCACAGTACATAAATTAAATATATAAAGTTTGTTATTTTATAGTACATCTGTCTGCATATTTTAGAGTATTGTTCCATTTTATTACATTTCTGATCAAGACTAATGCTCATTAAAAATCTAATATGACAATGAAAAATTTTATATGGAAAATTCTTGTCTTCTATTACAATTGCTATCTGCTCTACTTTTTGGAAACCACAGTAAATTAGACTTGGGCCATGGTAATCTTAATTATATCTTGAAATAGATGATGTTGGAAATACATTGAATAAACTCTTTTGGTGAGATTGCTTTTGCCTCTTAATTCAAACTCTATGTTCATATGCTTACATTATTTAAATTACAAAAGGCAGGCATCTGAAAAACTGGATGCTTTGTTGGGCTGTCATATCCATGAAAATTCATTCAATTGTGAGGAGGTCAAAAAAACAGGGGAGAAAAAAACTGCCTGCTGATCAAAATGTAACATAAGCCACACCATTTCATTTAAGCTGCAAAATGCATAGACTAAGAAAAAGACAGTTCAATGTGGTCTCAGAACTGTGTTCTATGAATTCATCATACTTGTAGCTGGAGAGCAGTTGTAACCCAACCTATTGACTTGCTTTATTTGAACAAGACAGGAAACAGGGGCCATTATAATAGGTGACACAAGCACTCAACCTATACCCTCCCTGACGTAGCTTGAGACTGTGTCCTCTGGTTCTGTCAGATGCTGCCCAGTGGAAGAGACTGACCCCCACCTGTCTACAGCCTCCCTTCAGGAAGTTGTAGAGAGCAATAAGGTCACCTCTAAGCCTCCTCTTCTCCAGGCTAAACAACCCCAGCTCCTTCAAACATTCCTCATAAGGCTTGTGTTCCAAGCCCTTCACCAGCCTTGTTGCCTTCTCTGGATACGGTCAAGCATCTCAACATCCTTCCTAAACTGAGGGGACAGAACTGGACACAGCACTCGAGGTGCAGCCTCACCAGTACTGAGTACAGGGGAAGAATGACCTCCCTGCTCCTGCTGACCACACAGTTCCTGACACAGGCCAGGGGCCATTGGCCTTCTTGGCTGCCAGGGCACACTGCTGGCTCACGTTCAGTCAGCTGTCAGCCAGCACCCCCAGGTCCCTTTCTGCCTGTACACTATCCAGCCACACTGTCCCCAGCTTGTAATGTTGTAGGGGATTTTTATGGCCAAAATGTAGAACTCAGCACTTAGACTTATTAAACTTCATGCTGTTGGATTCTGCCCATCCATCTAACCAATCTAAATCTCTCTGCAGAGCCCTTCTTCCTTCCAGTAGATCAACACAAGCTCCCAGCTTAGTGTCATCTGCAAATTTGCTAAGAAAAAATTTTTCACCAAAAGAATTATAAAGTACTGGAACACTCTTCCCAGAGGGGTGGTGGAATCATCATCTCTGGATGTGTTT
Organism: Oenanthe melanoleuca; assembly: GCF_029582105.1. NCBI lineage: Eukaryota > Metazoa > Chordata > Aves > Passeriformes > Muscicapidae > Oenanthe > Oenanthe melanoleuca. The sequence continues at coordinate 30,752,623 of NC_079335.1, forward strand.
AAGAAAAGGCTGAGCATGGCACTTGGTGCTATAATCTAGACTCTGAGTTGAGGTGTTAGGACATAGGTTGGACTCAATGATCTTAGAGGTCTCTTCCAACCTCATTATTCTGTGATTCTGTGATTCTGTATATCGGGTGGCTGATGTGAAAGTTACAGATGAGAACATTACCACATCCAGCACTTTGGTCTTTGCTCCAATGTTGTATCAAAGTGAAATGCTGACTCTGAATGCAACTAAAAACCCAACCAAAGTTTTATCTTGTCTCAATTGGCCTTGTGAGGGGCATGAAACAGAGCATGACATAGCAGGTGATACAACTGGCAAGTTCAGCTATGTCACATAAAACAAGGTATGATGATAAAAGGGGATTGGTGACAGTAAGAACTGCCATGGGCTACATGAAGGACATTGTTTCACTCCCATGGCATTACTGCCCATTGATAATGAATGTGTTTAAGTAATAGCCAGAGGAAGGGTCCTAGAGCTGTGATGCAGAATGTGGCCAGGCCTCCCTGCAGAGCAGCCCTGTGAAGGTGCCAGTGGGCACTTGACGGCATGGTAAGCTGCTGGGATATATTTGATGAATTGCTTAATAAAAATTGTAAGTAAATCAGCTGCTCTGAGTATGAAGTTTGCAATCTACAGGCGATACACTGACCAAGCTACATTGAATATATTAAGCAAAGCTGTCTTACCTTATATTTCCAATGAAGAAGTTTTCTTAATCTCTTTGTGGAATCAACAGTGTTAGCCAATTTTTGAATGTCTTTTTTCCTTCCTCCTTTCACTGAATTCTTTTGAAAGACCAAAGAACACCTTATTATGTACTCCATTTTTTCCAAACCAATTACTAATTCCTTTAACTTGTTCAGGTCATTTCAGTCCCAGAATCACATCTCCGTGTGCAATCTTTATGATTATGCTTCCTTGAAGACCTTCAGTATTCTAAAATGGAAACAGCAACTGTGGTCTTCTTGGTCAAGCCACCAACAAACTGGCAAAGGAGGTTAGGTGGGAGGCCAGACCCCAAAATGTCACTGAGTCTAATCAGACACGAGACACTCAACTGTTCAACTCTTGCTACAGTAAGACACAGAGACCTGCCAGTGTTATTCAGTTCAAAACCAAAGCCATTTTAAAACTGTGGAGTCCTAGGCTTTCTGCCCTATTCTCAGTGGAGAGTGCTAAGCTTAGGATGAAACTACTCCTTGATCAGACTGGCTAAAGGAAAATCTTCAACACTTGCTGCTGTTCACCTCATCATGTTAGACATTGGTGGCATTCACTCTTGCAGAAGGAAGAAGTGGTGTCAGACCCAAAATCATTGGGTAATTAAGAGCTCTGTGCTGATGCAAGGGTGTCCCACCACAATGTGACTTGGAGAAGCTGTCACATCAGGCCTTTCTTGGGAGAAGGTGGCAACCCTCAGCAGCATCAGTAAATCTAGTGTCGCTGTGGCATCTTTGACTGACACTTGATTCAAGTGAACGACCAGATATTGTTGGTAGCAATCATAGCTCCACCATAATATTAAGGAAAAGAGATCATTGTCACAAGAACATTTTAAGGCATATGTCTTGATGAGATTTTGCCCATCCTGTTTAGATGGTATTCAAAAGGAAATTATTATAATTGGTGGTACAAAATGGAAGCTCTTTCACTGTCATTATATAAAAATCTTTACATTCAATTGTCTTCAAGTTTCTTACCCTTTAATAGAACTATTTATGATTTTGTTTAGAAATCAGGCATGCATTTTAATTTTTATGAAATAAATTTTTGAAAAGATATTCCTGCAATTGAGCACCTTTAATCCCCTCTGCAATCAAATTGAGCTTTTGGCTTCATAGAGGGCTTTTTATTTACACATAGACTATTCAATTAATGAAAATACTTGGATTTACCACAAGAAAATAAGGAACCAAAAGAAAGCAGTGATTGATGTCAGCCTTGATGACAATCATCTCCTCTATTTTCATATTAGAAAAACAACAGAAGAAAGAGAAGCACAATTGCATTGTTAACATCACAACACCAACTTTGGCAATAAATATTTTTTTTCCACTTCTTGTTTATTCCTAGGGAGAATAAAGGGAAAGAAGAAAGCTAACGTATCTGTCTGTGTCAGGCACAACTGAAAAATGTAAAATTACTTGCAAACCAATACAGAAGATTTTTGATAGACTTATTAAAATGTGGACCTAAGTATTTCTTTACTATATACTTTAGCATAAGTATAACAAATGGTGGTGCACAACTATAGTCTATTGAAAGACATAAAAACATGTTAGGCCATCACAGACTGACAGAACTTCCACGTATATGAATAAAACACAGAATTATAAAAAATTTTCTTACATTCTGTGAATGTTAAATTTTCTGTCACCGAAGATTCCTGGAGCTTAGTAAACATCTTTGCTCATTTTTAGAATCTTCAGTTGGTAGAAATTCTGGATTATAATTAGAACTGAAAGCTAGTTCAACCATCTCTCTCTGTAAAACAGAATCCTATTCACCTATTGGATCTACTTCTAAAGCCGATTTATCAAAATCTTGAAGAATAGCACTGTCAGCACTTCACATCACTGAAGTTGCAAAGGGTTTCCATATTCCCTTCATTGGAGGCTGAGAAGAAAAATCTCTTCAATTCCTTAGAATCATAAAGCTCCTACCCCCTAGACAGCATTCACAAGTAGAGGTTTCCTGAATGTAGAATAATACTCAAGTTTCTCAGAGGGACCAGATCTCCAGCACACAAAGTGAAGTGTCCTCTCCCTCCCATGGCAGCTCTGCACTCCAGGGCAGATTCCATTTGAGCAAAAGTAAGCAGCCCAAATCACTGTATTATTACTACTAACAAAGAAACACCACCACCAACAAAATATCAACAAAATAAAAAACCCCAAAACCAACCAACTAAACAAAAAACCCCTAACCCCATTACTATTCAAAATCTAGTAAAGAGATGCGCAACTGAACATATTTTCCAAGGCAGAGGAGATACTGGTTATCTAAAAAAATATATTGTAAAGAGTCTTTATAAAGTTTGCAATGTCTATATCAAGTTGTATCCAAAATTTTCTAAGTCACAACGCACTGGAGCAACGGTAGTGATTTCTTAAGTTATCCCTGTCCAGAAAAAAATAGGCTGTTGAACATATGGTTAATTTTAAACACAGATGGAATTAAGCATGTGCTTCAGTTCTTTTCTGAGTCAGAAGTAAAAATTGAAGATCATAGCTATGTAATACTTTGCCACGTGACAGCAAAATCAGCTAAAATGTTGCCATCTCATATGATTTCAATATCCTGCTTGAGCAGAGGGGGTTGGATTAGATGACCTCCAGAGCTCCCTTCCAACCTCAGCCATTCTGTGATTCTGTGAACACAGTAGAGATGAAAGCATATTAGTTATATAGTTATTCATTGTGTAAGGAATATAAACCATTTCCTTGTTTATGTAAATAGAAAAAAAAAAATAGTAAAAGGCAAATGTGTCATTTGGATCATTCATTTTTCTTTATTGAGCTTTGATGAAAAACAGTCCATTTGAAATATTTCCAGCAACCATTTTAATTCCAAATGCTCAATACAAAAACTTGGTGTCAGAGTTCAAACATATAAAGTTACATCTCATTATAATTTAATATTTAACAGCACTAATCATTTCTGATTTTTCATAATTAAGTTTACAAAAATAATGTTACATTTATAAAATAGATCAGCTTTTCCCAATAAATTACAGTGGTATTCTTATTCAAAAATGTAATATATCGTACAAAATAGACAACAGCTTTTTATCAGATAAAATACTAAAGTATCTTTTTCCTCCAGTACATTTTGGCAGTGTGTGAAAACATTTTATTGTACACTTGATATCTAAAGTTCACTCTGAAAAATAAGCTAAATTATTATGCACATCTCTAATATAAGGCAAGGGTGGCCAGCCTGGAGACTGAACTTTATTCCCAATTATATGTTATTAGTCAGAGCAGTACTGCCATGTTCATGCAACTGACTTAATTTATCTGACCCAGTAAATTCATGCAGATTCACCTAGAGTCCAACACTCTTTCTATGACAAGTACAAAAAAGTGAGCCCAATCCATAAACTTTTGGGCTGCTCAGTATCTCTCACACTTGTTTTACCTTTGTGTATCACTGTAAAGCATTTGTGGCCAGCTTATAAAAACAGCACGGTCTGGATACCCTTGAAGTTAATGGCAAAACTTCAGTACCTTATTCTGCCATAAAAACTCATACTAAAAGGAGCTTGTAAAAAGAGCAATGCATTAATAAAAAACAAATAGTAAACAGGAAAAAGAAAAAGAATCTAAAAAGCAAAAGGCAAACATTAATAGCTACTGTATACAGACTTTACAAAAGCAACTACTTTAAAATAACAAAGAAACACAGTGTCTACCTAGTGGTAGGTGCATTCTCATTAAAGCCTTTTGAATGCTCAGGTCAGCTCAGCATTTACTGTGTTGCATTTCCTGCCTACAAAAATATATTTGAAGAATCATTCCAGATTTTTCTGAGCAACTTTTACAAGCCAAGGGAGTAACTGCACCATCTCTGGAAGATGTGATTAAGGAAGGCATCTGGTTCAGGATGGTCAACATCTCACCTTGAATATTCTGACTCCACTATGTTTTCTCTTTGCAATAGTTTAGCAAACTGCAATATATTATTATCTCTTATTTGTCTATTTCTCTCTTACATATCTTCTGGTAGAAAGTTTGCTTCAAAGTACTAAATCACCACTGCCTGGAATAAATAAAATGTGCAAAGTGATGATTTTCATATGATGTTAGTATTGTATGAACAACGCATCACTTCATATACCATAAAGATTCCTTTCAAATTGTACCTCAGTAGTATAAATGCCCCAAGTGAACATGTGTCACAAGATCCACTTTGTGCAAATTCACAGAGGGTCCAAATCCAGACGAGTTGTTATGGACTCCAGACACAAAGCCTAGTCAATGTTGGATCCCCAGACTAGAAGGGAAGGAAGAGGTGGAGAAAGGGGCTCATCACAGGAAACCAAGTCATCCCATGCTTCTGAAAACTCTTAATAATTGAGAGGATGAGTATGTGAAATGAGAAAATGTGCTGTCTTCTGGCTTGAAAGATCATGGCTCAAACCAGGAACACCTGGAGCTGAACTCAGGCACATTTGCCACTGCACTCAGTAAGTTATACCCCTCCAAACACAGAGCTACTACATTAATTACAACTTTTCCATAGGTGAATTTTAGTGATTGCTGAAACATGCATTGACCACCCAGTTAGACAAATAAACATAATGGCTACTCTTACACCAGTAAACCAAACATCACAAAGTATGCTCCAGCCCTGAGGTCAAATGAGGGTGGCTGGACACTGGAGCAGGCTCCCCAGGGAAGTGGTCACAGAAAGCCTGACAGAGTTCAAGAAGCATTTGGACATCCCTTTCAGGCACATGGTGTGACTCCTGGGCCTGGTGCTGTGCAAAGCCAGGAGCTGGACTTGATCACCTTTGTGGATCCCTTCCAACTCAGCTTATTCTGGGGTTCTGTGATACTCTCTATACCCTTAAAGAGAAGGGCTGTGCCCAAAGGGCTGTTAAAAGTGTCCCTAGACTGGCCTAATTCCCAAAGTGTGCCCATAGCTTTTTGGGAAAGTACTAGTTAATCCAGACCAAAAAGCCTACCAGTCCTTGTTCTAAGTATTTATCAATATCAATGCTTCAGCGTGGCCAACTGACTACATATAGACATAATATCTATATATGTTTCACATATAGATTTTAAGAAGTCCTCAAGCATATTCACCCAGGCAGGCCTTCTGCTTCACACAAACTGTTAAGAAGGGAGGATTCGATGCTTTTGTTGAAATTTTACTTGAAGGAGATGGTCCTTTCAAATCAGGTTTTTTTTTAATATAGCTGAGTTTTTCTGTCCATTAAGTATATATTCCTTTTTTATTTTTCGATTCATGTACTATTTTGGTAGCCTAATGTTCTACTATTAGCAGATTCTTACCTTTTGCCTGAATAACCCACTTTTCATATCTACAATTCACAGCTAAACAAGCACTAACCAGTTCCATTATGATGAAAAAAATTATATATACATCTAAAACAATAATATTAAGACAACAACTAAAACAGGAAATAAAAACATGAATCTGCACATTTATAAGATGTAAAAACAATATCTACCTCTATACATATTTGTCAGACTGCAGCATCCACAGTTACAGCAGTATGCAGTAGTCAGAACAGCACTACTTTCCAAATCATGAGGTGTTTTAAGGAACACCCACTTAGTAGTGGCTGCTGAGGAAATAATTTCCTTTATCAACCTGAGATTTTAAATGTGCAAGTGTTATACCGATCTATCTAGTGCATAAAAAGGAAGGGAAGGAAGGAAAAGACAGAGACAGAGATAAAAATGTTATCACAATGGTTTTTGTTTCAAAATAGATTGCTGTGCAATGACTGAAGCCTGATTTGCAGACATTTTGTATTCTTGTCCAGAGCCTTGTGGAGGGGAAGGTAATGGAGTTTCTGGAGTTGCTGAAAAAAAAAACATAAAAATAATTACATATTCTTACAGCCTGGTCTACTGTACATATACATACTACTGTACTAAAAGGGAGTCTTGTTGCATGCCTGGGAAAGGGAGTGCCTTGACATGCTAGGGAAACAGGATATTTTAATGATCAGCATTTTTAGTTTATTAAAGATTGTGCATGTAACAACAATGATATATCAGAATGGTGCTGAATTTTTAAAATTGAATTAAATTCAGGTCAAAGTCCGTTACTTAACACCATTTATATACATACATTTTTAATGCACAATTATTTTAATTTAAGAATGATGATGAAATAGCTCTATGAACACTGACAGGCCACCATTCTAATTAATATTTTAAAATGAAACAGTGAAGTGCTATGACAGAAGGCTAACTTGCAATTACTTACGTATCTGTTCTGTATGCACAGGAGCAGACATTGAACTTATGAGGACAGTTTGGCCTGTTAATGGATCTTGGGCTAAGTGAGGATGCATTGGGTGATGCAGATGAGTAGCATCATTAGAAGTACCTGCAAAAATAACATGAGCACATATCAATACAAAAGAGCATGTTGTTGCCAGTGACTTATTCTTCAGTAATTACATTTCCACAGAGTAAATATTTTGATTGGCAATTTGAATAATTGCCTCTGGGTATTCATTAAACAATTTAAGCAGACTTCAAGCATATTAAGCACTGAGTTTATTTTCACTGTTTTGACTGCAATAACAGTGTGTTTCATTAAATATTTCTAGGGATTCTTTCATCTGCTTAGGGAATTATAGGACAACCCAGTAGTTACTGAGAAGTGCATAGCAAAATCTGCCCTTGTAGGACTATGTTAACAAGATGAACTGCCAAGGCAAGAAGGCTTTACCTAACAATTACACAACAGAAAGCTCAGACAGTGAGTCAGAGTGGTAGCTTAGATCAGGAATCCCTACACATCCCAACATGCTAAATTCAACATGACACAAAATGGTAAATTTAACCAATTGTTAGCTTACCTCCCAGTAACATTTCCTGAAGCAAACTGTCAATTTTAACAATTCCAAATAATTTAACCAATTGTATCTGCTCAATCATTTGCCAAGTGATGCTTTGGAGTGTAGGCAGTAGAAGAAGAAGTTCTCCAAATCTTCCTCTGGAGTCATACTGACGGTCATTAATATAATCCTCTAAACTGATTTGGACTTGGAATCGCATATTCTTAATCTTCATTGGATTACTCAAGCCCTTTGCATCTTAAAAAATGACAAAAACTTAACGTCAAGGCATTTTACAATTTGGGAGTAGCATCTTACTGGTTTTCATTTTATTCTTTTCCATTCAGCTAGATAACACGAACAGATGCTACATTAACAAAAATTACTTTCGATACAATCACATGTAAAACAATTGAGAGATATTCTTGTAAAAATACCTGGATCAAAAAACACAATTGCTTTCAAGCAAGCATATTCATTGTCATCTATTTGAATTTCCTGGAAGGGACGAACTAATTCATCCAGAATCCGATTTGCCACTCGGCAGATCTCTATTTCAGTGCTGTTGCGGTGAATGATGTAATTGTTGCCTTAGAGGGAAAGAATACCAACATATGAATTAACAGAAACATTTTGATTCAACTTGCTAGATGAAGCCAATTTTCAAAAGTACATTTCATATTGCTTGATCAAGTTAATAATTTTTTTAAGTAATAACTCTCCCTTGCATTACACACAACTTTTCTTTGCAAACAGAGTATATGTGTAAATTATTGCCATCCCAGTAAATAATATGTACATATAAGTATACCAACATGTAGTTACTGATTAGTCCACAGGATCAAGGTTGGTATTTGAATATACAAGTAAGAAGCAAGTAGACATTTATGTTTAAATAACAGATAAATATACTAACGAATTGATCTTAAAACATCTTCATCCCTGATTAAAATAATATATCCCAAGCTGAATGAAAAGGATTTGTCAATAGAGTAGAGGAGACACTAGAAGTGCTTCTTTTTCTAATGGATATTACTGCTGTTCCTAATAAAATTTAGTAGCATCATAAAATTTTCAGTTAAGAATTAATTTTACCTAGAGTTTTTTGGGTTTGGGGAGTTTTTTAAATATCCATTTTGGAGGTCTTCACTATGGCATCTTAATTCACCTTCTGGAGAACATTATGAATATCATGGAGCTTTCAGAAACCATCATGCAGTTGTGAAAGAAAAACTGATAATTATATCACAAGAGAGCCATGTGAAAGTGACTCATAAAACAGACACCTGCCTCCAAGTATCAAAAATAAGCCTTGAAGCCTCAAATTGTTTCTTCTTTTGGTATATCTGCTGATGCTTGTGATATATAATTTTCTTACTATTATTTTATAATTGTTTTCCTTATTACCTTATTACTAATCCAAATAAAATTGCATTTGTTTTTGTTTCTGTTAATTTTGGTAGTGAAAGTGTATCTAGGGAAATAACTACCTTAAGAAAGTCATTTGTACAGCTTTTACTTTGAAAGGATTGCTGGTGAAAGAAATACCTTCAGACCAAGCCCTTCTTGTCCTTTTAATGTTTTAATATGTGTAAAAATAAATTCAAGCTAATTTAGACCTATGAAAAGGCAGGCTCAAAGAGGAAGGGGAACAAGTAGTAGAAAATGTCCTTGTACACATAACCAGTGAAGAGACAAGTCTGAGTCCGTATTCCATATGAAAGAAAATGTAAGGAGGCAAATGCCAGGAAATCCCTTAAATTGTTGTTTCTGCTACCCAATAGACCTTTAGCTGTATTAACCCACATGAATCCACCCACCTGCTTTTGCTAGAGCAGGCACATGACATTATGTCATTAATAGCTATTTAGCATTTACAGAATGCATTGCTTTGATTGTGCCAGAACAGTTGTCCCACTTAACTGACTGTATGGTTGCTAATGTACTATAACATCATCATCAGTAAGTAAAACAAAACCAATATTTACCTAAAAGTAAAATGTCCTTATACGCCATGGACCGTTTTGCTGCTCCAAGCAACAGGTGCTCCCCAGCATGTGCTCTTAGCAGGGCAACCTCACAAAAAAAACAGCAGACTCATTAGATGATAAAGCAGTAACGTTCAATAAGAGCAAAAGAAAAGAGGATACATATTACTGTGTATTAGGTACATGTTTAAGACTGTTAAGATTCCAATGTAAAATGCAAAGTGAATGCAAAAATCTTAACTTCATAAAAGTAGCACTTCCTAATTAAACTGTCATCCTCTGTCACTTCTAGCATTCTGTCTAGGTTTTAAACATCAGAATCTGCAAAATACTTTTCAATAAATACAGTACCAGCATTTATTTCCTAGTTTGAATTCCCTTGACAAAGCTTTCTCTGGCATTTTAAGTTGACACTAAAGACTCCAGTGGGCTGGAATGAACTGTTACAGTAAATTTTGGTTCTATCAGTGCCTCATTCTTCTCTTGAACCAAAAATTTACGTGGCATTTAAAACAGCTTTTTCCCAACAAAGCCAGATATGCTATTAGAGCCACTATTGTCCACAAAGAGGAATCCAAATTTGCACTGGGAAGGAGCTTGTGTTTATTAGTTTATTCTTTGTCACCTATTTACTTTCTTCTGGTTTTAATGTCTGCTTGAAATTTCAGCAATGGCCTTTATTTCCTCAAGGAACTCATTTCTCAACAAGTAATTCTAATCCAAGCCAATCACTTTAGGAGAGATATAAAGGTACACAGCACCTGGGTAATACTTATATGTTGAGATTTTTCAGGTTCTCAGTAGAGTTACCTTAGCTGTTCTGGCCTCCTCTGTGGTTTGTAAATCAGGCTGACTTCCAGATGAGGAATCCTTTTTTCAAAACCAGATGGCTTATTTTTATAACTGAATGCACAGTGCCCCTTAGAAACTGGTATCACAAATTAAAAAGTGGCATTTGCTTTATCTCTCAATATCTTTGTCCCTAATTTTCTATGGTACTTAAGGTTTCAGAGTATTTCCCAACATTACTCTTCAAGCACAGCAGAGGTGTTTTCAGTCTATCATTCTCAGCTAATCTTTTATTTTTTTTAAATGCAGATAGGAACATTTTAAGGATATTTGATACCTTCTCTTTTCCTCCACATTATCTTAACAATAAAAGCAGCAATATTTTTTTTGCTTGCTTTTGTTGCCCTTGTGTAGCAACAGCATTTGAAATTCTCTTTCACATGAACAGTTTTAATTTATTTGAGTATGTAGAGATTGTGCACATATGTGCTCTGGGGGTCTGCAAAGACATCATTTAACTCCTTTTTTGGGGAGTCTCCTGTGGCCTGAAACACATCCATATTCCTGAGGAATGATATAAAAAGGAATGATGAAGTTCAAAATCAACGATGACCTAACACTTTCAAGATTTTGTTAAAAAACTGAGAGACTGGAGAAGCAAAAAGAAGGATTTACACAATTCCAGCTCACAGAGTGATTTTTAAGATAAATCAGATTTTGGTGTGGAATCAAGAGATCTCAAGCAATGAATTAATCTCCTTCTGAGGCTCCTTGTCAGAGAATTGATCACCACAATGTGGAGATACTGGTTCTGGGTTTGCCAGCACAACCTACTTTGAAAGCCAGTGATATATTAGTATGTACTACATATGTGATGATAGATCAGACCTCTGTTGTAAAAACCCTTATGAATTTTCAAGGTTTGGTGCTTTTTTCCCCTTACATTTATTATATACAATATAATTTTAGTACATTGTATTGTATGAAAGATTATTTGCTATGGATTGATATCAGTATGTTTGGAATTGGTTTGAGATTCTAATTGCTTTTGGTTTTTGCAAGTAGAGAATACTTGCATCAAATTAAATAATATGCTGTCTTAAACCATATTATAATGAAAGGTGAACATGAAGTAAATACTTTAAAGGTCAGAAAAAAGTTATGCTTCCAAAACACTACAGAAAGAACAAAACACTTAAAGGCATGCTGCTTTGCTACTTCTTTTTGTTCATGTCTTTTCTGTTGTGGTGGTGTTATTTCAAAACTTAAAAAAAATAAATTAAGAGAATGGGTCTAGTACTCAGCTCTATTTGTTCAGACAGAAAAGAATGACATTTAATAATCACAAGAAAAACAGAGAAGTAATTCGAGTTTTCTCTCCTCTTATACCTGGTCATCAAGTGGTAGTTCACAGAAGCCTGGAATATATTTAGCCCATTCCACCAGTACTAAAAGTTGCTGCTTCATAGATTCACAGACATCACTGACACCAGCAATTTTTTTAACATTTATATCAGTGCTAGAACCAGGACTGGAGATTGAGATCTGGCCATGAAGAGAGAAAAATGAATGATGTTAAATTTCATATAATTTTATTTTCACTGGTTAACAGCATATTTAAGAAAAATCACAGCAGTAATTGTAGATACTCTTGAGAAATTCCTTGACCATATGGACCATTACCCTGCACATAAATTATAATTTTTTTCTTTCTCATTACTACCAGTATGCATTGTAATATTCTAAAACTTCAATTAATCATATCATGATCTTCTCATTCCAAAATACTATTTTTAAACATACTTGAGCTCTTTTCATTTGTAGAAGGGAGGTGGTTTGTTTTTTTTTCTCTAAAATGGCTGACATTTACCTCATTTCAGAAAAAAAGAAGAGTTCATAGTGGCATGCAGTAATATTAAGGGATAGAGATATTAAGAGAAAGCAAATGATAAAGGGGTAGCATGTTCTTCTAGTGTAAAGATAAGTATCATTAACTTGAGAAGGTAAAACAGGGGGGTTTTAGTGCCTGGAGGAGAATGGTTTGTAATGATGAAGCAGCAGTATAGGCAGAGGCCTGAGATGTTTCAGAGGAAATGCAAAGGATATGAGTGTGCATTAGACCACCTGCAGGGAACAGTGCTCTGTGAAATGGCAAGAGAGCAATATCTTTCTGGGCCTGAAGCTGAGGCACTTCTACTGAGCCAAATCCTGAAATTCTTAATGACTTTTCAAGGAAAGGAATGAAGTGGGAAAGCCAACTTAAGATAAAGCCAAACCTGGGAAGGTAAGGTCAGTTTATAGCTGCTATCATAATAGGGAAGCAAAAAGAGAAAAGAAGCAGAAAAAGATGGGGGAAAATAAAAAGGGGAAAAAGGAAACAAAATTAAAAAGAATGGAGAAGAAGAAGAGAAAAAGAAAAAGAAGAGACAAAGAAAAAGAAGAAATAGGGGAAAAAAAAGAAAAGAAAAAGAAAAGGAAAAAGAAAGAAAAAAAAAGAAAAAAAGAAAAAGAAAAAGAAAAAGAAAAAGAAAAAGAAAAAGAAAAAGAAAAAGAAAAAGAAAAAGAAAAAGAAAAAGAAAAAGAAAAAGAAAAAGAAAAAGAAAAAGAAAAAGAAAAAGAGAAAAAAAGAGAGAAGGAAAAAGAAAAAGAAGGAAAGGATCACTGTACAAGGCCTATGAAACTGACTTTCACTTTATGTTTTATTACCAAAAGCATATTCGGGAAATCATGTGGTGTGCTTATCTTCCTCAGGAAAAGAAATTTATTGTTTGGTCTTCTACATTCCTACACTTTTCAGGATGGTGGAATGTATTTAGGTTGGCCCCTAGCAGTTCCCCTTCATTAATGTTAAACCCCACAGTGGGATCTGTGGTGAAGTCCCTTATCCTTGGGTAGTCAAAATGAGTTGTACTTCTGAACTAAAGCTCTGTGCTTCCTAAATAATTCAGTAGTGTAAAACATTGAAAACAGCTTAGATATGTATGTCAGTTAGCCAGCTGAACATTAGTTCTCAGGGAAATACAGCAGCTAGGCTGTAAGCAGGTGAAAAATTCCTGACATATAATTCAAAGGCTATCCTGTAGGAAAAAGGTTAGAGGTATTGCCACTTTGTAGACAGAGAATGTGTGAAATCCATGCTATAATCATGAATCCATTTCTGGCATCTCCTTTACAAAAAAGAGGTTGAAAATATTGATATTCATTCAGGTGATAGCTACCAGAGTGATTCAGTCTAGAAAACCTTTGGTACAGAAAGACAGTAAAGAAATTCAATACATTTCATTTTTTTTCCAGAAGAGTAAAAGGGGTCTTGATCATGATTCAAAGGAACAAAGAAGAGATTTCTGATAGTAGGTCACACTCTGTTCTACCTGAAAATGATACTAACCATGCACCAACTAGAAGATAATACAAGAAGGTAAAGAAGGTAAAAAGAAGAGGTAGATTGTTTAACTGTTAGACATACTGACTCATGGAGTTAATACATTGTCCTTCCCATAATATATTTCAATCAAAGCTGTTCATTTGTATAAATTACATCTTACATTACAAACTACAGCTTCCATGCTGAAATTACTTGGTGAACTTCTGCTGGGGATTTGTGGGATGACTCCCATAGAGTTCATTATGAACACCTAGGATTGTATCTCTTGACAAGGATATGAAGCTTTCTATTTCTATTTCTATATAGTGCTTTAACCTGCCTCTCATTTATGGAGTACAACACAGGACTCATTGATTTGATAGAATCATAGACTAGCACAGGTTAGGAGGGACCTTGAAAGACCATCTAATCCAACCTTATATAGCAAAGGAATCCTAGAGGTTATCTAACACTCTGTCTAATTGCATCTTGAAAACTTTCAGTGATGAAGACTCTACCACATCCCTGGAAAGGTTGCTCCAGTAATTGTTTGTTCTCATTGTAAAACATTTCTTTCTTCCCCAGTGTAACTTGTACCCATTAATGAGCTGATGAACATGACAATGTAACACTGTATCCCAGTAGCTCTGAAACCCTTCAGAGACAGAGACCTTTACTCATATGAGTCCAGCATGCCCTTTTCATATTTACATAACCCTGGAAGCCTTTCCCAGGTCTGTACCAGAAAAAATGTACTTAGACAATTCCCCCTTGTAAGGCATCTTAAGGAACAAAATAACTTATTTTCCCAATTTAATATGAACATTTCAAAAGGGATGAAAATATCTAATTTTCCTTATTTAATATGAACATTTCAAAAGAGATGAATGCCACCCTCTTCTTCATTTCACATCTGAAGTACTTAGATAATGATTTGGGACACTACCACCTCCTCTAAGTCTCTTCTCAGGACTGAACTCATCTCACAGATTCAATTGAGGGAAGAACAAGTACTTTTAAGACTTCTCTGCTTTTCCATCACGTTAATGTAGTCTCTTGGACTCTGAGGCCAAGATTGTATCTTCATATATGTTTGACAAAGTGGAAGCAATTCTGTTTTACTAAAACATACCAAATAGTAAGTACAATAAATTTGTGTATACACAAGGAGTTTTAGGCCAAGAACCTACTCTGTGAAAAGAAGTTTGTGCTATAAACAGCTGAGGGTGTGATTCTGTTCAAGACAGTTCTTATTCCTGAATTGCATATACCAGTTGGAAATGATTAAGGAGTATTATAAAAAAGCACAATAAGCAAGTTCAAAAAATTACTAAGGAGATAAATATAGCAATATTTTTCATACTGTATAGGTATTAAAGGTAGGAAGGTACATTATGTTCTAGTCTGCCCAGACATGCAATATGTGCCAAAGACTATCACCCAGTAATTCCTGCATCAATTCTTTACAGACAGTTCCAGTCTAAGAGAGATGCTGATAAAGGATGAGATTACAAAACATTTGGGGATGTATAAATCAGTCAGCATGAAATCATAAAGGTGGCAGTTAAATTCTAAGCAAGTTAGTAAGAGGTGCAAGAATGCAGAATCAATGGCCATGATTTATCTGAGGTGCAGAAAAGGACTAGAGACTGTTCCATTCAGCAATTGATTGGATAGGGGGGAAAAAAAAGAAAAAGAGAAAATGAAGTTCAGATGAGACAAAGAAAATTTAAAAGCAAGATGTGAATTGACTCTGCAGTTGGAATACTTCTGTTTGCCTTACTTATAATGTCTAAGGATATTAAAAATGGGATTTTCAAAAGAATGTAAGGAAATGAGTGTCCACAACCTTTCGAATGTAATGGCTTTGGACAAATTTTTCCCTATGTTTCATGGGAAAGTCTGCTTCAAGGATAGATAGATGCCACCAGCTGCCTAAGACAGCAACTGATTTAAAAGCAGCAAGAACCATAAACCTTTATTAAGAAAGGTGCCTAAGACATATTGTCCTGGACAAAGTAGAATTTTTTTATTGACCATGTTTCAAGAATGTATTCTATTACTGCTTCTTCCATGGAGAAGAGGAAGTTGTGTGCATTTTGGAAGTAGAATAAAGTAATCTTAATAATTATTTTTGATATAATAAGAAATTGAAGAATATTTAATTTTAGCAAAAGTGGCCGTAACGTCACTAAATGAATTTGTGATAGATCCCAGTACCTGGCGGGAGAGTGTCTCAGCTTGTGACAATGTGCTAATGGAGGGACTGTTGCAGCCATCAAAAGTGTTTCTTCTCGTACTTATCCTGTCCCGTTCGTTTTGTACAGCTGGAAAAGAATAATCATCTCATTTATTGACTTTTACACACTGATACAAAGAATAATTTCAGAACATTACTAGTTTCAGAAGATAATTCTAAGAACTGAAAGGTATGACATTCAAAGATGATGATAGCTCTGAGTGATGAGGAAGGATGATAATACATGTTTACAATCTCTATCAGAACACAATGTGCCTGTAAAGCATGTATAACTAATTGCAGATAGACACTGAATCATCAGCATTTCTGTCACTGGCTTAATTACAGTCAGACCTCTTTCTTCCTTTGAACTTGAACACATGGTCTCAATTTCAACCAATTTAATAAGTCAGGCTTTATGACAATAGCAGAAATAGACATTTCCAGACTGCCAAACAGGTCAAGTGGTACAACATCACCACTGAAAAAGTATTTCTCAGAGGAAGTATGAAAGCCCTACTCATGCTCTGCTGTGGGAAACAATGAAACAGGAATGAATCATGAATTTAACCCACTAGTAAGATAATTTTGAAACTTAAATCTCATGTTCCTCCTCAGTGACATTGCATTCCTAGCCTGTTTATGGAACATTAACTAAGTTAAATGGGGAAAAAAAAATAACCCAACCCAAAAAACAGTGCACCAAAAAAGTTTTAGGACAGTAAATTCAGTAAGTTTTGTCTCATGGGGTCCAAAAACAGGCATTTGAAATATCTTTGGATAAGGAATCTGTAATCAGCACATGCAAGGCTTATGAAGCAAGACAGTATATTTTTGAACTAAAAGAAGAAGAAAAAAATGAAAATTAACAGTCAGATCCTTCTAAATCCTAGATCATGCCCAAGATTAGGCCAAGGAAAATAAAAAAGATGGGCAAAAAAAGAATTGTGCCAATGGAAATCTTTCTATTGCACAAGGAATTTCATTGTCTTTTAAGAGCAGCAGATTTATGTCCAAAGATACATTTGCTATTTTGTGGGAAACAATCTGCATTACAAAATTTAGGAGTAGTACAAGAGGTTTTAATTGGAAAAAATACCCAAAAACTCTGTGTACCTAGTAGGTTCAGTGTTTATTTGAACAATGCACATAGTTTATTCCAGAGGTGTACTAAATTTTTTGCAGGGACACTCACTACATTTTATTAAGGTCACAGGAAGAAATCTTGTATGGTGATAAACACACAGTATGCTGTAGACAGGAAAGAGAAAATATAACCTTTTGTAAAAGAATCCTGAAACAAACATCCAATGCTGAAACAAACATAGATAATTAAAATAAGTTTAGCACTGATGAGTTTTGCAAAAATAGTAAGGTATTCTGACAATACACCACTGGTGAAAATCAGTGGTGGAGCACACTTAAAACGACAGGTGGATGCTTTAATCTTCTTCTACATGCATATAATTTTAGATTATTAGACTAGTGGCTAAAGCCTTTTCTTCAATTCAGGCTAAAATTACCTTAACAGAGACTCTATGAGGAGGGTGATATGTTTGCTCAAAAAGGACTTGTAAAGCTTTTAATAACTGAAGCCTTTCTTATTTTTGTGCTGAAGAAAATAAACAGATTTGCTAGAAACTTGAGAAATTGTCATAGACTCTATGCTACATTTATACTATGAAACATGCCCTGACCATGTAGAGAGGTTATAAAAAAACAAAAGCAGCATTGAAAGTTTTAGACACAGTGGGATCAGAGTAGGACAAAGTAGCATTAAGTGGCTTAAAAGTTTTGTGCCATGCACCAGGCTGCATTAGCATCTTGAGGGAAATGACCTCTTCTCTGTTTTGGGCTCCCCAGCACATGAATGATGCTGGAAAACTAAGTAGTGCCAGCAGGGGGCTATGGAGATGTAATCCACAACATGCACAAGGTGAAGCAGAGACAGGCATCTTTGCTTATGTGGAAAACAAAAGGACCAACATGGATGTGAAGGTCTTCATTTCTGTAGCATACAGAAGATGGAGCCAGATTCTTCTCAGATGCATAATGAAAAGACAAGACCCAATAGACACTACACTAACTGCTGCAAGAAATATTCTAACTAGTTATAAGGAAAAAACCCTTCCCAAAGAGGAAGAGCTTGTAGAGCGAGAGGTTGTTGAATCTCCCCTCTCAGGTACTGTCTAAATCTGTCTGGACAGGGTCCCAAGCAACCTGACTGAACCTAGATGTCAGCCTTGGTTTAAATGGGGGCTGAGCTAGATGAACTCCAGATGTCCCTTCTAAGATAAATTATTCTTTAATTCTAGGTTCTGAAAGTCTGTAAAGCTTTGCTGTTTGGAAAACTTCTAGGGCTGCTATCTATACACAGATCTTCCCCTTTCTTCACATCAGATTGATAACATACATACAATATGTTACTGACTTAATGGCTCAAATAGCAAAAGGCCAAAGTGTCTTAAAGGAGATCTACAACAGCAGGCAAACCTATTTCATATACCCTGTGTAATGCTGTTTAGAATATCCCTATCCAGCTTCAAGGAGAAAAATCCATTTTCTCTCATACCAATAACTTAATTAGCAAAGTATTGCTACAGGACAGATATTTAAGAGCATAAAGAAAAAGCTTCCTTTGTACAGATGAAAACAATGATAACCACGTAACAAGAGCTAAGCATACACATTTCAGACTGGCCTGCAAGCAGATGCATCATGCTTCAAACAAAAAAGGTAGAAAAGTTTGTGACAAACCACTTTTGAGTGTGTATTTCAAATGGATATGGACATCTTTTGCCCCTACATCATTATTGTCCTTGAAACAACACCCAAAAAAAAAAAACCCCAAACCCTCTAATATTAGCACTGCTCCTCATTCTCTATTGTTCTGTTCCTGTGGTGATCTGGTCCTTCCACTTTGACAGAATCACTGTGACACGTTTCTCATATCTGTTACTGAGATGCGTAGGTAACAATTTTCCTATATTAAGCCTGAGGGAAATTAGATGTGTTAATTAATGTGGACACTCCACTGACAGCTACTACTACCCTTCTCACTACTTTTTCACTTATCTTCACAGTCCTTTGTCTGGCTTAAATGCTTCATATGTTTAAATTTAAGGGAAGAACCAGTAAATTTGCTCTGACATTACTTAGGGCGGGGGGGAAAAAAAGCCAGATAGAGATTTCATTACTCAGATTTGGTAAACATTTTAAGTGAAATCCCATGGTTTGAAATATTCCAGCATATGGCTCAGTATGTAGAAATCAATGAACTTTTGTGCCAGAATTCATGAATTAAACAGTTGCAAATTCACTTTAAATGGGCTTGCTGATGTTCCAACTGCTAGACCTGCTTATCTACTTGAAAGTTAGAAGACATATATTTCACCTTAATATAAAAGCACTTCCCCATTATGAAGGTATTGTAGCAGACTTTCCATTGGTTTATTCTGCTGGAGATTTTTAGAATTTTCATTATATTTCAAAGCAGATTCAGATTTTTTCTCTTTGTATATGAAAAAGTAAATGACTGCATTACCTTCCTTTTTCATTCCTGCTCGAAAACACTTTTTTAAACGACAATATCTGCATTGATTCCTTTTGTCCTTGTCAACAATACATTGTCGGTTGAATCTATCAGAGACAAGAAAAGGTAAATGTATAAAGCATTAATAAAGTAGCACCCTGATTACAAAAAAGAAAACCAACTAATCTGTCCTGTCAGAATAATATCTATAATCACAGACCCTCATCTTTAGTTACATTGATTATTCTTCTTTATTAACCAGTTTTGAGAGGTGTTTCATACCTGCTAATTTTCCAGGAATATATGTGTGTGTATAAACACATGTATGCATTGAATAGGAAAGTGTGAAAAATTTTGTAGTTATGTACATCATTTAAACCTCAGCTGTTCTGTGAGGTATGTCGGTAACTGGCTGCACCAAACGGCAGTGGAAGAAAAAAAAAGAAGAAAAGCTGCAAATAGAAAAAGGAAAGGACAATCAAGGAAAAAGCCAAATGTTCCTGGCATGGAGAAGCCTCTTAGCTGCAAAACCATTACCCTTGTCTGGCAGGGTTTACTCCTTCTGGGAGATAGCAATGAACAAGCTGCATGTTTTATCCCTACAGGTGGCAACCTAAGCAGGGAATGAGAGGAACCAAAACAATGAAATAAAGACCTGAGGAAATACATGGAGCATGACACTGCATGGCAGCTCACCCAGGCTTTATGCACATCTAGAGGTGTGCCTAAAGGGAGTGCATATGAGCCATTTGCCCCTCTCTCTTTCTGGGTCTGCTGTTTTTTGATTAGCATGAGTTTTTTAGATAAACAGGCTCCGCAAAAGCAGAGCTCTTTCTTGAAATCACTTATATCAGCTCCTGATGCACCATTTTAGGGGTATGTTTATGCTATATCACTGTTCTATGTGTATAAGGGAGAGGTTTTCTTATAAGAATATTACACAACCAAAGAAGAGTGTAGGAAACAGCATTTCCAGTAACAAGCCATTTGTATAAAAGTTTTATCATTTCCCATGCAATGGCACAGGGGGACAGAGAATGGGGGCTACAGGGAGTTCACCACACATCTCTGCTGCTGTTCCCTCCTCAAGGGGAGGACCCCTCTCAGTCTTCACCGGCTCCATTGTCAGGTCCTTCCAAACAGAGACAGATCCCCACAAAGCTTCTCCAATGTTATTGTTCCCATGGGCTACTCCAGCATTGGGTCCCCTGCAGGGTCAACAGCCCTGCCAGAAAACCTTCTCCAATGTGGACTCCTCCTTCCATGGCGTCACAGGTCCAGCCAGGAGCCTGCTGCTGCACAGTCTTCCCATGGGGTCACATCCGTCTTTCAGGCATTCATCTTCTTCAGAAGGGGATCCTCCATGGGCTGCAGTGGATAACTGCTCCCCTGTGGATTTCCATGGGTTTGACAGGGACATCTGCCTCATCATGGTCTGTACCATGGGGTGCAGGAGGATCTTTGCTCCAGCACTTAGAGCACCTCCTCCCCTTCCTTCTCCACTGAACTTGGTGTCTACAGAGCTGTTCCTCTCTCATCTTCTTACTCCTCTCTTCTCTGGCTACAATTTTTTTCTGCAGTATAACAGTTTTTCCTTCTTAAATACGTTATCCTCAGAGGCACTACCACCATTGCTGATAAGCTCAGCTTTGGCCATCTTGGAGCTGGCTGGCATTGGCTTCATCAGACACTGGGGACACTTCTGAAAGATTCTCACAAGAATCCCCTTTTGTAGCCCCATTGCTACAAAATCTTGGAATGAAAACTCAATACACCCCTTCAGTGATTTGTTCAAACTCGTTGAGTTTTCACTATATTCTGCTCATGATTCAAAATGGACAGTTTATGGCCCTGAGCATACACAGATAATTTCATCAAACATGGTGCAGGGTGATATTTTGGGCACCTTTCGGAAATTAACAGATAGCCATTCAGACAGGGGGAAATGGCTGCTCAAAACACCTGTGTGTCACACCAAGTGGGAATATGTGCAGATGTGTTTGTATAGCCCTTAAAACAAGACTCATAAATCTTAGACTTTCTATTCAGAAACTACTTTCATAAGGAAAGAATTTTAGAAAACAGTTAAGAATTACAGTTTTCACATTGCAGTGAAAATATGAGCATTTTTCCTTTTCCTTTTTTCAGGATATGATCTTCGTAATCATAAATCAGAGTGAAACACCTTCTGAGTGATGTAATGATATCAACAATATCATCAAGCATCTGGAAAAGTTTCTGGAATGTGTAATATCAAGTAGCATTCCTTAAGAAAAAGCTGAAAATCCCCTGACATAGTTTGAAAATTCTGATAAGGTCTGAATATATTTTTGCTTAAATTCATTGATTTAGTGCCTCTAAATGAACTTTTTGGAATACCTGCATGAATAGACGTGGTTTTTCCTTATGCTACGTCTGAAAAATCCCTTGCATCCATCGCAGCTGGAAGCACCATAATGTTTTCCGGTCGCTCGGTCTCCACATATTGCACAGAGACTACTGACCCCGTTGTCAGCAGCATTCATGTTGGCAGCTTCTCCTGAACTGTCTGACAAGAGACAAGAACATACATAGTTATGGATCAGACTTCCAAAAACCACCCCATGAGCAAGTTGTACTTAAATGGAGGCTTTTTCTGGCCTTTTCTCTTTTAATTGCCACTTATGATTTATATAGCGTGACCCATCTGATTATGTCTGATTCTTACTGACATGAACACTTTCCAAGTAAGAGAGATGTTAAAAGAATTTATGAAGTTCATAACAACAAATAATTGTGTTCTAAACTCTTTTCAGCTGAAGGGTTAAAAATTGAAGTGCACTTCTGCATTTATAAGTACACATAAGTTCCTAATAACATGAAGAGGAACTCTGGCACAAAAACAGTCTTAATTGGTAAAGATCTCATGTATCAGTTCTCATACGAGATGCCAATAGCTGGCAACTCTCATACAAAGATTTGTGACACTAAATAAAGAAACAAAAAGAAGGGTTTTGTACAATTTAATTTAAAAAAAGAAAAAACAAACCAACAAAAATATGTGCTAAGAGCCCTGTCTGCTATTCCCTTGAAGATATTTTTGACAGGAGCACTGGCGCAGTCTTTCCTTGCACAGAATATTAGCTACATGATTAACGATTAGTCACTGAATATGGTAAACACTACTGAATAAATTCACCTGAAATCAAACCAGATATATTTATTATTTGAGTCAGAGTGTTAACAGAAGTGTTCAAGCAAACAACAAATAGCTTTTTCTTTTTTACTTCTGGTTTAAATGGAAGGAAAACATAACCTAAGAATTTGTAGATGTTTTTTCCAGGAGAGGAAAGAGTGTCACATTAATTAGATATGCAGACATGAATTAAAAAGTCAAGTACATGAATTCATGAACAGTATACAGGATGAACAGTAAAACTGTTTATATTGATACATAATATTATTCATATTGTATAGATCCAACTGAAATGTATAACACAAATGCTTTATAAAATTTTCATTGTGTCCCACAGAGCTTAAAAGTTAAAGAGTTCTTTAGATACTTTAGATACAGAGAGAAGCAACATTTCTGGGTTTGTTTTACAAAGCTGCAACTGATAGGAATTACATAAAAATTAATAAAAGAAAGACATCTTAGAAGTAACGATTCAGTTCTGTAAAGACCTTATTTTAAAATTAGAATTGTCATGGAAAATTATAAACTATTTTTAAACTAGGTTAAAGAATTGCTTTAGAAAAATATAAGGCATTTCCTTTGGAGTTCTGTAACTTTGCATGTTATAACAGAATAATTAAAATTACAGTATGTAAATGTTATGATGAAATATTTCACAGCAATATTAGTTGTGCATATATACATATATATATGTATAGGGGAACACTTTTTTTTCTTTGGTATTATTCTGAATCAAGATGTCTAGAAAATTGACCTGGTGTTGAAAAATTCTTTGATTTCAACAGAACTGTGTATTCTGTCTAAATGTGGCTTGTTAAACTTCTCTAAATGTTCCTAATTAATTTAAACGACTATAAAAGATACACAGGAAGGTTCATAATGGGCAGCTTTCAGTTCCGAAGTAGCACTGTAACAAGACAATGTTTTTATAAATGCTGTAAGAAAATACTTAGGCTAAACTCAAAACATACTCTAAACATAAAAAGGCTGCACTTGATAATTAATAATTATCAAGCTAATCACTTACAGTGATAATTTAACCAGCTCTATTGCCAACACATAATGCAACCAAGCACAACCTCCCTAATCTGTCTTCCCATTTTATTTAACATTAACAGATCCAAAAGGGTGCTATTCAGCAAAAAATACATGACCACTGAAATACCCATATTAGAATAAAAAGCAGAGAAATCCTCTAAAGTTATATAATCATTGTTGACAGCTACAAATTTAGTTAATGCATAAAGTTCTGGTTTTTCTTCCTAAATTGATAACCAAATCTACCCTTCTGTTTACTAAGCTTTCTATAATTTAACACCAAAAATTCAGATAAAACTTAAAGCCCAACAATAAAAACTTAATTAGGTTCTATATAGCAGGAATATGTGGCAATGCAGGTGCTAAGTATTTTTCCTGCAAATCACTACACATTGGTTCTGCCTTTTAAAAATACATACTATTACAGATCTATGAATTATACTTTAAGACACAATAAACCAACATTTTTAGTGTATTAAAAGATTTGAAAGGCCATTTTTGAGTAGTTTAACTTGCCTGATACTTTTATTCACATTTCTTTTTTTTTTGTTTTTGTCAGTATTGATGGCATGATGAAATGGTATGCTTTCTATTTCAAGCATAAATTTTTGAAAACATTTCTTAAAAATTGCATATAAAAAAATCTGCCTAAAGTGTTACATTCGCCAAACACAAAACCTTTTTCTCAAATAAACATTATCCTCTACAAAGCTGACGTGATTCTTCTCAAATCACTGTTGTGCATATATACACTTAGCTAAAAAGGCTAGGTTAACTCTTAAATAAAAAAAAATATTAGTGCAACAATTAGAAACTAGGCTTCAAGAAACAGTAGCTAATTTCTTTCACAAACCTCTGGATAATTTTGTCCTTTCCTTCTGAAAGTTACAAAATATACTTCCATGTCCAAACTGTCAATACTAGTTATTCATTCGTCTTGCAGTAAATAAAACAACTGCTGAATAGACCTTTTTTTTCCCCTTTGATTAACAGACTGGTGACAGTACAGCTACTTTATTACATATAACCTCTCTTTTATTTTCCTTAAAGAATTATAACGTTACTAACTCAGAGTCAGTGATGAAGTGTAAGAGAGCAGATTTGTAGTTTGAAAACAACCCCCAAATGTTCCATTAATAAAACATTTAAGTAATACCTTATAGCATTGCTAAACTTCACTTCTTCTGTTAACTGGCTTGAATTTGCCTCACAGGGCAGAACTCACCGTTGCCATTATAGAGAATCTGCATAGTTTCGAACTCCAGTGCTGTATAGGTTGGATCTAAAACTTCACTGTAGTTTGCCATTTCCATGTCCAGAATTGGTTCTGAGAGCCGCATCATTGAATGCAAAAGCAGTGGAAAAGCTCTTCAAATGTACAACCTTCCCATTCTGCTTCACAGTGATTGATAATCCAAAGTTAACTATAACTGTGTCACTTACGTGAAGCAATGGGAGGAGCTGGAAAACTGCTTCTGCATGCTGTATTTTACTTGGGTATTTTTTTTCTTTTATGATACAGTGCAACCCTTCTGATAATCTTGGAATGCTTTTTGAAATAATCTTATCAGGAGTTGCATTGGTTCCAGTTCTTGCATGAACCCAAGGACGTGCAGGAAGCTTCCTATCCCTCATGCTTTGTTGCACATTTTGTTGTCAATGTGTGGTACAATCAGTTCTAAACAAACTACTCTGGTTGTTCTATGTAGAGAATGCAAGTTCATATGCCATTTTGCTCTCTCACTTCAGAACAATAAGGAAATGTGATATGATTATGGACTATCTCAAACTCTACCCAAATCACCCACCTACATGTTTTAAAAGACAGCTGTAAAATCTCCCATTTTACAGCTGATAATGTTCTTTCCCACTGGCAATGACCTAGCTCTATAGGCATCCTTAGGCAAGGCTTCAAGTCACACAAGTCTGCAGCAAGGCCAGTTCACAAATCCCTTCCATCACACACTGTGCTGCTGCAATGGCTCCAGGAACTGTACCCTGCAGCCTCTCAGACAGTGGCTTCCTGCTCTAACCCTTCCTCATACAAGGTGTGATGGCTGCATGACATTTCCATAAACCATTCTGATGCACAGGGAGAAGGGAAATATTAGTCACCTTCTCTATCTCTGAGTAGGTCCATAGCTCATCAGTTGTAGACATGTACAAACCCAGTTAAAAACCCTCCTGTAAAGCAGCTTGTGCCAAATATATAGCTGAATGGCAGAATTTCACTTGCTAATCTGGTATTTTCAAATGTTGGATAGCAGAATTTCAAATGTTATTATTTTCAATACATTCTTTACAGAAAACTACCCTTTACACTGCTGAAAAATAGTTACATAAAGATTACATTTATAGGAAAACTACCCAGTTTATGCCTAATTAACAAGAGCTAGTAACTATATACAGCATTGAAATGCTTATTTTAATGGAAAAGTGTCTACAGTTCCTACTCAGTAAAAGTAAATGTAAAAGGGCACCATAAACCAATTCTTTGATTAAATAAATAAATAAATAAATATTTTAAAAAACAATTTATGACAGACAAGTTACCAATGAAGGAGGAAAATTTACATGAAAAGACCTAGGAAAAAAAGCCTTTTAAAATTCATCCTTCTAATATCCTTGTACCCAGGGTTACCTGAGAGTCACAAATCATCTTGTTTTCTTGTGGACATGTAGATGCAGTCTCAGGCCAGTTCTCCTGACTCCAGCAGAGCCCAGTAACATAATTATGACAACAGGATTCTTGTATAATTCACAGACCCATCCCTAAACCAAAGCATATTTACAGTTGTGTTACTGCTTGCACAAATTCTCCTCAGATTTTGGAGGGTCTCCACAGAGGCTGTCCTTTTCAACATACTGCTAATTAATTTTCCTTTAAACCATTCATCCATTATTATATTTAATGAGATGTCAAAAAACACTGCAAAAGTTACTTTTTAGAAAGAGCAACTGATATGACTACAAATACTTCCTATACACAACTGAAGACAAATAATACAAAAAAGGCAATTTTTAAAGATATTTAAAAATATGACTGAAATTTTAGAATATTTACTGCCTACAGTCATGGAAAAAATTACTCAAAAAGTATAATTTCACAGTACGGGAAGTGTACAAGGTTTCACAATTTTTAAACACAGCTAATATTTCTTTCTTTTACTTAAAGAAGTACATTAAATTAAGATTGATTAAAAGCTAGTTTTTTACAGCCAATATTGTGTAGGAAATCACTACCATTTTATCATGAGATCAAATAATTTTATATTACCTGAGGGCTCAGTTTGCAAAGTTTCTTCTGTAGCAGAATTTGTTGTATTTGCTATAACCATTTGTTGTATTTGTATTATATTTGTTATTAAACTACCTATTAGTTACATAACAAATGATTCATGGCCTTAATATGCTACTTAACATAATATAAAAAGGCTTACATGTTAACTAGAATTATCTATTGTTTGTCAGTGTATACTTTTTGATAATATGTTCTATAAATATTATCTGGCTTTTTAATACCAAAATTGTATGCTTACAAATATATCCACTGAATATTTTTATTTCAAAAAGCCAGTCCTGAAAACATTCTGGTATATAAGTAAATTTAGAATAAGAGAATGAATGGAAGATGGAAGATATCATGTATGACATGATCAAATCCTGCTATTCCCTCTGCTATTAGCAGAACTTCTTCAGTGCTGCCAAAACAGGTCCCTTAGTGACTGCTAAAGAGAGGGAATGAATTGACCCTTCATACTTCTGTCATATGAAAACTCATTTCAATTGATTTTTTAATATGGAAAAATGTATGCTATAGGAAAGACATTCTTTATACTATTTTTTCATGTTTTGCTAAGGAAACTTCTTACAGTCAAATCTTGCACTCATAAAAATGTGCTTTCTGGGGGATTTTTGGCATCATGAAGTACATCATGAACAATTAATGTATACTAAATCACTATGGTAAAATATTGATATGTTTTCTTTCAGCCTTAGGTGGATTAGAATGCAGACCTGGAATTAGAGTAGCTGAGGAAAGAAGCTAATGATGAACAGTTTTTGGTCTTATGTCAGTTCAAGCTTTATACTGTTCACTAGTGTTCAGACTCCCACACAGCAGATTTCTTTTCATATTGGACACCTGCCTGCACTGTTTTTCAAATTCTGAATGACTCTGCAGCTTGTAGTATAAAATAGTGTAAGCCAAGTCATCTACTACTGACAGCCAAGAAATATCAGCCTAAGGTAAGCAAAAGTTTTAAAACTGTGTAACTAGTCAAACTGCTAAGCACTTCTTTGAGATAAGTGAAAATGTAAATTTGAGTAAGAAATAATTTCTCAAAGTGAATTTTGCAGTAATTGTGAAGAGTAAGCTACACAATAATGGTTTTGTTCATGTGGTTTTCTTGCTTTTTTTCTTTAAATCTGATGACCTCAGGATCACATACAGAAAGCATTCCTATCTTATCTTTAAGACTATTAACTCTGTTAATTGTTCAGCTCTCCATATTAAATGTAATCATTCTTTCTGACTGGGGCATAAAATACAGCACAACCTAATAAAATCAAGGTTATTTCCATAAAAAGTCGTCCTGAAAATAAAAACAAATCTCAAACTACTACTATCACCACTGAAATAGTTTTGGTTTTCTCTTTTCTTCTTTTTTTTTTTTTTTTTTAATAAATAGCAATACATCCTTTTACCCTTCCAACTTAGTAAGAAGGTAGGTTGCCAGGAAAAAGTATTAAATCAAAGGTATTTTTTTTTCCTGTTTCCCACGTATTCTGGGTAAGAACACACCTTCACTCTATTTCCTGCTTTGCAAGTACAGTCAGTTGTGGTGGACATACTTGGAAGGATATCCTGTTTTTGTTAATAACCTGTCATATTTATCCAGAATGCTGGCAAAACACACATTTTGGATCTGTTTCCCCTCTTGATGGTTGGCACATGTAGGACAGGGTATGCATGGAGGCCATACTAAAAAACCCTAAAGAAACCCTATGAGATGAGCCAGAATGCCTCCTTACTACAGTAAACTCAAAGACCTCCAAGACAGAGAGGTTATTTGCCAAAAGCTTGTTACTACCTAGGAAGCAGTGTGAAAATTTCCACATACCCCTGGGCAATCTCATCTTTGGCTTACAAAGATACACGCCCACGTAATGCCACAGACTGAGCTTCCCTCTCCTGGAACACACCCTCAGTGCCAGGGAGAACACTGGAACACTGCTAGTCACCATCACATCAGCTCTGCTGACACCCACCCCCAGGTGCTTCATACATGGTCCATGAGTAATGACTGGGAAATGTTTGCTTGTATTCTAAAACATGAAATTATGACACGTTTGACATGGAAAGCTTTGTAACACTGTGGCATTACTTTATTTGATAGAGATTGCTGGCTTTTTATTTTTTTAAATAAATAAAAATGTTAGAGTTGGATCAGATCTAAAAAAAATGTGCACTACCAAGCTTCTTCAAAAAGAAATAGCCTTTTTGCTTAACACCTAGGTAACATGATGGAAATATAGCTACAGTCCTCTACAAATCTAAGATATTACACCAAGGCTTGTAACATTGTCATGCCCCCCTCTCCCTCCCCCACCCCCCAAAAAAGTTCAGAGCCAAACAAGGACAAAGCTGCCTTTGAGCTGGTTAATGTGTAAGGATTTTTCATAACAATTTATGAATCATGAGAATAAATATATAGCACA
This sequence comes from Oenanthe melanoleuca, assembly GCF_029582105.1. Lineage (NCBI taxonomy): Eukaryota > Metazoa > Chordata > Aves > Passeriformes > Muscicapidae > Oenanthe > Oenanthe melanoleuca. Next base: position 30,782,027 of record NC_079335.1, read on the forward strand.
AAGGCTTCCACTAAGGTGACCGAAGGCATCATCTCATACTACTCAAACCCAGAACCAACTATCACCTTCAACAAGTAAATTTATGGCACTTAGACTTTTCACTTTGTCCTAAAAAAAATTTGGTTAAACAAAACACCAGAAAAGCAAAGTCAGTACCAGAACTGAGTAACAGGTTTTCACGGCACACTTATTAGGCAAGGTGGCAAGATTAGCTGCAACAAATCATGCCAGGTGAAACTGAAGTACAGATCTTTGCAGGAAATCCAGGCTAAGCTTGTTTTCATTACTCACATTTTTAGACACTTAGACCACCCCAGGCATTCTATAGAAAGGAGATTCTTGCACATATTGAATTTGCCTCTTTTTTCAGTTAAATTGGTCATTCATTATTGTTGAGTTCCACTCTAACATACAGCATATATAGCTTTCTTTTATAAATTATGTTGAGGGTTGTGTTTTTTGTTTTTTTTTTTTTTTTGGCATAACAGGGAACAGACAAATATTGTGAGGTCTGATTATCTTCATATTTATGTTTTTGGCTTAAAATATTATTTGTCTTTCAGAACAACCAGCTACAACTTCAACGGTCGTGAATAAATAAAAAAAACAAAGAACATGCTTGGTGTCTGACTTGTCAAATACTATAGAGCCACCCTACGGCACTCTTTAGAGCTCAAAATAATCCCAAAATAGTTATTAAGATGTCAGTGAGTAATGTACTTCAGAGTTTCAAAGCTGACTAAGAGATCTAGTACTCCAAATTCTTTGATGAGCAATTTACAATTTTAATCTTGCATCCACTTTGGTATTTGCCCTTTCAGTTGCTGAGGGGAAATATCATAGGAATATGAAAATATTTTGAGCCTGAAGAGTACTTGCTGCAGGATAATTTTAAGGATAATTTACACTTGCTGAAGACATAGCCTGCTTTCAGATTCTCCCTTTCTATTCCAACTATAATTCACTCCAACTTATTCTAAAAGGATAAATGATTTATTTATACACTTTATATACCACAGTGTCATTGAGGGGATACGATGCTAGGACAGCAACAGTAATATAAAGGTGTCATATGCAAAGAGATGTTGCATCCACTCTTAAGGTGAAGGTAGACAAAGCCATCTGGTTTATCTGATTTTATTTATAACTTACACATGCACACATACATCAATGAGGGACCTGGGTAACATCTCACAAAGTATAAGACACACAGCAGTTCACAAACCCTTATTTGTGTTCTCTCTTTAACAGAAGGGTGTTTTGAGGATGATTCTCATGTATTCACTCACAATTTTCACACAGCAAAATTATTAAGACAGTATATTCTTCATTTTACAGATGTCCCATGCTGCTGTTTGTCAATGGTTTAGTGAAACTCATGGTTAATCTGTGGCAGCCTTTCAGCAATTAACACCACCAGTAGGAAATATTTGGGGAAAAGCCATCTCATAGCCAAGAGGTGAAACATGGACCACTGCAATATGGGCCATCACTAAATGCCAGCAGCTAGCTGCACAGCTGCACTGAGGGAGAGCATTGTGTCAGGGTGATGGAAGACTCAAGGCCATGGTGGTGCCAGCTGAAGTAGCACGTTTCTGTGGGAGGATTTAGAAGGATGAGTAATGGTGAAGTGGAAGCTTGAAGACAGTCATTCAAAAAGGAGGCTGAGGGGTGCCCTCATTGCTCTCCACAGCTTTCTGAGGACAGGAAGTGGAGAGGGATGGAGATGGTGCTCTTCTCCTTTATGTGCAGAGATAGGCTGAATGGGGATGGTTCAAAGCTGTGCCAGAAGAGGATTAAAGCAGATATTGGGAAGAATTTTTTTTACCAGAGGGTGGTCGAACATGGAAGATTTCCAAGACAGTTGGTCCATGCCCCAAGCCTGCCAGTGTCTAAGAGGCATTTGGACAATGCTCATCAAGGTTTTAATTTGATCAGCATTGATTTGGTCAGGCAGTTGGACTAGATAGCTGTTGTAAGCCCCTTTCAACTGAAACATTCTATTCTGTTCCAATCTCACCTAGTCTGGTGTATCCTAATATTTTCTATTCTGTCAGAACACACTATGGCAGATTCAAGGGTTAGGCATAAAGACTGAGGACACTGAATAGTTATGCTTCTTTATCTGGCCATTCCAGGAGGATGTCCACAGTAGACAGTAGACTGCAAGCCATGTAGATATCAAAGGTTATGCAGATTTAAAATCTTTTTTTATGTACACATGTGTTTATACCTAAGTATGTACACACAGGAATCTATTGTCAGTGTTTTTGCAACAGCTGAATTTGCCTCTTGAATTTCTCAGTATATCTACAAAAATGAATCTGACAGGGGAAGCTCTACTTTCCACATACAGATTCTCAGTAATCCTTCACATTGTATTGTCCATGTTCAGATTCTCTTCAGGAACTAATAGCAAATTTATATTTTGCCAGTTCAATCAATTTCTGTGCTTGCTTTTTGTCCAGATTAACAGTAGATGTGCTAACCCTATCTGAGGTAAGCAGGCACTACTAGAAAATTGTACATATTTATGGGGAGGAAGGATAAAAACCAGGATACTTTTGCTTTTTACATTGCCACAGATTAGGTTTACTCTTATGTATGTGAATTACTATTAGGTAGACTTGGTACTTAATATTTCTATTTTAACTTAATATTCTTTAGTTCATTTTATTCTTGAAAACTCACTATAGTCATGAAGTGTTGACTATTTAGAGGGCTTAAGGGATTTTTGTAGCATAGAATTTTGTGGTGAGATTTGCTGAGGTACAGTTAAATGACTGGATACACTTGTTAATTATTTGCTTAAATCAGGTAACTTATTATTTTCTGCTACACACAGGAAAATTAATCAGAGAGTTGTCCTGGAGAGCAGAGTGAAATGAGAAGAAAAGAGGAAAGAGTTCAGGCATAAGATAAAACCTAACCATCATGCTACTGATAAGCAAGACTAAGCACTCCTGTGCAGTCATCCCCAGGTGATTAATAATTTCTTAATAAGCCTTCTTGGCAGGTTTTATACAAACCTGCTCATAAACAATGTTTTATATAGCTAATTAGATAAAATTAACTTACAATTTACCCACAGTTATCTTAGAAATATCATATAATAAGTTTTTTTTTCCACAGATAAACACCCTTGCCTTTGTCATACACAATAAAAGAGTTCAAAAAGAGGTTAGCCTGTATCAAGGCAAGGTTTGTTTGGTATTCTTTTTTTTTAGCCTTGCTTGGAATCTTTCTTCTCTTTGTGATCAATTAATCGTAGCAAAACTTCTAATTTCTGTATTCTATCCCCTGGTGAATGAGTTATGTATTCTACATAGCATTTCAAAACAAACTCACTACACTTCTGCCCATGCTAGTGACTATATAACTCTTGTTCCTACGTAAAAGGCTAATTAAATAACTGAATAATCAGACAGGTGCCATTCTTTTCAGTTACCCTGTCTAAAATTAAAATTTTTAACTAGAGCCTAAGCTGACTCATCACATTCCTGCAGAAAGAATGTTGTGTCAATATACTCAGTTTAACTCTTCAAAGACACTAACATGGTTATGCTTAGCTCAAGTTGTTCTCTAATTGCTATTGTTACAAAAATTAGTTAATGAGAAGTTCACAGCATATTAAAGACTAGCAGTTTAGAGTGAAACTATGACAATCGAACAAAAACTTCAAATATTCCCTGAACAAAAGAAAAGAATGAGAAAGCATAAAGGCATAGTCTCTGTTTCAACTATACTTCAGATCAGCTCTTTAAAGTATCAAAATAACTCCATTTTATGCATCAAAATAAGTTTTTAGAACATTTTTTAGCCTAGGAAGGGATGTGTGTACAGTACCCTGATTTTCATAAAACCATAGAATGATTAGGGTTGAAAAAGACCTTAAAGATCATCTAGTTCCAACTCCTCTGCCATGGGCAGGGACACCTCCCACTAGACCAGGTTGCTTAAAACTCTATCCAGCCTGACCTTGAACTCTTTCAGGGATGGGACATCCACAACTTCTCTATGGATGCCTTCTCAACCTCTTCCAGTCTCACCATCCTCACAGTAAAGAATTTCTTCCTAATATACATTCTAAACCCACTGTCTTTCGGTTTCAATCCTTTCCTGCTTGTTCTATCACTGCATGTCCTTACCAAGAAAAAAGGAAAAAAAAAAAAAATCTTTCTCCAAATTCTTGTAGGCAACCTTCAGGTACTGAAATCTACTATAAGGTCTTCCTGGAGCCTTCTCCCTAAAATTATTACATTATATTTCTTAAGAGAACAAAGTAATTATTGCTTTCACCAGACATGAACTGACAACACTATCTCCTTGAAAATTCAAACAATGGGGCTGTCTTAAGAATCAGGGAGGTGAAGGACACCTGATACCTTTATTGGCAGAGACATCTATACTCTAAGCACAGAAAATTCAGATCCCAGTGAGCACAAAGGTGAATCCTCTGGAGAAAGAGCTCAAGTCTTTTCTTTGCTGTACACATACAGATGCTCTTCAATTGACCAGTGGTTATCTCTTTAATTTTAACAGGTTAGGTGTGTTCCCACGTAGGAACAAAACATTAAATAATGTGACTTCACAGAAGTACAGACATATCTGCTCCCAACAGATTTTAAACAGTGATTTTAACAAGCTCAAAATCAGTAGAAGTCAATTTTCAAAGCTGACGATAAAAATTAGGAAATAAGTTGGGGCACATCTCTTTTAACTAATGAAGCCAGAAGACTGATTGAGCTGAGCAGGAAAAAAAAATTACTGTCATGGAAGATATGAGAGAAGTGGTCTAGTAAGGTTTTAATTAGTCTCTATCTTGAGAGGAGGTAAGAGGAAACTTTGAGAAATGGTCATAAGTGTAGTAATGCATAAAAACACAATGCAAGACAAAATCTGAAAAATTATGAGTAGCTGCAATAATGTAGGTTGATCAAGTTTACTTCCAATAGCATAGATAACAGCTGGGTCTGCATGGATTTTCTGGACCTGAACAATATCCCTTGTTTTTAATGTATTCATGTAGGAAGGCTCCATCATTTTATCTGAGAACTTTGCAATCAGTAAGATTATTTCCCCATCTGTGAGAGAGGAAAAAACTATAGTACCCTTTTAATAAACAGAGAAATGAGGCAAAGGACAACTAAAGATAGTGTTTATGACACTTGAGTCCACGTGTCTACAATACAGTTGCCTGCACACAAACCAAACATTCAATTCCCTTTGTCTATAATGATCAGAAATAGGCACATCTAAACAGATTCCTCAAACTTATTTTTAACTGGAGGTTAAAATAATGGAATCATCTCCATTTCTTCTTACCCGTTGTCTTTCTAAAGTGTGCAAACTGCAACACCTAGAGTTAGGACAGGTGAATCTACACAAAATACTCCCCAAAATCTGAGAAGAGAGCTGAAGGTGAAGCATCTGGATGGTAACCCACCTCCTACACTTTCCACTGGAGCATGCTCTCAAAACTGAAAATATATCATATAGCACAACTGCTACAGCTTATGAATACCAGGAAAAACATACTTTATATCTTAAAAAAATTGAAATATTTTTAATGTCCTAGTTCAAAAATTAATGTTTTCACCAACTTAAAATACATTTCAGAGGGTATGAACTTCAAGAAAAGAGTCAGCCAACTTCACAAAAATGGCAATATGTGAAATCATAAAATGATGCATGATACCAATTGAGGATTAACAGAATCAGATTTAAAAATCAAACTAAAAAATAAGCTAGATGAAGAACATTCCTCAGAAACAACAAAGAAAATATTAAGTTACTATATCTAAATGGGGGACAGTTGTCCTGCATGGCCTTGCCTGCACTTCTGGTTTGTGAATGGGCACCCAAAATCCTCATGACAAAAGGGCAGGACTATAACTTTCTTCAGAAGGTGCACAAAGCACACAGGTTCTTTTCCTGGCTGATACCTCCTCTGGCCTGACAACCAGAAATACCAGGGATGCAGAAGACACGGGTCACTTCCCCACCTTGCTGGGACACTGTTCAGATGCATCTCCTGGGGCCAGGACTGTGACGCACATACACAGTCACAGCTTGAAGTTAAGCTGCCTTCTCAAAGCTATGCTCTATTTTCATAAAAAGGAGAAATCACAACAGATTTGTTAAATTTATCTCCAAAGACACATAAAAGCTGTTGCACTGCAAGTTTTGGAGTCTTCTCTAAAACAATGCAGTAAAGATACACTTACTAGGATATTTTCATCTGGTTAAGGAGAAAAAGCAGCTGTGAACTGTACTTGCTACTGTTTAAATGCCCTGACAACACCTGAAGTTGATTAATCTTCTAGATAACAATGCTTTAACTAGACACGTGAGAAAATATCTAAGGTGACAGTCCACTTTTGATAAGTGAGTTTTGTTAATAAATTGGCATTTAAAACACGTACGTATTTAAATACCCCCATCTGATTTACAAGAATGGCAAAAGTAACTTCCTGTGAAAATGTAGTGCTTCAGTTTCGGAAATGAAGCAGTAGAAAAGACTGTCCTAATCAAAAATAACTATTTGTTTAGGAATCTGGAAAGCTGAGTCAGTAACAGTTGTATGCAAGGAAACAAAGAACACTTAGGTGACAGAAATGTCACTACTGGCTGTATCCAATTCATGTTCAAGTAGCTTAAACATACAATGAAAAAACATTTGAAAACTTTCAGAATCTGCACGTGAGTGGAAAAATAGGACTTATAGGATTTTCTTTTTAAAGTGATGTAAGATCTACAGTCAGCATCTAGCAGTTGTAGTGTGTGACTGCTAAATCTATCAACAACACAACAGCCAAACCAAAAAGAACAGCAGCGTTGGCTGTATGAAGTGAAAGTCCTGGTAGGTCAAATAAAGATGGCACTTCTTGCTAAAACTTGGGCTTGCCTGGGCTTTTGAGTAAGTTAAACTCTGAACATCACTAGAACTTCTTTGCTACACTTACTATTTTTTTTTTTTTTTTTTTAATACATATAATAAATCTTAGGGGTAGGAAACATCATAATATTTTCCAGTTGAAGACTCATATGACTTGTCTCATTTGATCTACATAGTGTTCTTGAGGGGAAAAAAAGAAACATAATTACTTTAGGAATCTAAAGTGTTCAGAATCATTGGATACTAAAAAATACTAAACACTAAAAAACATGAAGACAATCTCTTCTGTGACCAGTTTGATCTTACAAAAGTGAAGTCATACTTTTCATTATTTAGAAGAGAAAAACAAATACTCAAAGGTGAAATAGGATACTGGGCTCCTTGCTAATTTCCAAGACTGAAGGGAATTATAATGACTAAAGTAATATTGTAGCAGATTGTGGTACTACAATGTTTTGAAGGGAAGGAAGAAAAATAAAAGGAAAAAGAGAAATAAAAAATAAAATTAGAATGAAAATATTAATTTGAGAGTTATTTCTGAAGGGGATCTGAATGTAAAACCCAGTCAAGAAAGAAGAGATACAGGAGAGAACTAAATTACTGGGTATTTGTGTTACATCCATTAGCAAGTTTAATGAGTCCAAAAGGAAGAACTCAATCACAAACTACTACGGACATAAGGAATCTTGAATACACAGTTTTTCCCAGCTAGTCCTCTAATTCTCTCCCCAGTACAGGATTGTTCTCCAGTTGTTTATCAGTATTACAATTCACAATTAAAAATTTATTTCCTAAGAATAACAACAGCTTTCTAGCCTGCACAGGCTAAATTACTAGCATTAATAGCACTCCCTATTTTTCAGGTGTATACATAAATAAAATTACCATGATGGACTTATGACTTAGCTGTCCCAAACAGCTGTAATTAAGACACTGCCATATCTGTTAATTTAGCCAGAGTAAGAAGCCGGCCAATCACTTCTGGACTCATTTCCTACAGCCAGCAGAACTCATCTACACCTCCTGCTATCTGTCATTCATCTGACAGTGAATGGCATTTCTGCTTCCATCTACACGAGAAGTGGAGTTAAAAGCTGCCATTACAGCTGGAATTAAGGAGCACTAATGGCTTGCCAGCCATGTTCAGGGCACAAGAATGTAGATCTTACTGAAGGAGACTAAAAGGAGTTGGTCTGCCCATCTCAGGGAAGAGAAAAGTGAGAGGGAGTTTATTCTACAAATAAATCATGTGCTGTAAGCTATATAGGGGAAAAACTTATTTAAACAATAAAACAATTCTGCCATAAGAACAAAGGCATAAATTTGAGGCTGGCAAGTGGAAAGCTTCTAAATATGTCAGGGTTATGGCACTGCAAAAAACCACCTCTATTTGGGCAGAAGACGAGGAACCCAACTAGTTTAAAGACATGGAGAGAAATTTATGAAAGGTATTATATGGGTTGGTGGTGTTAGCCAAATTGGTGACTCAGGAGATCTCTTTGAGTCTTATTGTGCTGAACATTTTCATCGTGACTATTTTTTTTATAAAGTGGCCAGTGAAAAATTTCAAGTGTATTATTCTAATTAAAAATTAAAGAAATAGAAATGACAGAAAGTTAACCCCATTGTGATAAGCAATTAACAGAATTATGCTGTGATTAAGCTGATGCATAATTAACAACTGCTGTAAATGATGTTATCCATCTAATTTGGAATAGCATTATTCTTAGCCATGTTTAGCAAGTTCTGTGGTAATATGCACTTGAATGAAGTGCTCTTTACTAATGTGTTCAAATTCACAAAGCTGTTAGAATTGCAAATAAGGTATACACTAGCATCATTTCCTCTGCCCGTCATTTTCTCTTCTTTGGAATTATCCCTGACAGAAAATCAAATTGTAACAAGTCCAAAAGATGTTTGCACAAATTGAGCAAAAGTAGAGTTATTAAACATGAAAAATTTGCAAAAAAGTCATCATGATGAACCAAGTGGGACTGAATTCAAAACACATGCTGCTGCTGAGTAAAAAGGAGCAAGAATCATGGAGCTCACTGGGGGACAGAGAAAAACACTCAAGGTAGAATTCACTTAATAAGTAGAAAGGTGAAGAATATTTTTTCCAGTGATGTATATTTAAGGCCCAGAACTGAAGAATCTCTGATCATTCAAAGTGTAATGAAACCAGTAAAAAAAAAATCATCAGCTTTCAAGTATAAGGTCTTCATGGTCAATACATGTTGGAGTTGTAAAGTCCTTAATTAGCTGACTAAAGCATACCAATTTAAAAAAAGAAAGAAGTAACTAGTTGCTCACAGGTCTTCCAACTTTTCCCCAAAGAATATTGGAAAATCTGAACTGGAGAAAATAATAAGATATGATGAGGGAACAATTGCCTGATGAGGAGTATGCACAGCATTAGGTGGACAAAATAATGATACCATTCAGCAAAAATTTTTGGGGTGTGCATATCTTCCACCAACCTACCACCAGTTTCTCCAATTCCATAGGTACTTATATGGCTTTCAGAAGCACATGATCTTCACAACTGATTCATCTCTAAACAGTTGTCAGTTTCTGAGTGAGAGGCATGTTCAAATAGATCAGGCAATGATACAGTCTCTAGCAAGCAAGGAGGTTAGTGAAGCATGCAGCAAAACTTTACTTACACTCAGAAAATAAAACAGCAAAGCACAGACACTTCAGTTCTTCAGAAACAGATGAGGAAAGGCTGATTTCCTAGGCTGTGTTTTCATCCTCATTTCTAGGTAATACCTGCAGCCAATAAGAGTAAAATAAATGCTAAGCTACCTGCAATGCAAACCAACTATGATCCTAAATAAAATTCTTATTTGGATTATAAAAGTTGAGAATACAGTGCTTTCATTCAAGGTATAAAGGCATTTCTGAAGATTAAAGAAAATGCTTAAGTCATCAGACAACATTGATGCCAGATTTTCTTCCACTTTAGAGTAAAAAAGCATAGAATTTATACAGTGTCTTGAAATACTATCTGGAAGGATTACATGAAGGGAGTAGAAGACAAAATGGTTTTTAAGACTGCAGTTCTGTGACATAGAAATATATGAATAAAAGATCCCCTGCTCTTTGGATGACTAATGTTTAGGTAAACTGGGTAAACTACATAGTAAAACAGGATTTGTAGTAGAAAAGCCTGAAAGAAAAACAATTTTAATTTAACTATGTGCACAGCATTTCAAAAAGAATGAAAGCATGAAAGAAACAAAGGGACATTTTGTAGCAACCTTGAGAACTACTTTACAACTCTTGCAGCCTTGCTGACTTTTCTTGGGTGGGGTGAACTGCCCTGTTAAATGCTAAGATTTAGCTAGGCAGGCACTACCAATTCATTGCTTTATGTATATTTATTTCAGTGTTGCCTATTAATTCTATGCATTCTTATGGATGTGTAGTCTATGCATTTATGAGCAAGTCTTACATACAAACAAAATATTCACCGGTCACTCAAAGTTCTGAAAGTCAGTTTGCTTTCTGCACCCCAAATACAACTTCATGTTCTTAAGATCCAAATAAAAGCATGTAATTTTTAGCTTTTTGTATTTCAAAAATATCCGCCTGCTTCAGCAGCATTCTTTGCTTTGCCTTTTACATTACTTAAAATCTAATGGGTAATATATCCTACTTTCCCCTGGAAGAAAGTGACAACACAGAAAATCACTTCTAGACACCAGGGATGAAACTAACTTCCCTTATTTAGAAACAACAGGACTTTAGTCAAGAACAGAGATTCTTACAGTCTAAATTGTAAGTCAGCTGAGGTAATACATTCTTTATTGATTTTGTAAACTGCAGTTCATGCAAAATAGAAAGCAGTAAAATTATTAGCACATCAGTACTTTTTGTCCTCAGGAGTGATACTGTTACACCAGCATTCCAGATTGATTCTGGCATTATCATAAATTAGACTATTTTATTCAACAATTATATATATACTAAATTAATTCTTATTTGCTAATTTTCATGTATAGCCCCTGGATCAGGAATTTACCATTTGGCTAATAGTGGAGAGAAAAAAAACTCTACTTGAAATGACACAGCCTCTCCCACTGGGATCACTATAAAGGCACAGCAGGGGTACTAAAGTGAGGATGAAGCCCAGAAAAAGATCTGCTCTTGAGGTCCCTCTCTGCCTCTCTCCCTACCCTCACTCATCTATGCAAGGTAAATTAGTCTCTCCATCATCCATGATGAGAAGTTGGAATGTCTACAGGAAGCACACACTTGTCTATGTACCTCTTTTAGTTCTACATTTTCAGACCTCCCTTACACACCTAATTCTATAGTCATTAGTAGGGCAATAAAATGGCATAAAATGAGCAAAGAGCAATAAAGCAATCATATTCCAGCATGTTTATTTAGTGTGGTCCTTAATGACAGAGACCTTCGCACCCACTGAAACCTGGAGCTGCTACTAATTCTCCTCTGCCTCAGATCCATGGTTACTATTACTCTCAGACTTATGCCCAATGTTTTAAAGCCTGATACACATGAACTGTGCAAAAAAGAAAAAAAAAAACCTTCACAGAATGAAAAAATCAGTTTTAAGGGGGAAAAGAAAGCTTTTCAAACTTAGCCCAAATCTACTTGCATATGAGTCAGATACAATAAAAAATTTGCATGGGTTGTGCTAAAACATGTGAATATGTGCCTTAGCCTTTGAGTGTACTGTCCAAATTAGCTGGAAACATCAAATGGTATATTTGGTGGCTGTTATTATTAGACTGCAGACATATGCTTAGTGGTAAGAAAGGTATTTAAAATCTAACTACATATTTGTGAATCTGATGGCAAATCAGATTTCTTTCTCCCCCCAAAATACTTAATAGCCAGTCAAAATAAAGCTGTACTAGCTATAGCGTACTATGATTAGTGATTAGTTCTACAACTTTTTCTATGTCAATCTAAATTCTGTTGCATTGCCTATTCTTCTCTTGGTCTCTTCATCTTCAGACTTTTCTAGAGATATTCACTCTTTTGGTAAGCCTTTTATCAGATAGATTGGTTTTCCTGCAGATTTCAGCAGGGGTTTGTTTCTCTACAATGAGCTTTGGGTATCAGTCATCTTTCAAACTGGAATGAGATACACAAACATGGAAGCCTGGCCATAAACTAGCAACTACTCATCACTACACATATGTGATATGACCCAGGTAACATGTGATATGCTGCATTAATATTGTAAGCAAAACATACAACAGGTTGTATTTGCACAAGCAAGTGCATCCAATATATAGAAAATATATATAAATTGCCAAAATTCTACAAATAACATTATATACTTAGAAAAGTTGGTCAAAAACTACTCAGGTAAAAGTTCTCCTTTTCGTTTGAATTTTTAGGTGTCCAAACACTACCCCATTGTGCAAAAAAAGCAGCTTGCTGAAATAAAAGCACAATAAAAAAGAGCTATGTGTTGAATTATTTCAGTGAGCTTGGATCCAAAGTAAAGCACTATGATAAATCACATAATTTTGCTTAAAAGCAGGAGGAAACAAAACATGGACACATAGAGGAGAAAGAAAAAAAAAAATGAAGAAAAAATAATGGGAGTAAACCAAAACACAAAACAAAGCAGCGCCTTTCAGGATGATTGAATCTTGTTTAAACTATATTTTACTCTCTGCTACATAATTTTACACTCTTGACAAAATCAGGCAGCTGGAAGAAGGTTGGAAAAACATATGTAGCTTTTTGTCAACTTTATGCCTCCCTAAATTTAGAAGACATTTATGAATAAAGAAGCTAAAAATAAATCACAAAACAGTGTCAATAATGTGGTCTGAATTATCCAGCCATAAAAAATATGAAAACATTTTTAATATATCTTAATAGAATTTTCATAACATAAATAATAGTAGTGAGACGACTGGCAACAAAAAAGTTATTTGTAGCTGAACTTACAGAGATGACCTTTTAAAACACCCCTACACTGCCTATATATACTGTGGCTTGTTTACCTACATGTTTAAACTATTCTAAAAACTCATAGTTAAAATGTAGCCAACATGTACTTTACCTAATCTTAATAGCAATACCTGGCACTGAGGTCTAGGATAAGTAAATAAAGTCACACTAATAGTTACAATTTTAGTTTCAAAAATAAAAATCAGTACCAATTTATCTGGATACTGTAAATTAACAAAATATATAGAAAAATTAATATCTACAAATTTACATTACAGTTTTATTTTATAGATAGATAGAGAGAGGCAGAGAGAGAGAGAGAATGCTTTTGTGTATATAGGGAGTTAGGAGGTTATGCAAATGCATATATCTAAATATGCACATATTTAGATAGGGTCCTGTTTCAATGCAATCCCATTATCTTTAAGGAAATGTGCTGATAAGTTGAAAGTTGCAACATATGCATTTTATGGCAGGTTTAAATGTGGAATTTCTAAAAGAAAACTTCCAGAATTTTGTAAACATTATTTAGTCATTACAGAAAAAACATCAAAAAGACCTGACAAGAATGGTGACTACTAGGCTGTCAAAAATTTGATTAATATATATGCTTTCTGAAAAAGCATCTACAAAATAATTACAGTGAAAAATGAAAAACAAGGGATCAAGCTGGTTGTCAAAATGAAGAAAATGCTATTTAATTATGGAAAGGTGTTAATTAAAGTTATAAAGATTCTTTAAAACTTTAGCAAATGAGAAATTTTCTATCTCTAACAATAGTAACATGCAACACCAAAACAAGGTTCTCATTTACATCCATTTTTTTCCAATTCATTGCCTCTTCTCCACCCAAGAGCATTTTAGGTCCAGAGCTGCAGTACAGTGCCTTCTAGCTGCCCAACCAGCCAACAAGATTAACGTTTTTTCTCTTTGGGGGCTTATGACAAGTGAGGAGCAGAATGATTAAAAAGCCTTTTTACAATCTCTGTATGAGATTAATCATGTCTCACCTTACAAGTCACTCAAGTCCCTGAAATTTTTCATTCTGCTATTCTTTTATATCAATCCTCTTGTTCTTTACTCTTTACAGTCTTATTAAGCTTTTATTTTCCTTAGTTAATGAACACATACTCTTACCTCTCACTCTGATAAGTTCATTGGTGAAACCATTGTTCATGATAAATATGTAAAAGAAAATGGTATTAATTCTATGAAAAATGTTAGTAGGTCAGAAAATCAAGCCACTGTTACTGATTTTCCAACATGTCTACGTTAAGCTAAACAAATATGATCACACAATAAACTTGCAATATTTAACTGAATGTAGTCAAAATGTATGCAATTCAGTAACCAAATCCACACACAAAATGTGCAAATTATTACAAAGCAGCACTACATCTCAAACGTTGCAATACTAAGGGGCAAAGGACACAACGCTTTTAGTCTTTATAAAGTATGTATCATTCAGGACAATTTTTTCAAACAAACTGATGAAGAAATCGATCTAGTACTCATAGTAAAAAGTAGGATTAGAAAAGACAAACTTGAACCTAGAAGTAAACATAAGTCTAGAAATAGGAGGTCACATGAGTCGGAGGACAATCTTCAACGTGGAATGCAAGTCTGATAAAAGTTAATAAAATTTTCATCAGACCAAGAAAATAATATTTTCAGGGTTTTTATGCCATAAAAAAGGAAACTCTGCAATTGTTTTATGCCACAAAAATACTTACTAATTTGTTTATTGGCTCCCAATAATTTTAGTGAAAACAGTCTTTACGTGATTGGAAGACATAATATAGAAAACACTGAGCAAAGTAGTATTTAGTCTTCAGAAAATTAACTGAGATAAGATGAGATGATGAGGTGAAACAAACAGAAATGAGAAGAAACACTGAGATATACCACTCTGCCGATATTCCTTTCACAGAGCATTCTGTCCTCATCAGTTCTAAACAATAAACTATGGAAGGTGGCACACATAGGACAGCTTACAACTCATCTTCTTAACAAAATAGCAGTGGACAAACTGAAATAAGAAGTATCAACAAAATATAAATCAGCAGAAGATCAAATATCCCCACCAAAAGGAGCTGTGGAGACTTTTCAAACGTGTTCAGGCACCTTAAGGTGCAAACACACAGTTAGAGAACCCATGGTTCTTGTTAATGGCTGGCCTCACCCTGCTGGGAACCAGCAAGCTGAAAAATATCCTCAGTTGAAAGAATAAAAAAGGGAAGGAAGAACAGGATTGCCAGCATTCAAAAGAGGCTGAATAAGAGCAGGTATCTAGTGCAGCAACTCCTCCAAACCAAAATTTCCTCCTACACACACACACACAAACACACTGCAACAATGTTCATTGTACCACCATTCTCAAAAGAAAAGAGAACTAGCAACCACAGATATTTGTGATGGTTTTGATTACTCTTCCTTTTAGCTGGCAGACAAGATGATCGGTTTACACATATCACATAAAGTAAGTAGAATGTATTTTAATAAATACCTAATTGCAACTTTTTATGCATGAAAATCGGACCCTAGTCCTAAGTGTTCTCTAAACTAGTATGATGATAAGAGTTTGTATTTGCTAGAAATAAATGCATTATAAATTCTAATTTAAATACCTCTAAATTAACTGAAAAAAAAAACCTACTTAAATAATTCTAAATATTACCAGGTATTAATTAAAACCATTCTTGCCCCAAAACTGGTTTCCATATATCTAAACTGCATGTGACTTTACTATCAGCCATATTCTGATATATACTAAAGCAACATAGCCAGTAACAATTGAGAAAACACATTATGCATAGCACTTTGCCATGAAATTCTAGATGAGTTAATGATAGATAATGGCTTACAACTCACGTGTGATTTATATTAGCAAATCTCACTGATACAGCAATTCAAGCACACTGCATCAAGGCTGCACTAAGTATAATCAAAGGGGCTTGCAGAAAAATCAGCAGAAATTGCAGAACGCCTAATGGAAAAGAAATAAACATGCACAGAAGTTCCACGAACGCGGTGTTGTTTGACTTGTTTTAACACATCTGTTCTATCAGGATTTCCAGTGCAGTTTGTGGAGAAAAGAGCTAAAGTGTCTGTTCTAATTAGTACCCTGGTCCTCACCCAAAGAACTGAAATAGTTACAAAATCCTATCCAGTATCAGGGTGATGGCTGCCATCTTGACTGACACAGAGGTGAGGGGTATCTTTGCAAACTGTCTTCCAATTTTTTAAGTGATTTATTAAGTCCACATGCAATACCTAAGATGTGCATGCACATTAGATGTACTCTGCAGCAGTGGGTCTGCAGTAATGACAAACTTTGCAACAATTAATCAATTCCTTTCCATAAGTTCCGTAAGTATATATTGAACAACAGAAGTTCTACGAATATCTGTCAATCTGGACAAATCTATGTGTGACTTCATTGGTAATTTCCTTTCAGTACAAAAGCTAACTTTAGGCCTAATCCTAGCCCTGCCCTTTGTTTTCTATTAAACAATCATTAATCCAGGAAAAATCTTCCATCTTAACTCATAGCAGCTTTGTTTCCTTACATTGCTTTTTTGTGGAAATTTTCCAAAGGCTTCTTGGAACATTAACTATACTGTGACCATGTCTAAAACCACAAGCACTGAAAGGTCCCCAGGCTTTTCTACATATTTCATTGGGAGGATGTCTGGAAGAGCGCTGGCAGCCTGGCTTTCCTCATTAACCCTGTTGGCAGGAGAAGAGCTGTGGTATTTGCTTGCTCTCCCAAGGCAAGGCAATCAGAGACCAGGACACAAGGAGCACACACCATGAGGACAATCACTGAGGCACACCTATGTCAATAACACACATCTATCCTTGCACCTAGTGATTCTTATGCAGTGTGCACTTTTGCTGCAAAAATTATTTTTATCGGCCTCTCTTTTTCACTGAGCTCAGACTGTAGCTCCACAGATTTCACCTGCAACCATTTTTAGAAAAAAAAAAATTAAAATGTCATAGTTTTTACCATTTTCCATGGTCCTTTGATATAGGGTAAGACAGATTAGTGAATATAAACTGTAGCAAGATAGCTAAAATAATAATATCTTCGAATACCTTCCTACCTGTGAACAGCATGGAAATAAAGCCAACTTCACCAGTACTATATGCAAGAACTTAATGGGGAAAAGATGAACAGCTGAGCTCAAAACCATTTAAAATAGAGCCAGAAGAATCCTGGTTCCCTTTCTCCTGCTGCCCTTCAGGCGGCTGCTGTGGCACCACAGGAAATCACCTCTCACCTGGTCACCCCAAAGGACCCCCAGCCACCTTGGGCTCTCAATAGCAGCTCACTCGTTGCAGCCGCTGCCACACAGACCAGTGATAATGGAATCACCTAAAACAAAAAAAACCCTTGGTCTATGAACAAACAGCCACGGAAACTCACAAGCAACATATGCTGGAGCACCTTCAGTAGAAATATAGCTGACAAGAAATGTCAGCATACATTTGCCATGGAAGATTCCTTTTTAGATGGTGTATATTATTTAATTTTGGTGTTTTGGTGTGGTTTGGAAAATACTAAAGGAAAGTGAAGTAAAAATAAACACGGAAAAGCCCAAACAGATCCTAGAAACATCTTTTTCTACTAAAAATATAAATAAAAATTCAGGTGGCACATAATCAGGAAGAAAAGAAATTAGAGTAAGATTTTTCTTAAGAGATCTGGACAAACTAGACTATTGCCACAACAAAATATAGCCATATAGCCTGAAGCATATTTTATCATTATTTAGTTTTCTCAACCTTCTTCATTCACCTAGTAGAAATACAAATTTGTGTAACTGCATAGATTAAGAGATCCTCTGTGTAATTGTATTGCCTGATTATATGCTTTTTATTAATAAAGACCAGACATAACAATTATCTAAAGCTTGATATTACCTTTCCATCCTCTTCAACAAAAATCCACAGGAACAAGATAAATGTCTTTGCCCTTCTGCTACTGTTTACACTTTAGTGTAAATCTAAAGATTCAGGACTGTTTAGAATCAGTTTTTTATAAACTGCATGGAGTTTAAAACAATGTAGTTAATTCAAACACATAAAGATGGACCATCTTCAAAAATGTTTTCTTTGGAAGCAATGGCCACTTCTCAATAGGAAAAATGTAGTTTAACTAGATAAGGAGACTAAACCAGTTCAAACTACCTTATTAGCATGAGCTCTTCTATGAAAAATGTGCATCCAAATCTAACATCAAAATGCCTTTTTTTGCAGGACCAGACACTATTTTCACCAGAAGACAATGATCTGTAAGAATGTGTGTAACAGTGCCCTCTGGTGAGAATGTGCCTGAGAATATGCTTGCCTTGTAAGGGTAAAGAGATTTTAGTGGCAGGGCTAATAAGCAATCAGATGATTTTGCAAATGGAATTATGGTACCCCTTTTTAAAACCAGCAATGAAGAAGTTAGGTGTTTTGAGATTGCAATTGCTTTAAACTCGTTTTAAATTAAAAACATTTATGCTCATTTTTTAAAACACAACCTTGTATGACGAAACAGACAGTAGCCTTGACTAGGTGAAGATTTATGAGTGCTATAGGCAGCATAGCTACTTTTATGGCTGAGAATGCAATAGATCCTAAGCAAACATTGATAAGTCCTCTATTCTTCTGAGAAGTATCCACCCACCAAGTGTCCTGACATTGGAAAGCCCCACAGTTTTGATAAGAATAAAGACCAGCTAACTGTAGTAAACAACTTAATTTCTCAACTTAGTCAAAGACATTCATCAAATGTTTTGTGGGCAAGGGCTGCATCTTCCTTCACTATTGAACAATGACCACCATATTTTCAGTCTTACTGAAATTTGACAATCCTCATGAAATATTTAATATAATAT
This sequence comes from Oenanthe melanoleuca, assembly GCF_029582105.1. NCBI lineage: Eukaryota > Metazoa > Chordata > Aves > Passeriformes > Muscicapidae > Oenanthe > Oenanthe melanoleuca. The sequence continues at coordinate 30,800,759 of NC_079335.1, forward strand.
ATATATTCACCCCATAAAATACATGTATATACCCATATGTGTACACATACATAGAAAAGTAGGTTAGAATATTGGACAAGCTTGTCACTGAACCAGGGAGGAACATTCTACTTTGAAAAGCTTTAACTGCGACACACAACAAAAGATGCTTCATAAAAAATAGCTGATACAGAGTTGTGGTGGTGGTCAATGCCCGAAAATACCATTCTGGTCTAACTTATTACCTACTATTTGTAATTAAAAAATAAATAGGTTTACCAGGACCTCCCAATGATCCTATCTGCTGTCTTTGAAATTACGATGGCAGTTACTTTCAGCCTCCTCAGTGCAACCTGAACTGCAGCACTGTTCTCCTTTGCTTCATCAAATAAACCCAAATGACAGGCAGGTGCTATCACTTCTTTTCTTACCAAATGAGAAAGTGTTAATGAAAACAAGACCTCCTTCCAGGCACATCAGAGTGTCAATGCTAATTGCTGATTTGGCTAAAATACACTTCTTGATCTTAAGTGATTTCCAAATTAAATACAAACATCTGAAATGTTATCGTTCAAATAAATTACTGTTGCTAAACTATGATTACTGTAAATAGTAATTATTTGCTGTAATAGCAACACCTAGAAATCCTTTGTGCTCATCTGAGTTTTCTCTCAGCCATTTAACAGTTTGAATGACCTGAAAGGCAAGAAGACTTAGAGAAGGTACTAGAGCTGTTTGTAACTATGGTGTTTATATTGCATAAGAATTAGAATATTAAATTAATGAAAGTATTACTCTAGTCAACTTCTCCATCTCGTAGGACAGTCCTTCTTCTCACTCATATCAAGTATGTCTCATCACCCTGTTGCTCTAACTTTGGTGACTAATTAACTTCATTGTTTTTAAGGAAGGAACTTGGCAGTCCTAGTTAGTTGTTTAACAAATAACCAGATGTCCCCAGAGGACTCAAAGGGGTCACTTACAGCCAAGTTCCATTGGGTCGGGTATAAACATCAAACAAAAACCCACCTCAGCAAGTGGCAGCAAATAGTGTGGGGGAGCAAGATTGGTATAATATCATCATCAAATAAAAAATCTCATTTTACATAATTTCAATGTTTGGTCTATTTATTATAGAGAGATCAGATATTTCAAAGTTTTTCAAAGCTCATTGGTTTTACACACACACGCACGCACGTGCACACACACAAAGGTGTAGAAAGTTGCAACAACAACAACAAATTAAAATACTTTCAAAAAGTTAAAAGGTCTTGCTCCTTTGCAAATTGACACCCTGCCAAAAAAAAAAAAAAAAAAAAAACAAAAAAAAAAAAAAAAAAAGAGGTTGGAGTAAACTGTTTTTCAAATTCTAACATTACTTTGACAGAAATTTCCACTTGTGGAAAATGAAGCCAATTTATTTTGGCAAATAAAGAGGGGAGAGGGCTGTGTAAGTCAGTTTTGCAGTAGAAATATTAACTTTCCTGATCATACTTTAGCAAGTGTTAAAGATCCTAGAGCAAAGGCTACTTTTTTACTGTGGTAGCAAATGGCATTCAGCCTTGTGAGGCCAAAAAGCTTCACAGTAATATATGAAAAAAAACAGCAATTGTGCAGATCAGTTTGGGGTCTTCTCTGAACCTCAGATACAGGGTAACTTAGAAGTCATCAAATTAAATTACTGGCTTTTAAACTGTCCCATGATATATTTTTGTATAGCTCTACAAATACTTCTCAATTAAGGCAACTAACAGAACAAGACTATGCAGCAGCGAAACAGAAGAGTAAACTACAGTGTAAATTGTCACCGTTTACTAAAGCAGAAGAGCTTGATGCAGTCACGTTACACAAGCATTCCTCACTGGTGAAGCAATTGGTAGCTGAAAGTGCTTGAATGAGAATGTGGCTATTTTGTGCCAGACTGATAGTTTTGGTAGAGCGAAAAATAATTATCCAGAGTAGCTGCAAACAATACTCCATGGAAATCTAGTGGAAGAAACAGAAATCAAAGAGCAAACAAATATGAGAGCTCACATTTCTGCAGAAAACCTCAGCAAACTGGCAAAACCTGACAAATATAGACCTTACACATTAAGAGTCAATGAGATTTGACTGCAATAGATTTTTTTTTGAGGTACTGAAATCAAGAACATAAAAAAGTCAGAAACACTGTCTCGCTTAGGGCTTAGCCCTGGCTTGTCCCTCTCACTACAAAGGTCCACATTCCTAGGGTGCAGCAAATTCCCGTGTATGCCACCAAGACTTGTGATCTAGTGATGGCTGCTTTCTCTTGGAGCCTTCGGAAAAGTTAGTTTTCCTGAAATTAACTCCTTATTAATCAAAAGCAAAATAATTCTCTCTCTTACAGCTACAGAGAGAGGAAGGGATAGCTGTTTGGAAACTGGAGAGCCCTATTAGCACTCCAGGCTTTTTTAATTCCAACCAGTACATCTTTGTCAGTAGTGCAGAATGATGGCATCAAGCCGACTTTATTATTCTGTTCACAAAGGTGTATTTCCCATATCTTAGATCAGTCACAACTTGCCCCACTGTTTCTAAAGGAAGTAAAATAAATATACTATTATTCTATATTTTAAAACAAAATAGAAAAACAACTGGCAGAACACAGATGTTTTAGTGTATTTCAAAATCTCAGGGTGCTCTGACAGCAATGTTGCATAGTAAATAAAGTAAAAAAATCCACTCTAATCAAATCTATTTATTAGTCTTTTAGATTACATTATATTGAAAGAAGATGGACTCTAGTTTGCTTTCTTTGGGATCACACAGATAGTAAAACACAAAGTTACAAGAAAAAGCAGGCTGAATATTTTTGTTGCTGTTTCTATCAAGTTTTTATAGTGTCTAGGTTTTCCATCTCAACTGCTCTTGTTCAAAGTAAATCTAGTTCAGGGAAAAAAATCCCCACCTCATTTCCCTGAGAACCTAGTTATTTTTATCTACCTCAACAACCAAGCTACTCTACCTTGTCATTTCAATTTTCACATATTTTCTCTTTGTGTATTCGTTCTATGATTCAGTGAAATCTCATCTCTTCAGCCGACTGCCATAAACTACTGTCTGGAACAAAGCTCTCTCTCAAATTCAATCTCAAACAAAATGAAAAAGAAAAAAATCACAAATGAGAAAGTGGACCACAACCAATCCTATGGGCTCCATCCTTACAAGGTCTGCGAGTTATTTTGCTTCATCAAGTAAACCCAGACTACGGGCAGGTGCTATAGTTTCTTTTCATGCCAAATGAGAAAGTGTTAATAAAAAAAAGACCTCCTTTCAGGCACATAAGAGTGTCAATGCTAATTGCTGATTTGGCTAAAATACACTTCTTGATCTTAAGTGATTTCCAAATTAAATACAAACAGCTGAAATTTTATCGTTCAATTAAATAGGGACACAGACTGTCGCACACTTAGTGGAATTACTACTGCTAAACTAAGACTACCGTAAATAGCAATTATGTGCTGCAATAGCAACACCTAGAAATCCTTTGTGCTCATCTGAGTTTTCTCTCAGCCCTTTAACAGTTTGAATGTCCAGGAAGGCAAAAAAAAACCTTTATGTTATCTATACCTTAGCACAAAGGACCGCCCTGCAGAGAGACTCACGACTGAATGAACTCTTAGAGAGGAACAAATTTATTTTTGTTTCAAAATTTACTATTTTTTCTATGACCTATTAAAAGCTTTGTAATTTTCAAGTCTATGCATTATTTTTCTTCTGTTGATATGACTTTAACAGCTTCGTATAGAATACAGTATAGTAGCTTCCCCAAGTAAACTGTAATATTTGTAACTCATAGGACTGGATTACAAAGCTTTTCTCTCAAACACATATCTGGAGAACACCAAAATTTAAACACTTACGTAGCAAGCTCTTATACATTAAGCCACTGCACGCAAACCTGTGAGTTAAAATGACTGAGCAAAGAATCAATTAAGGTTCTCTACTGTAGAAAATACTTTGTCACATAATGGCGGCTGTAAGTATTTTCTGCAGTCAAGAACAAGCAATTGTCTGTATCCATACTGTTCCATTGTTGAGGTACAAGCTAGGCAAGCCCACAAAATCGCTTTAATCAACTAACACACAAAGAGAGTTAGGACTAAATTAAAAAATTAGTGCCACACAATGAAAACATGTTTAATGAAAATGATGGAATTCGTTTTACTTTCTATCACAGTAATTTTCAAATTGGTGTAACTTAATTAACTTTAGTTTGGTCAGCAGAGTGATCCACAGCAGACTGCAGAACTGATGCAAATATTCGTACATGGCGCATGACAGCAGTGACATACTAGTAATAGCATATTGATGCCGATGTTCTGGCATCTCTGTGACTCTTAAAACAGTTTCATTTTGTTAAACAGTTGTACTTAGAATTCTTTATTCAGCTGCAAATTGGAAGTGTGATTAAGCAAGCTATTTTTCACTTCTTCAGCTTGAGCTTTTCAAAAGTTAGGTTGCAATGAAAAATTGCCAGCATTTCTTGGTGACTTTTCAAGCTTTTTCTTATCAGATTTACACCAAAGTGATTCCATAAGAGTGCATTTGGTGTAGAATGTCAAATTAAAGAATTTGACAAACTGCAATATATTAAAAATGAGCCTCTAACAGGTATACATATACAGACGTAATACACATGTAATACATACACATTTCTCTAATTGTTCAATTCTCCTACAGTCTTTGTAACATAAATCTATTGCTACTATTTTTTCTCATTTTTCTTGTCGCAATATTTGTTTTTGTCTAAGCAGAAAATCTTTCCCTTGTGGACTTCTACAAGACTCCATTCCAAGCCCTCTATCTTCTCCCCCAGGTCATCGCTTTAATACTGCCTAAGCACTCAACATGAGGTCGTCACCTACAATCCCAACCACCACACCATCTATTGATGCTTATTTTTAGATACTTTAACACATATGAATGTACCTCCCTCTCCTTTGCCCCTGATTTTCAAGTTCTGTGTTTCCTCTTGACCTAAAACACCACAGGCTGAAGTGTGCCTAAAGCAAGCACCTCTTTCTTTACCCCTTCTCTGTGCTGTTTCTCAACTGATTCCATATTTCATGGTTTCAGCTTCAATCCAGTTTTTCTCCTCTTCTTGCAAAGTGTATGCTGATTCCCAAAACATTCTCTATATATAAAAATTCATTCACCACACAGCCAGAGTGTGCTCTTTTTCTCCAAAAACTTTGTAGACAATGGGTTACTCAGAATCCCAGACACAGCAATGGAAATTTTTGTACACCTTGTCCCTTTTCAAACATAGTTCCACCTCGAAGTCCAGCCATGTCCATTAGCTGCTCTGACTGATTTCTGAACTGTGATCTTCCTGGCCACAGCAACACCAGGTGCTAGAGGTCAGTCATTTCATTTCATCCATTACAAACCGGAGGTGGAGAGCAGAGCCTTACAACCCCGCTATACACATCTTCACCAAATTCCTTATCTTGACTTTCATCTGGTTTTAGTTCAGCTATGTCTCTTTCTGCCCTAAAGCCAAGCTCTCCAGTCCTAGAGATGCACAGACTGAAATATATGCCCTAACACACAGGATGGTATTCCTGCTCCTCACTCAAGAGTAAGTTACAATAACAAGAATAAATTTCCTCCAAGATTAGCCCCCTCTCTGTCCAAAGAATTGGAAATCTACAGTAATTCAATAAGAACATGGTATGCCACTTTTTTTATGCTGTGACTGTCCACCAACAAACCCCATTTAATACTCTGGCAGCTGTTCTCCTTGCATCTTTAGCAAAAGCTGGTAGGCTACTTGAGAGACAAAGAAAAAAAAAGAGAAAACAAGCCAAACAAACTCCCAAATACATGCAATACATATAGAATCAGCCTTTATATGGAAAAACATACCTCTACACATTGTTCTTACTTATTAATACTCGCGTCTATAAATGACTTGTACACACTTTATTTCATTCTGTTACAGCAAGGCAATTCTGATGTAAATGCACAGAAATGGGAGAAAATATGTATAGTGGGGAAATTCAAGATTTAACTTTATAGACGTTAAAAAATCAACGATTTTGCCTAAATAAAAAGGTTAATATTTGTGATACATGTAGAAATTCTGGAATTAAGTAATTTGACATAGGTAACAATATAGACAGAACAGGCATCGAGGCTCAATCAACTGGCATCAGTAGGCACGAAGAAATTGCTCAGGGAATTCAAAATCAGGGATTCTTTCCTTCATTGCAACCAACAATGTTTCTTAACGTAGCTACTAAATCTTAATGTTTTATTTAAGTAACAGTCTACAGTAAGGTTCTCACATGTGCAACATCATTCCAAAATGTCACAGGTGAAGTTCGTACAAACTGAAAAATGTGCTGAGACCCAAATTACTCAAAAATTTTAAATTACCAAAATTTTATTTTAATTTTAAATAATACTAATTTAAGGATATGTTAAAAAAGACAAAATGCACACATAACCAAAACAAAAAAAAAAAAAAAAAGCCTACAAACTATAGAAATATTTATTAGTTTTGCCTTTATTTAAGATAAATTTATATATGCAAAGAGTTTGCTTAATTCAAAATTTCTCAATATTTTCTGCATGCAGGAAATTAAATATAAATATAAATATAAATATAAATATAAATATAAATATAAATATAAATATAAATATAAATATAAATATAAATATAAATATAAATATAAATATAAATTTGTGAAGTTCATTTCTTTATAAAAAGGGAATTATGTTTAATAAAGCAGCTGTTAAATGCTTTGCATTTTTTTCTTACAACTATGTCTTCTACAGCTGCATCTGCTTTGGTGCTGCAGCACATTTTACCGCTCGATATAGTAGGTGTCACTGTACTAATAAACAGAGCATTTCTTATTTTTTCCCACATTCATTGCATATGAGATTTAAATAATGCCTATCTTTGTTTTTGGTTTTTTTTTTTCTGTAAGTCATCACCAGCCCCATTCCATTTCTTTAATTTGGTGTAATTCCCATGGGATTAGTACAAGGAATATGCAGAAAAGCTAGTGACTTGTTCTCAAATCATGGTCTTCTCAAGGCACTTCAAAGACACTCACTCTGAGTTTTATGTAAAAGTAAAAAATATTCTTCTGTCTCGTTTGGTGTCTTTCCTTTCAGGAACTTAATACCTTTTGCTTTAAATGTCGATAATACTTAAGTCTTGGGTCTGTCTTTAAAACAATTTCTGTATTTATTCACATTGACCATCCACTCTCTAACAGATGATTGCCCAGAATATTTAGGAATGTATTTCATCTGGTACATTTAGTTTCCATGAAAGCAATGTAGCAGATGAAAGAAAAAAGAAAGGTAGTGGTGGCATAATACTACCTAGAGCACATTGTGTATTATCATTAAGTGTCTGATAGAGCACCGTTTGAGAATCACTGTTCTGTTCAACTATAAACACAGGTATTTATAGACCAGCAGATATATTTAGTGTCATAAACATCCCCCCTGGTCGGAAGAATTAAATTACATACACTGTTTAATATTAGGTGGCTGGTTTGTTTTCTTTTTCTTTTATTCTTTCTTAAATTACAAGGCTAATGAGGCATACAAAATGATTCTAAATGAATTTAAGAAAGGATGTAAGACTTGCTTTATGGGAAAGGTATTGATTTTCAACAGGAATCTAACTATGTCACATACTAATAAGAGAATTACATGTTTTGTATCAGAGCAGGAAGGCAAGCAACTTTCAGACTTGTATGATTCACAGATATAGAAAATATATGTATATCTCAAAATGCTATCTATCTATATCTATCTATCTATCTATCTATCTATCTATCTATCTATCTATCTATCTATCTATTATCTATCTAAAAATGTAAAGACATATGCTATAAGTAACTCCTAGTATTCCCAGCACAAAGATATCCTTGCAGTTACACAAGCTCCTCTTGCAGCTCTAATATAACTACACTGACTCTAGGGCCAGGGTCACCACAAAAAGCCAACACTGGGTCCAAACAAAAATGATGCAGAAATCTGAACTCAGTGAAAGGAGGAAAGATGAGGATGTTTGTGGTCTTTGGCAAACCAATTCCAAACTGTAAATGGGAAAGCACAGCAGCTGAAATAAAGGGAGTCCTGCAAATAGGAGCCACTAGCAAACCATAGATTTTTCTTGATATCTGAAAAAAAAATCTTTTGACTTATCAAGGATTACAGGATACGTTGAATTCTTTACCTAGCTAAGAGCAGTGTAGTATCTTTGATTTTCCAGGATTACAAGCTGCACTTGTGGCAAGCAGATGTATCCTATGTGGAGAATGAACCACGCAATCCATTTTCCAGATTTCTAAACGATGTTCCCCAAAGTTTCTGCTTCCAGATGTACTTGCCTGAGGAAGAGCAGAGCCCTTAAACTGAAAAATACAAATCTATTACATTGACTTCCTTAAATTACCAGAAAAGGCAGAAAAAGAGGCTGTTTTCATAGGAACTTCCATGCTGCCTTTCAATGTTTGATAAGCAGTTAAGTTCCAAACAGCAGCTTCCCTACAACCATTTAACTATGTCAGTTCAAGAGAGTTTCCCTTCATGACCTTCACTATATGGCCAAGGTTTAACAAGCACTTTGTTTGCTCAGACTGCTCACAATGCTACTCTTCATCCTTTTAGAGAAAGCAAGAACTCTGACCTACAAATTCAAAGCCACAAGATTCATAAGACCACCGACCATAAAGGGTTAAAACATTTGCTGCAGTCTCATAGATATTTTCTTCAGGCCATTCAAAACTGTGCTCATTTTCTACCTGCCAAGGTTTTTGCAGTTCATACATGTATCTTAATTTCAGGATAGTCCTTTATGCTCTCTGGAACCACAGAATCTTGGGAATTATCATTGAGAATGTCTTTCATTTTCTGCCCTCTTTCAGCTTCAAATTCATCTTGGGAAATAAATTACTTGACCTACTAGATTAAAATAAGATAAAAACTCCACTATTAAATTCTGCACTAACAAAACTCATGGTAAAATTTATGTTAACATTTGAATCCCTTTCTCATCCAGAGCATGCAAACTGCTTAGCATTTCCTTGCCCTTGAAATATAAGCCTATGGAATTGGAAGTTTCTAAATTTTGCTCCGTTATTTAAAAGATCTTTTTAGACTTGATACCAGAAAGATTACATTAGTGGAGCTGCTTGTTCTTCTGTTTAGCTCTAATCACCAACATGTTAAACATGTGAAATTAGTTGTCCTCCATAAATTTTTGAGCAGACAAACATCCCATTATATATCTACCGTCAGCCTGCTCTTTATAGCAAGAGAAGAAATTATGGATTTTGCTGAGTGACTGTTCTTTTCAGCGGTGCCAGCGCACGCACGCAGACCTCAGCTGAGCAAGTTCAATATTCACTCGATCAACGCGCGTCTGCCTGCATTTGGCCATTTAAGCAACGATCTCCACTGGGGCCAAGCACATGTATTAATGCCAGCACCTTTTTTACAGGGATGATCACCCTTAGGACAGGTGAGAGCTTAAGTGGAGAAGCAAGTGGTGCTAATGACTTACACTGCCTTAGTTGTTTTGGCCAAGCCAGGAAATAGAAGCAAAATACATCAGCCTGCGCCAGGGAACGTGCACGCTTTCTTCTCAGCTCTTACATACGTGCAAACAAAGACACCTGACTGAAACCTGAAAACTCTGGCCAAGATGGACCTTAAATTAACCCAAAAGCTCAAACCAGTCTTGTGTTCCCTAAAGTGCAGAATGCACCCACATATTTAAATGTAGTGCATATGATAAAGTCCACGGCACCAGGGCTTTGGTTCATACTACTTTGGTTTTACTCTGAATGCTAAATGACTACAGTTAAGGAGATGCAGATCCTGTAAAGTGGTTTTTATTTGAGGTAAGTTCTCTTCATCTTTATTCACTTTAAACTAAAAATACCATAAAAAACAAAGAAACAAAATCAATTCACGGCCCTAATAAATTACACCTGCAACTAGCTTAATGAATTTTGCATTTTTTCAACTTAAACTTCTTCCTGCTAGTCCTGAAGTTACTTTTTGCTTTTTTGGGGAACTTCCAAACCAAACTTCCGTTTATTTTTATTTTTATTTTTATTTTTATTTTTATTTTTATTTTTATTTTTATTTTATTTTTATTTTTATTTTATTAGTGTTTTGCTGCTGACATAATAATCTACATTTTCATACAAGATTGAGTGTCAGAACCAAACCCTTAAAGAGACTAGTTTGTATTGCTGTAACTTTTCTAGAAGAGTCTGAAATTAGGCATAACATGATACATCTCATAATAAATCTGACTGCCTTTCTTTGCATTCTTTCCCTCTTACTATCATAGCTAAAGTTATTCATATTCCTATGATCAAACGTAAAGTTTTACCTTAAACTTATGTGTGCCTAAGTTCTGGCACTTCAAAACTAAACTAAATTAAAAAGCATTGTCCCTAAGTTTCCCTAAAACCCTGGTTAAAATTGCGTGTTCAATATTAGTATAGTTACTGAAGCTCAGATAGTCAGATAAAAAGACCAAAAGAAAAAAAAAAGTTAAAAGCAATAATATAGAGTAAGACACTTTAAAACATCACCAGAGACAAGAGGGTTGGAAGACATTACAGACTCTTTAAAAATGTAAATCTTTTGGAAATGCTTTGGATTTGGAGATGAAAGTCAGAAATATCACTGCTCTTCCAAAAGGCAAGAAATATTACATAAGGATAATACATACTTATTAAGCAGATAGTGCCTAGCACCAAAGTCAGAACTAACAGTAAAAGCTCTGCATTGCTTTTTCCTTTGTAAGTAAAAAACCTACTTCCATTTTGTTGAGGAGAAAAGAGGGAAAATTAATTAAAGGCTAACTGCCCAGAAACCATGTAAAACTCCCCATGTAGACAATATATGGGATCTCTATCCCACCTAACAGAGCCACTGCATGCCTAACAAACAGTCCAGCAGAAAAGATTGTTTTCAAGTTGTTTAGCAATTGGGAGTAGGCAGCAATAAGCAGTTGAAGTATTTAACAATTTGGTGTACAAAATCCTATCAATTTCCGAAATCATAGTTTTATCCTTGTAACTGGAACACCAGGTACAAGCTAACACCTGTTAGGGACCAAGAGAGGACAGGGACTGAGTATTAATGTGCAATAACAGCATGGTCACCATCTCACTGTCTCTTTTCTGTCTAGTGTCTCCGAATAGTGCCCAGACGTTCACTGAGGCAATTTTGTCAGGTACCATAATGTCAGTCTGGCATTTCCTTGAAAAAGAAATAAATATTGTCATTCTGAAGGGCATGATACAGTTTGGGGTATGATTCTGAATCAAGTGGCATCAATAAAAATAATCTTTCTCATCACAGTCATCAATATACAAAGAAAGAAATAAACAAGCAAACAAACTGTAGCTGCAGAGGTGCAAAAAGTGCTAAAGATATATGATCAACTGGGTCGTCGTAGTCAGAAATCTTCAAGAACCTGGACCAGCTTTGAGAGTACTGGGCCCACTCTGTTCTGAGTACTGATACATGATCAGCAGTTAGAGAAAATATATTTATTTAACAAAGAAAAAGGGAAATTCAATCACCGTAACTCTGCCAGTGAGGCCTATTTTGGTTAGCAAGTAACTGGTGACATTGCTATTGTCTCCACCAAGTTCAACCCAGGCTGGTGTAGCCTAGCAATCTCAGACAAAATTTACCCTCAAAAAGAGGATTCTCATTGCAAGATTTCAACAGATTTCCATCGCAAGATTTCCATCAACTGCAAGCTGAGTTTTATTTGTCATTTCATGGAGTCTCTGTCCCCCTCTCCCACCTGAGCCGAATTATTTTATTTAGGCAAAAACAGATACACACCAAGAAATCCTTTTCCATCAGAGAGCTAAATATAAATAAAAACCCCAGAAGTCTACAGACAAACTACGTTAGAAATAGACAGTGGAAACAGTGCTGTTTGTATAGGTCTATTGCAGTTGGATTCTCAGATAAACAGGAGGCAAGGAAAATTCTCACAGTACCTTGTATACTGCTGACTGTAATGTATGTCCTTGTTGCCTGGATACCTGTAGTGAATTACTGAGCAAGGGTGCGAGTTTTTTTCCTTGATCAGTATTAAATAAAAAAAATCCCAACCTCCTGCTCTATCAGAGGCAGAAGATGCACATGGAAGCTTCCCTCGCCTGTGCCAGCCGAACGCCAGAAAGAGACAAATCGAGCCTTGAGAATTTTAAATCTTGTGGGTTGCCGTGCCACGTTATGAACTAGATCTCATACAATTCATCACCCAAGTTGCAGAAAAATAGTTCAAGAACTCAAAATAATGAATTCTGTCATTTCCAATAGAAGTGTGAAGGAAGAATTATGAATGAACCTTTTAAAAACACGTATGTGGAGGGAGATTGCCCTTCTACAAAATGAAAGCAGCAGGCTTCTATTTAAATGGCCCAATCCTGAAAGCGAGACCTTTCATTTTCAATTAACTTAAATTGACAATTGAGAAAGGTTTGAAAATGTTGTTGGAGCCTTTCAGTTTGATAGATCTCAGTTCTGACATTACACACACCATTCTGACCTGATTTTTAGGGTGTGTTGTTTTAAAATTGAGAATTTGAAATGAAAAATATTAGATTCAATCAAAGCTGTTGCAAGACATTCAAACATCTTAATTTGTTAGAAATGAATTTTCCTTATTTTCTCATCATGATATGTATATAATGCATCATTTATTAAGATACATTAAAACCTAAGAGCCATGCCTTCCCTCAACCTTATGTTATTTTATGCTTCAGCAATACCTTCACTAAGAAATTTAATTATACTACCATGTACAACAGGTAAGTATTTACCCGACAAATAAAACCTCTCTTAATATTCTAAAGCACTCTGTGTTACAAATCTACTGTACCAGAGTAATGCAGTTACCCAATATGACATACCTCCTTGTCCACCTAACACAACACAGGCTGATTTTCAGGCTTAATATTAATTCTCAAACACAGAAATTGAGGACTTCTGAAGAGCTAAACAACTTCATTAAATGAAAAAAAAAAAAAAAAAAAAAAAAAAAAAGTGGAACAAATAAATCAGAGAATGTTCTAAAGCTCAAAAATCAAGAGATGGGTCTTTGAAACCACTGAGAAGTGAGGCAGAGAGATCCTCGAATTTAAATAGTCCATTTATCAATTAAGACATGGAGTACATTGCCTCTGCTATTTGACAGATGTAAAAGCACAATCTGCTCAGCTCATAACACCCTTATTGCAATGATGCCAAATCAGTCATGAATTACTATTTGTTATAATAGACTAAATTCCCAATAAAAAACAAAAAGCTGATGTTTTTTTCCATCATATGGGTTGTCATGTTGCTAGTTTTGAATTGCATTTTTTCAGGAAGTATTTTTTAGTTAACAACCTGCCAAGAATCAAATTTTTTAAAGTAATGTTTTTTTTCTCATAACCAATGGTAATTGATGTACATGATGCAGATCTGCAGATAACACTGACAACATCCTAGACTCCATTTTTCCACCACAGGCTTAACAGACAGGCAATCTCCTGTAGCACGGAGTCCATACGCCCATGACGTAAGGTCTGCCATGAAGGTTGAAACTGAAGCCATGTTGAGCTTAAGGACTGAGTTCTGTTCTTGCACTACTGTAGGTTTTGGGACACTCAGCAGAATCAAACAGGATTTGATTCAGAGATTCAAACTTGAGCAAGAAATCCTGAGCGAAGGGAGCAGCAAAGATGTGCTTATACAAGGACACTTCTGTTAGGGAATTGGCTTAGCGACATTTTAATTCTGTGCACAAATTAGAAATAAACACCACTTGGCTATCCAAGGAACTGGCCCTTATAGCTGGGCCACAAGAAATCCATTTTCCTCATTGTACCTCCATGGTAGGAGGCAGGATGGAGGGCAGCAGTAGCTCCATGCCACGTGAAGCTTTTCCCCGTGTGCTGCCTACGAGTATTTACAACAGCCATCTTGGAAATGCAGACTGGACCTCTGCATTGCTCTAGTTTTAAACCTACGCTACTAAGTACTAAAACATTTTAGAAGAGATATTCCTCTTGTTCTATGAGGCAAGTTGCAGAGAAAGTTTCGTTTAGTATTAAGGAAACACAAAGTTTGCATTCCAGGAAAAGAGTCCAAATGTGCGAGTTGCAAAAATCAAAGGTAACACCATGAAAAAGGTAACAGCATCCTGATCCTATCCTACACCTGTTTGTTTGGGGTTTTTTCTGATACATGTATGAAGTGAGACTGGTGTTTATGAAGCAGTCTGGTGTTTTTCAGTAGAAGAGAGTGCAGGACACAGAGTATGAAAATAGTACTTTCAAAATTCTTTTTTACTCTGAATACTTCAGAAGCTGAAGGATAATGAGAAGTGTGAACTGAACTACCATTAAGCATTTTTTCCCTTTTTCCCTTTCCATATGAAAAAGAAAGGAAAACAAATGACAAAAATACTGCTCATCATATTTTTCATATTGAAAAACACCTACATATATATAAATCTTTAATACGCCTCCTATTTAGGATGTAAGAAGTTCTTAAGGAGTATGGGAAATGACATAGCACTTTATAGTTTTCTTCAGCACACAAGAGACTTGGGGTTTGAAAGCTGTGTAGCATAAGTCTGATTCACTAGCTCAGTTTTAATGAACTCAGCATCAATTAACAGAGATGCTATGTTAAATTACTCCACTTTCTTTGTAATATGGATGAGAAATCAAAGCGTGTGCAGCACTTTACAAGGCCTACACAAGGAAGGCCCAATTTAACACAGATAAAGTTTACTATGAAATAGGATTCACTGTTAAAAATGTGTAAAGTCGCTTTATAATACTGATACCATCGTTGTCTACTGTCTACTTTCCAAAATGCTTGACTGTATTGCCCATTTCAGGGTACAAGAACAGATGTTCAACTCACAAGTGAAACATTTGAAAGTTGGCTTTCATCAAAGATACCCTGTAAACAGTGCACCTGCAACACTGTAAAAGCTGCATCCACCTGCAAAACTCGCCTTTTGATTGCTTTGCTTGTTTCACGTTTGAATTTTTCTCTTTGAATCATTTTCCCTCTAAGTATTTTGGGATACTCTAGGAAGGCATCCAGCCCTGGCCAAGTGCTACTACTAGCACATATCTACATACTCTACAATAACAATTCATCTGTTGCACAGGTGACCATGAGGGCGGGGGCGGAGAAATCAATAAGGGAGGCAAAACCAAAAAAGCCTTTAGAAAATGTTCCTAAACCCGGTGCAAAGCCGTGACTTCGGCCACCGAGTGCCAGCAAATGCCAGCACAGCGCCGGCAGCCGTGCGGCCGGACGCGGGCAGGGGCAGCGCGGCCGGGACACGGACACACGGACACGCACACGCGGACACGGACACACGGACACGGACACGCACGCACACCCCGCCCCGGGGCCCGGGCTGCGCCCAGTGCGGCGCCTTTCCCCGCAACGCCCCTGGGGCCGATAACTGGGACACGTGACCAGGCGACTTAGGAAAAAAAAAAAAAATTAAAAATAATGATAACAATTTTAAAAAAGGATAACACAAAATCCCCCCAAACCGGCCGCTGTCCGTGCGGCCACCGGCCGTGCCCAGGGCACGTCGGCCCCGGCGAGCGGGCGGCGCGGGGCTGTCACGGGCGGCCGCCGGCCCCCGGGCACTTACCGGCGGGGCCGCCCGTCCCTCGGCCTCCGACGGCGCGGTCGCAGCTCAGGCCGGCGGCATCCCCCGGGCTCCTGCCTCCCCCGCACCCCCCGGCTCCCCGCGGACGTCCCGGCGCTGGGCTGCG
Source organism: Oenanthe melanoleuca (assembly GCF_029582105.1). Classification (NCBI taxonomy): domain Eukaryota; kingdom Metazoa; phylum Chordata; class Aves; order Passeriformes; family Muscicapidae; genus Oenanthe; species Oenanthe melanoleuca. Next base: position 30,816,574 of record NC_079335.1, read on the forward strand.
CGACTTGTTTGGTGCGGTGACACCGTCCTCACCGCATGCTGGAGCGAGAAAGGAGGAGAGAGGAGCAGAGAGAGTATGTGTGAGAGTGAATTAACTTTGCTCAATGGCGACAGGGCAGCAGCCTCAGCCCCAGCATCAGATCGATTTACTAAACAAACTGAAACGTGGGTGGGGACGTTAAACAGTAACCAGCGGCCTCAATGAAAACTGAAAGCTGCTGCCGCCGCCGCCAGCCGCTGGCCTGCGCAGCCCGCGCCCCGCCGGCGGGCGGGCCCGCCGCTCCCCTCACGGCCCGGGCGCGGCCGGCGGCAGCCGCGGCGCTGCGACGGGCCTCGGGCCCGGCCCCGCTGACCTCGGCCGGCTCCGCGGCAGCGCCCTCGGCCGCCAGGACGGGGAGCGGCCGGTGCCCCGCTCCCGCGGCTGTACCCCGCCGGTCACCCTTGCCTCCGTGACGAGGACGGGGAAACGTCCCCCGGGCCGCCCTGCTGTGCCCCGCAGGGCCCGGGCGAACCGACCCGTGTCCCGGGGCCGTCCCCGCAGCACCGCCCGCGGCCCTCAGCTCCCCGCCGAGCTGGGCAGCCACACATCTGCGGGCACCTCGATCTCCAGTGTTCCCGTCCCGGTGTCGCTCTCTTGTCTCCGCTGGAGCTCTCACGGGAGGAAAGAAGCCCTCTCTTTTTAGCGCGGTGCTTGGCTATGTAAAGAAATGGGATCAAACGCGGGGATCCACTGCAAACTCTGGGTTCCCTGCGCTAGAGACACTTTGCCGGCCTCTTAGAGCTGGGAAGGTCGTGACACGAGGAAGTGTTTATAAAATAATAATTGCCGTTGTTTTCAGACATTGAACATTCACGGACTCGAAACAATAATTAACACCTTGCTTATGATACTACCCGCACACACCCACAGAGGCATCAGGAAGAAGGGAAATAATTCAAGGAAGGATGGTGTCTCGTCACTCCACATATCATCCGGGGGGGCCTCCTCGGCAGCTGAAGGGTGGATATTTGGCACGGGTACCCATGTAGGAGTGACAAAAGTCCCCGTAAGAAGGGGCTGCCTCGCCGTGGGTGCGTGAACACGCCTGACATCCCTACCCGCACACCCGTGTCAGTGATTTAACGACGCTCTCACAGGAGAGGAGCTGCACGGGCTCTATACAGGAAAGAGGTTGGGAAAAAAAAAATATGAAAAATGTTCTCTTCCTCCAGTCTCTGAAAGCGGCCGGTGATTGATTGGTTTCCCCAGCAAGCAGATCAGCGGGTTTCCTCTACTTTCTTACCGGCGGTACCTTGCCATGCTGTTGGATCTCGTTAAGATGGCCAATTCCTCATTTCCAGAATTTGCCCGTGAAAACTCTGGATCCAGTTTCTAGGGGCTTTCGATTATCCCTTGAAGGGAACAAAGAGAATTTTGCTTGACAATTCCCCCCTATTACAAAACATTAATAATAACTGGAAATAATTGTCCAGATAGCCACAAGGAAGGTGTAAATACATCCAAAGCCCTCCGGTGTTATTTCAAAGGCGGTTTTTAAAAGGTCAATAAAAGTGGCCGAGGAAGACTTGTTTCTGAGGAGTTCTTGCCCATCTCCTGCCGCAGATAAAATACTGCAGGCAAGGGCAGCACTGACAGTGAAATAAACGTTACTGCTGCTGGCTCCAGCGCGCCTCGGAGCAATCCGCAGGCACAAATAGCCGGCTTGAAAAGTGACTGTCACTTACGTGAGGGTTGTTTTTGCCTCTCTTCAGAGAATCTCGGGCATATGCCGTGGGCTAATAACCAGTTTTCTTATAGGAATAAAGAGGATGTGTCGGAGTTTCTTTGCTGTCTTAATTAGAATAAAGTTAACACGCTAAAGCCATGTGGTCATCTGAGGCAACAGTGTTCCTACACTTGCATCCAGATGCGGGTAGATTGGATGGGGGGGTGAGGGGGTGGAGGAGGGTGTCAAGACGTTTTGATTCCAGTCCCTTCAGCGTATACAAACGTTATTATTTTCTTTCTGCGAGAAAGGTACCGCTTTGTACCAAAAGCAAATAGCTTGCAGAAGAGTAAATGGAATTTTTTTCCTGTGAGGGGAATATTCGCGGGTATTTCTCATCACATAAGGCCACATTTGATTTAACCTTAATGTAACTAGTGGTTTTCATTTCGACTTCAGCGTTTCCTTAAATGGTTTTTATGAAGTGGTTGCCTCTTATAGTTACCAACGTTTTAAAGGAAGAGTGGGGTGCGGCACAGAGTGCCTTGATGGTCACCTCGTCGCCAGTGCTACATCTGAAGCAGCATTTTCACGTGTCACGTCCACGGTGAAATCATGCGACCCCCTAAGAGCCGCGGTAGCTGTAAACTGCCCCAGCGCCCATGGCCGGGAGCCCTTCCCGCTTCCCTCAAGGGTGGGGGCTCCCGCAGTCCTCCCGCCCTCTATTGAGGATGGAGCACCAAGACACTAGGGCAGCCGGCAGATCCCTCTACCCCGGATCTCTGAAAGCACCAGCTGGGCCATCGGAGGCAGGAGATGCCCCTTTTGCTCTCCATATCCCTCCCTAACTACACCCCGGGGAGCAGGGCTGGGAGGTGGTGCCGAGGGGAGAAAACCCACGAAGCCTTTTACAGCGGAGATAACGAATATTTCCAGGCGTTGACCTCAAGGGAAAAGTCCCAGACAGTATGATCCCCGTGCCGTTTTGAAGAAGCCCCTCTAATGACTTGGCTGCCTCTGGCTCTGTCCGCAGACACCTGCTGGGCGGCTGCCCGCCGGGCTGCGGCCGCCGGCATAGCCCCCGATTCCAGCGGGGCCAGCCCGGGCAGGGCGAGCAGCCCGGCACGCTCCCGCAGGGCAGCATCTGCCAGGGTCTGCCCTTCCCGACCTGCTCCCAGCAGGGTTTGTCAACCCCGCGCCAGCCGGTTTATTCGGGGAGAACACAGGGGGAGCTGGGGAAGCCGCCTCTGCGGGCGGCGGGGCAGGGGCTGGGGTCGGGAGCGGGCGGCCGCCCATCGCGGCAACCCGCCCGGTCTCCTCTCGCTTCGTTCCGGTATCATTAACCTGCGGGTGAAGCAACTGTTTGTGTGCCCTCTCTCCCTCCCCTGGGCTGCTTTTTTCCCTGTTACTGATCCATCCTTCGTAAATCATTTATGGGGAACTAGGCACTTCTCTCCTCGCAGGAGCTTCCCTTGAAAAACTTTCCCATCTTAAGGCAAGAGCGTTTCCTTTGTTATCACGAATAATTGATAAAGGACCCCAACGTGCCTTCAAAAACCATCTAAACGGCTGTCGGGAACTATAGTCACTTGAGGTCACGGGGTTCTTCTGCCTTTAAAAGTGCAATACAGGAAACGATCAGGACCAAACCGGTTTAAAGAAACAGATAGTTTTATGTGGTTACCTGAAACCATAAATGGGAAACGCGGTCTAATTTTACAGGTTTGGTATCGAGCGTTCAAGCTGACTTCTGCAGAGCCCTTTCCCCCTCCCTCTGATCAGAGAGCACCTGGCATTCTGTACTAACTAAGGTTTCAGCGTTTTGTGGCTTCGAAAAACAGAGTGAAAGTGTATTGTTCAAAAGAAAAAGAAAAGCCGTAAATCTCTTAAAACTCTGAGTCGTCAGATTACGCCGGCACCACGCGGCTGTGAACCGATTTCAAGGGCTGCATTAGAGGCTAGTTTCTTTAGAGGTTCCCTGGCTAAACTATTAATTGCCAGGATTTCATGAAAGATTTGCAGACTTTACAATCATTTATGATTCGTGCAATAAAAACTCGGAGATATGGGCAAACTGGTTCAAGGTGTAATGCAAAGATGTATTAGGTGCCCTTGGCAACTATCTGTGGGTGCTGTTTGTGTTCTCTGAACACGCCCTTCGCTGCAATGAACATTTCTGCAAACCGCGGGTTGGGTTGTTCATTTCCAGAGCTCTGGAGGTTCACACAAAAGAGCTATAGATTTCAGGCAGGGGAATCGAATGCTTGGAAACTCATTCTAGTCCCCCGAAGAGTTCAAATGCGAGTGAGATAATTACCCTTGACGAAAAGTAAACTTCGAGGGAAAATATATGCCTTTCGCCCTCGTAAATTAAAAGCCCGCCAGAGAGGTCTGAGTGTTGAGCGCCGCAGTGCTCTCCTGACCCCCATCCAGGCGGAGATCACATTATTGTCCGCCACAGCAGAAGGCGGAGAGGAACCCCTCGAATCTCAAGAAAGACACCTCAAAGGGTATCGCCAGCCCTCCGACGATATCCTATTTAGGAGCCTCACAAGCGAGCACCCCAGGCATTTTAAAGATTATCCCCCTAAAGATCTTTGAAGATTATGCTAATGACTGCAGATTACACGAGTTTACTGCCAGAGCGGCCGAACAAAACCCGCCTCGTGGCGGCTGCCCGCGGTCATTTTCTGCCTCTCTTTTAAGATGATTTGCGCCTCCTTCCCTCGGCCGTTCCCCTCATTAGCAGCGGCGGGAGGCGGGGGCGCTGGGGGCTGCGGCTGCGGGGAGGGGTGTGCCGGGCCGAGCCGGGCCGGGCCGAGCCGAGCCGAGCCGAGCCGAGCCGGGCCGGGCCGAGCCGAGCCGGGCCGAGCCGAGCCGAGCCGAGCCGAGCCGAGCCGGGCCGGGCCGAGCCGAGCCGGGCCGGGCCGAGCCGAGCCGAGCCGAGCCGAGCCGAGCCGGGCCGGGCCGAGCCGGGCCGAGCCGAGCCGAGCCGAGCCGAGCCGGGCAGCGCCGCAGGTACGCAGAGCCGTGCGAGACCCAGCCGTGCCACCTAGCGGCACCGGGCCGCGCCGCCCGGCACCTGCTGCCGCCCCCCGGTACCGCCCCCGCCGCCGGGCACGGCGAGCCCGCGGCGCGGCACAGCCGCAGCGGGAGCGGGGGAGCAGCTCCCAGCCGGCAGCCTGCGAGTCAGCAAGCGGGCAGAATCCTGCCAGCCTGTGCCAAGGGCCGCACGCCACAGGGAAGTGGTGGGCAGTGAAAGGTTTGACGCTGCCTGAATGCTTCGTTCCACCCCGATCCCACCCCGCTCCCCATCTTGACCCTTTCACTCCACAAATAGTGTAAGAGCCAGGATCTCCTTCCCGTTTGCTCCGCCTGACTCAGCTCGGTGGTTCTAGTATTTCTTTCCTCAGAAAAAGCACGTCCTCTGTTCCTGCAAATAGAGGGTGTGGAGCACATCATCATCTAGGACGTTGTCATTAACACACCTATAGTGAACCTGTGACAGCATGAATCATGTACACCGTGTTTGTTTTTCTGATTAAAAATCATGCCAGGCTAAATAAAGCAGGAGTAAGGACTCGGAAGCACAAATGCTCCACTGATGTAATGAGAACACATATAATGAAAATTATTCCACAGCTGAAGACAGCAGCTGCATATTTGGAGATATAGTTTTGGTCCTGTTGCTAACCCCAAAACATACTCATAGTATTTATATATGCAAATTAAGATTAGTTTCCTTTCCTCCCAAAAGACATCCGAGAAACGCATGCATGAACAAAAGATGAAAGGAAAAACATTTCATAGTTGTTTTAAGTACTTCTACATGTCATCTGTAAGCGCACTGGTCATAGCAGATCAGCTGTCTAAGGATTTGTTGCTTGGCCTATGCATGTGAAGTGTGTTGTTCTGTGATTATTTGATGCCTATCTTGTGATTTAGAATATACCTCATGCTTGTCTACAAAAACTATCAAAAGGATTTATATGCATGGCAATTTTAGCATGGGTATATATCTGCTAGTCTACATGCTCTGTGCAATATGGGCTACTCTGACATGATCCTAGCTCAAGCAGATCTTCTCCCTGTATGAGTATGCAGTGGTTGCATTAGACTGCCTGCCTGATGATACAGGGAAATACCTTGGAAACTGTAGGAAAGCAGAGAACATTGCTGTTGAAAGATTTAAACAGTACTGATACGAGAACACAGGAAAAATGAAACTGGCTGCAAGAGAGATTAACAGGATGAACATGCATCTGATACATAATTTGTACACAAAATAGTTCCAATTCATTGATTCGGTTAGAGGAGATTGAATTCAAAATGTAGGCATGGAAAAAGAAAATTATCTTTCACTGATAAGTGAGTATAATTCACATTGTGTGTACTGCTAAACAGTGTGTACACATTGATATTGACTGTGTAGACATGGTATATGAAAATCATCTTCTGGTGAGAGTTGGGAATAATGCAATCTCCATGACATCAGCTGATGAAAACTTATGGTTTTCAGTCAGGCTCCATGGGTAAAAAGCAGCCTAGAAGTCTAATGAACCTTTTAATTCCATTTCTGTGTTAATAATGATGGTTAAAACTAAGTGGTCTGTCTGGGATATTTTTATGTTCATAATGATGCAGAGAAGACAAGACAATTCAATTTTGTCTAGGTCTTAAAGTTTGCCAGATTTTTTATAGCATTCCAGAGTGCATTGTTCTTGGCACTGAACTTAAAAAATTGCAGAATAGGTTTGGAGCCCATTTGGGTGTTAAATTCCTTTTTTTAAAAAAATTAACTTTTTCCCTTTGCAAATCACCACCTTTTAAGAGGAGGCACAGACTCATGGCAATACTCATGGTTTTATTTACTTTTCTTAGTATTCCCTCACATTCTTCTCAATCCATGCAAACCACAGTGATTCATCTTCATCTGAAAAGGCTGCTTTAGGAAAGTCTGGCTAACTCCTTTGTGATGGTTTCAGTTGAACTGGTTGCACTTTAACCAATTCAGCACCTTTGGCTCACAAACACATGGTCAGGTCTTTAGTGCAGAAGAAGGCCCAAGTCTTGGCTGTAGGAGCTGAGGCTGAAGGGCTGGAGCCAGGTGAGTGCTGAAGAACCTGGCCAGTCCCATCTTTGCTCCAAAAACTACTCCTTGGCTTGCAGCTTAAAGCTGCCAGTACCTCACGTCTGCTGCCAACTGTGTCAAAATTACATCAGCTCGTTTCCTGCTAGATGACTCTAACAGAACTGGGCATGCAAGTTGTGATAGGAGACCTGAGCAGGAGGGGTGATGTTCAAAACACAGATCAAAGGAGGGATAGCAGCTTGCAGCAAAAGGTAAGTATTCTGGGTGAACTGCAGTGCTGGAGATGTTGAAGGTATAAGAACTAGAATAGTCATTCCTGAGGGGAAGACTCTCTGTCTATCTTCAAGTTGTGAAGTTATCAAATCCAGAAGGGGCAGGCCCTTTTATATATATGTACCTCAGCCTTTCAAGTGGTCATAGAACTACCAAGGCTATGAGGAACCCAGAGAGAGCAATGATTCATGTGTATTCCTCATACTCTGTGCAGAGCTCATTCAGCACACATGATCAAACTCTATTGTGTTCAGATTTATGTTAATAATATGAGCCTATTTTTATTTCTAAGGTAATAAAAATGGACAAGAATGTCATTTTGGCATTTCAGTAGTTATTTTTAAGACTGCTGTTAAACATAGCTAGAGATTAAAACTCCACATTTTCATTTTCAGAGACAACCATGTGAAATAACACATTTAGTCTCCCTTAAGTCTAAATAGAACATCATTGCAGTGTGGGCATTCTTACATTCTAGACGGTGAACTTAAATTTGTCATTCATTTAAATATTTTGCATTAAACTAAAAGTTTAATAAAGAAAGTTTAAAATTAAACATCACTAAATGTTGCAAAGAGATAATGTATTTATTTACTAAATAATTAGCGAAATTTAGTCATTAACACTATGAAATATGCTGGGGTCACCATAAAAATAACGGCACTCCATAAATTATATCATAATATATTAAATAATACTGTTAGTTTTCAGCGTATTTTCTCTTACTGATTTGTACACTGGCATTTCTTTCACAAAATGGGAAAGATTGATGCATGTTTTTTTCAAGCATGACAATAGGATGTTTTAGTTAAGTGCTCAGATTGGTTTTTCCTAAAATGTTTGTATGTGGTTTGGTAATATGCTAACATGGGTGAATTTGACCGTATCCACCTTTTCCTGAGAAAAAAGAACATTTAAGTCTAGATGATGTGTTGGTTAGAGGAAATTAAATGCATCAAACTCATTACAAAATGGCTGTTTTAAGAGTTATTGGCCTGCATCTTTAATACAAAAGATATAAAACAAAAGAAGCATGCTGGGAAAGAGTACTTTGAAAGGAAATTTTCTCCCCAGTGTGGAATACATTGGATGCTCCAGGAAAGAAGTCCTTGGGAAACAGCTGCTTCTCTGTTATCTCTGCAACCATCATCACAGAACAGCTGATTTGTCTTTGAGGGATGATCTATATACATATTTATACATTTGTTTAGATGTATTACTTCCTTTGCTTTCTCAATAGACTTATTGTGTGATATTTTGCAAAGTTTCTAGGCTCACTGTGTTCAATTTACTTATTCATGTACCCAGTGTAATGGGGTGTTCCTTGTGTTGCAACAAATAGAACTTCTGGAGAGAAGGCCAGACTCACACAGGAAAGGAAAGAGGCTTCAGACTCCCTAAAGATGAAACAGCATGCTCCACAGGGTCTAGCTCAAAAACTCAGTGCTACAAAGCATGCATGGAAGAAGATCCAAGACATATTTTTTCAGGTGCTTGATATGAACCATATGCACTGGAACCAGGGTTTGTGTTGCATCTGAACTACTGGTGTACACCAGATTAATCTTCTGTTGTTGTGTTTGAGCCTCAGGACTGGAAATGTGTACTATGAAGTGAACTTCAGACTTTCTTCTCTATTGGAAACATCCCTTCCCAATACCATTCATCATGCAGTGTTGTATGAAGTAGGGAAGGGGATTCAGAAACATGAAACTTAAGTGAGCCCTATGACTGAAGAAGGTATTAGATGAAGCTTCTTGAGAAGTCTTATTTTTTAAAGGGACAAAAGTGACCAAAGTGACTCACCACACTTAACAGGGTGCCAAAAGAAGCTCTTTTAAGGGAAAACAGCTCTTTATATCCATTAAATTTACTGCCACTGTTCAAACAGGTAAATTTACACCAATTAATTTCTATTCATGTTTCCCCTTATATTTGACAGAGTAAAAATGTGTAGCTGAAATACATGTATGCAGCCCTCTTGTGGGCCTTAATTACAAGACTTGTGCTAATCACAGAGGCAGCACACCTGTATATACACATAGCAATTGGAAGAGTAAACTCCTTCAGTAGATTAATCTCCTTTTTTGTGCTTTAATTCAAAATCCCTAATTGTAGTTTTAATGCTTCATGGAAGGAAAAAGAAATTACATATTTTCTCAGTTTTATTCCTTTGCATGTAACAATTTTACCGGTTTGAATTCCAACTCTACAGTAGTTTGTGTCTTGTATTTTGTGAGAGTGTGTAAAATGTAAACTCTATTTTATTTCTCTGTAAATGTCAGGAGAGTATAAATCAATAATAGAGTGGTAACTGTGCAATTAACTCCTGTCACCCCTGTACCTTCACATTAGCATCACTGAGAATGGTCTTACCCTTTAAGTGACCTTAGTAAAAGCAATAACATCCTTTTCTGCTAAAGTTAATTTTTTTAAGTGAACTTAAAGCTCCTGAAAGGTGATAGACTGACAATCCTATAAAGTGAAGTTCCTTATTGGGTCATTGACTATGGGTAGTATGTAATTCCACAAATTGTCTAGTATTCCAACCGTATCCCAAAAGGATAAGAGTCAAGCCTGGTACTTCTTCCTTCACCTATTTCATTGAGGCATCACAACTTGGATGTCAGTTTTCAGGGAGGTTTCTGAGCAGTTGATGTCAGTTAGCATTCAGAGTTGGAATTCCAGTTCATTTACTGCAATTGCTATTGACAGAAGGTAGATGGCCACCACAGACACACAGTTGTAGGTTCTGTATCCTATCCCCTGAGCTGCTTCATTTGCAAAATGGCACCTAATAGCAGCTCAAAATGCATCAGGAAATCCTTGAAACAACTAAGAAAGTTATATGCAATGTAATAACCTTCTGTCAAGCTGCTAGTGAGATTTTGAAAGCTAAAGCTTTCTAAGCTTTATGCATTACTGGCGAAAATGAAGAAAATTCAGCACACAGGAAAGTGCAAGATAATTTAATTACTCTCACAAGTGTATTTTCATGTATTGATTGTACATCATATGGTAGTACTAATCAAGTCTGTGGGTATTTGTCAGAATTCTGAAAGGTAATGGTGCTCTGAGCCTTGCCACTGCAAGGATTTACACTTGTCCCCTCTGTTACAGATCTCAGTCAAACACAGAAATGTCTCTGTGACTCTCTCTCGTCTAAAAGGAATTTTCCTAAAATGTTCCAGGCCAGTCTGGGTAGCACTTTGAGCAGCCTGATCTAGTAGATGCTGTCCATTATCTTTAAGGTCCTTTCCAACTCAAACCAATCTTTGAAAATATGCAAAAACTCTCTATTTCAGAGCAGTATAGGGTACAAACAAATATACAGAGAATATGAGCTGTTCTGATACACTAGCAATAAGGGAGTCAGATAGGAAGCTGAGGTAAGACCATGCCAGGATTAACCTTTAGATGATTAAAGGGTATTCCTTTCCTTGAATGTAGGTACAGTGAAACATCTGAAGAGCAATTGAAATGGCCCTGTTTCTGATGGATCTCTTTTTAGGTGTACTTCGGGTATTGTTATGTTCACATGGACCAGAGCAGACTGCACAAAATAAGTTCCCCTTTTATTGTCCATGAGTCAATGATGTAGTTGCAACCAGCAATGAGCTTGTCTTCTGCACAAGCAAAGAGTTTTTCCATTAACATTGTCCTCTAGTTTTAGAAGGTGAGAGGTTTTGTCTCTTGTTTCAATCCTTTTGGGAAAAAAAAACAGCCAAGGGAGTATTTAGCAGGAGCAAGTTTAGGCCCTTGGACTATGTCTGTACTAAGAGATGAGGGTAAGACAGGAGTTAAATGTCCCATTTCTTTTCCTGTGCTTTTATAGAAGGGAAATCTGAGAGGTTAGGCTGGAATGAGCTACAGTGCTATGCTTTCTATACCACCCCTTACTAAACAATGAAGTGAGAAGAGCTAGAGGACATGTTGGATATACTGTGCATAGTCATAAGGCCTTGTAGCATTCCTATCATAATCAAGTCCTACTAATTTCTTTACAGTGAGCTATTCATTGCAGGTCTGTTAAGACTGAGCCTGGTCTGTTGAAATGTGACAGGGGTCACAAGATTTGGAGCAGGGGATGATGGGATTCTTTTAAATGTTGCAGGGATTTGGGCATATCTTTCATTAAATGTGTTGAAAGATGTGTTTCCAGCCCTTGAGATAATTTTTAAAAGATTTCCCCTTTGTCTTAATATAATATTTTCTTATCTGGGATAAGTGCAGTTATCTAGATTGGACAATGCTGTAGTGCCTGGTTACATTAATGGTTTTCCTGTGGAATGCCTGCCTTTAGGACATTTGCATATGGGGCATCTCTTCTTACATTTAAATCCAACTACTCCCCAGTATGCAATCCCATTAATTGTACACTGGAAAAAAGAGAAGGAGACCACTGTGACCTGTGTATGTGTAGTAGTTAGTGGGAACCTAGGGATTTATTTAATGAATTAAATCACTTCAGATATTTCTTCTACATTCTTGAATAGCCCACCAGATCCCATATGCCTGTAGAAATTGCTGTAGGGCTCAGGTGGTCCCTCATTAGCTGTAATGTCATTTAATTTCTTCCATCTTTATGCTGGAAGAACCTTCAAATAAAGCTTGACAGCATAATTCTCCTTGGCTGTAATTAACAAATGAGGCAGAGGTGGGACAAGAAGCCACATGTGAGTGCAGAAGAGATCCATGTTGGTGGCAGACATCACGGTGTTTACCCCGTGGCAGCAAGGTAGTGAACTCAGCTATCACTGGCAGTATTCCCTGCAGGGACAAAGGTAATGCTAATTAAAATTCACTATGCACAGAAGGGCCATTCCTAATGAACATGTACTGATGAGATGTTTAGCTACGTCCCTTGCATCTTCAGATCGTAAGAAATACCTTTCATGAAAGATTTCTGTTCCCAGGAAGGGTTGTGAATTTTCCTGAAGGATTTCAGTCAGTACCGCTGATTTCTACGTGGAACCACACAGTGACAGGCAAAGCACACTGAAGTAGAAAGTATGAAAGTATTTACAGTGTTATTGAAAGTGCTATATTGATATTATAATTGAAAGTATTGTTATTTTGCAAGACAGATTCAGCTTGAGTTTCTGAGTGGTGTTGTCAGTACTTGGGTGTCAGGAGAGCTTCTTCTTTTCAGCAGGTCATGGGAGGTGGAAGAGATGGCCTCCAGTGGTCTTGTCCAGCCTCACATGTTCTGTGAGTCTATGACAATTTCTGCATTTCTGTGAAGGAAAACTAGTATGATAAATATGTATGAGCAGAAATGAGTTAATTTCATATGAAGTGTAATGTTGCCAAAGTCAATAGTAAGATTGCTTTTGCCTTCAAGGGAAACAAAATTACTTTTGTTTATGGTGGAATGTGATTTTTTTTTTTGCACTGAATCCATTATAGAATGTACAGGCAAATATTAAGATACAATTGTAACAATTGTTTATCGTAACTCCACCCTGACATGTAATGACAGCCATAAGAATGGTTTAACTTACGGATCTTCTGTAAATACTTGCTCTGGTTCAGCACCAGGTCATACTGCAGCCGAAGAATCCTATTACATCTGTCTTTATCTTTTTTGCTATGGCAGTGAAGCTGTCCTCGGAGCAAGACCAGACCTGAGCCTTGCAGCACATTCTTGGACCTTACATTCCAGGGTGTGCCTGTTGTGTTTTCACAGCAGAGATCTGCAAGGCTGCTCAGCATAACCCTCCTGCAGAGCAGCCTAGAGTAGCCACAGGCTTCAGAGAGCCTATGCATGTGAGAAGGCAAGGAATCTCCACTTGGCTTTTCCAAGGGCTTAAGGGGGCATAAAAGAAAGCTGGAGAAGGACTTTTTAAAGGGCCATGAAGTGATAGGACAAGTGGGAATGGCTTTAAAAGGAGGGAAGTTAGGTTTAATTTAGATATTTGGAAGAATTCTTTACTGTTCTGGGGCTGGTGAGGCGCTGGAAGAGGCTGCCTGGAGAATCTGATCTAGCAGAAGGTGTCCCTGCCCGTGTCAGTGGGGTCAGAACTACATGGTCTTAAAAGCCCCAGCCAACCCAAACTCATTCTGTGACTCTGTGAATAGCAACTGGGCATATCAGCACATCAGCTGGTATTATTTACATACCAAATGGAGTTAGGCACTTGGCAGCTACCAAAATTCAGGGTATTCACGTAGCACCTGAGAGAGTGACAATTCTGTGTGCCCCAGTATTCCTTCTCCACCCTGCTGAGTGTGCTGTAAAAGTCTAGACACAAGGATAAGCAGTGAAATGAGCTTTTTTATTACGGTTGTCAGTGTTTTAGACAGAATGTTAGGTTTCAGCTTTGCAAAATAGCGTGAGGTCCGGCTGAAAACGCTGTCGCTCTTGAAGGAGATGTGCCAAGTCGCTGTCAGATGGGGCGTTGTGTTCGCCTGCCTTTCTCACAGTGAGCGCTAGATGGCCATCTGGCCTTTTTCTTCTTGCCACCTTAAGCCTTAATTATGATACAGCCCCTGTGGTGCTCTGAACGACTCTAAATAATATCACATTGGGAAATTATTCAGGAAAATTTAGCCTATGTTAGACTGATTGCATCAGGGTCAGAAATACACGTTTTTTTATTGTACCTGATAACTACACCCTGTGGTCTATAGGAGATGTAGTAAAACTAATTTAGAAAAAATATGTTTTTTACAAAGAAAAATAAATTCTCTGACAAAAATACCGAAGTCACATTTCTAAGGTACATTCTGGTGCAGCATAGCTTATTTCCATGAAATAAGACTGCTGCATGATATAGGTGAATATTAATGATCTGTTTAGTGGCAATCCCTAAATTAAGAGGCATTTCATATCTATCAGATTATAAAGTGATCTGAATACTGTGGATAATTCCATTTGCAAAGCGTGGGAGTCTTTGAGAAAAAGGTTACATTAAACAAAACTGTTCAACATCCTTACACATAACTCTAGGAAGAGGTTTGCTTTATCATTTTGCAATGCATAACTTCTTTTTGAAAAACTGCAAATTCTTCATATTTTTTGTAAAGCTTGAATAATTGCAAAGGATTTGATGGAAATAATTATTTTTCTCACATTTCTGTAGAACTAATATAATTTTCTTTCATTGAAAAGGCAATATGGTTCCTAAATTCCTAGCAACAAACAAAAACACTAGTCCTGTTTTCAACAGGGCCTTTGTCTTCCACAGGTTGTACAAAGTTTTTACATGTTATTTCCTTATCCCATGTTTTCACTGTCTCTGATAGAAACAGTAGGAATTTTCCATCATCTGGTTTTGGTTCCTTTTACAATAAGAGAGAACCTTTATGAAAATAGTAGATCCATTTCCCACTGAAATTAAATGTAGAGATTACTAAAAAAACCTTGGAAACACCCAGTAAGTTATAAAATAACATCTATCTGTAGAATTATATATTGAAATTCTCTTTCTGTCTTACAATTAGACTTTCCAGAAAACAACAACACACTATTTGTAGAAAACTTACTGTAGATTCTGGAACAACCTATTGAATTTCTTTGATATTACCTAGATCATTGCACAAACCAGAATTGTTTAATAATGAGAATTATTAAGTTCTCCGAAATTGTGTTAAAAATGTTATCCTTGCTTGCAGAAGATATGTAATGTTTTGGGACTTCTTTGGCTGCAAACTGGTTTAGATAGACTTTTACTGGCAAAGTAACATAAATTCTGGCATTACTATGTGGTTTTAAATATTCATTTCCTATTTAGGATACTACTGGATACCTATATGAAATACCATCAAGATGTGAGATCTTTATGTTCTGCCCAAGGATTTGAGACACATATTATAAACAGTTTTCTGGATTTCAGGCAGATGGCTTGTCCTTCGTTTATGTTAGCCTTGAGTGGTAGATCTTTATTGGCCATAAATTTCTGGCACTCTTATAGTGCAGCTGCTTCAGGTTTAATATTTGGATGGCAGAATGCTCAATAGTATTGAAAGCCAAGGAATTGGATTTGAGTTTAATGCACCGCTTATTACTCTCAAAGAGCTATTTATTTCAGGGGGGATCAACTATGTATGAGGGCTCTTATATCAAACAGATGAGCAGTTCTTGCTGTAGATAGGACAAATCCTTCTTTTAAAATCTTCAGGGCATATACAATGCTACCCCAGGTAGTTCCCATTACCCTCTAATGGGTAGGTCTGGACTCTTGTATTTGGCTTGTTCTCAAAATGTGTTTGGCAGCTGTGAGTGGCTTTCAGTCAGATTCCAACACATTTCAGCAGGCAACCCTAACCTGGTCCTTTTTCCAGGCTGATTCTACTTAGAGCAGAAGGATGGCCTAGATGGCCTCCTGAAGTCACTTCCAACCTGAATTATTCTCTGATTCAGGAATTTAATTTGTTTTCCTGAAAAACATTTTGAGGCTTTTTATGACTTCCTACCAGCTCCTACCTTTTCTAACAATGTTTTTCTGCCTATTCTGGGAGAAAGCTGACGTAATGGTTTCTAGGCACCAGGCTCAATAACAAGTGCAATGTCATTTGCAGACATAAACTTGCAGGGTACTGTAGGTAGATTCTTGGTGAGTGAGAGGTAGTGACTCTTGAGCAAATCTTTCATTCAGAAATTTGATTTAGCACACAGATTTTCTACTGTTGAGCACAGTAAGTGTAGGAGTTGTATGAAAGTTAAGGTTGCTTGATAACATAGAAGTAAGCTTAACTGTCAGGAATCCCTCCCTGCAAAACTTGACTATTAAATGTAACTAATGCAAATGTGCTTGAATTTCTTTCAGTAGTTGTATTCAGTAAAAGTGGACTATGCTAGAACCTTACCAGAGCTCTGTTACTAAATGATCTCTGATTGCTCTATTAGGGCAACTGTTTCCATGGCTGGTGGCTTGAGAAGGAAGATCTCTAACAAACTATGACAGGCACTGTACTGTCAAACATAATGACTTCTAGAGGGTAGAATTAACTGCCTGCTTGCTTCCAAGATCATAACTTTTCCAGCTGTATACTCCTTGAATAGCTTGCCAGAGAGATGAGTATTGTAAAGAAATTTTCCAGATCCTTCTTTCTGTTTCAAAGTTCTTAAGGACCTTTGGAAAGGTACCAGCATGTCCAGCAGCCTTCTATAGGGTAATATCATCAAGTCCTTGTTTTGTCTCCTGTACTGGAAAGGGGACTGAAAATATAAAGAATGTTTGACAGTTTGACATGTTTTAACAAGTTGTTTATAGACTTGACTTTGATGGGAATTATTTATTGGAGCCTTCATGTTCCTGATATTTATAGGGTTTGGATTTACTTGCAGTAGCTTCTGAGTTTCTTGATTTGCAGAATCAATAGGTGGAAGGTTATGCTGACTTTGCAGAGTTGGTGACCTTTGCAATGTCTTGCTACCATCTTTACTGCAAGTTCCTCTTTGGCTCTGAGTCCTGTTCCTGGTGATCCAAGGGAAAGAAGTGAGACCTAACACAAGCCTTTAGAAGAAAAACAATCAAAATATATTTTTTGGTGATATTTCTAAACTGTTCTCAATTTTCCACTAACCTAGTAACCAGACTCTAAATCAGACTCTAAACTGACAAAAAATTATGGATTTTATTGCTGACTTTCTAGTAAATTACTGAATAGAGCCTTGTAAAAAAATTGTGTGTAGAGCAACACAGAACATAAAGTAAAATTATAGCAAACTTTGAGATGTTAACCTAAAATGTTCCTTTCTTGGCATTAAAATAACCAATATTTTTTTCTGTAGAGGCTTATGAACATAGTTTTTCCTCAGCATGGGTGATATCTCCTTCTTTTGTGTGCATTTTCAAATCACTGGCATTGTGGCAAGATGGTTTAATAAACTCACAGTGTAGTAGCCATTGATTCCACATGGAATGTATTGCATGTTTTCCCCTCATGGACATCACAGGTTACAAGTGCAATCATATTTAATTCTGTGAAATGGATTGCTTAGGCAGATTTCCTGAGCCTGTAATTTAGCTCTTTCACTATTCATGTAGCACTTGGCAGTAATACTATGTATATGTTCATCCTGAAATGAAAGCCTTCTATCCCAGTTCAGTTTTCTGAAACACTAGGAACTCAATGCTTTCGTGGTCACTGACACCTCACATTTTGTTTTTTCCCCCCACAACTTTTAATATATCACCCTATGTTTCCATATTCCACTTAGAGATGCATTGTGACAGATTTATTATCCTTTTTCAGGTGGAAGACTCCAAGAATGTTCCACTACTATACTATAGACACATAGCTGAAAATTTTGACACACAAAACATGTTACAGGTATTTCTAGTAAATATCATATCACTTTAGTGATGATGCCAGCTAAAAATGCATAGCTGATATATAATTGATATATAACCAAACAAACATCATCAAATTCATAAAGAATTAGGGAAACTTCTTTCTGCTTAAAGTATGTCCAAACTTTCATGAAGTTAGACTTAATACAATTCTTGACAGTCTAAAATGCTTGAGGTATAATTTGACTTGGTTTTCTCAATTAAATACTCAGGTTTTATAAAAAATCCTCTCAAAGTAGTTCTGAGACCTCACTATGTTGTCTGTTTTGCTAAGTGTGTGCATTTGAATCTCAGAAATAAATAAGATTTTTCGGCTGCACTGTCCAAGATCCCCTTAGTGTATTCACTGTCCAAACACATACTGTTGTTCCAGAGATGTACCTAGCAGAGGTGGCCAGGCTGCTACTTGGTTTTAATTGGATGCTTCCAGCTGGCTGCTACAAATGTTCAATGACAATATGCTGTAATTTTTTATACATCCAAAGACCATAAATACAACATACAATAAAAATGATATTTTTTTCTTCTGTGTAGTGAGTTATATTTTGTCATGTCAGTATGGAAAGCCTCTACATTCAGATTATATTTCTCTATTTAATATTTATTGTTAAAATTATGGTCTATTTCTGTTTGCAGTATTCAGCTTAAGAAATATAGACATATACCTTGATATATTTTAGAGGTCATAATATTTCTCAGCCATAAGCATTTAAAAGCTTGAAATTCCAGCTTTTCTGAATATAAAATATCAACTTTTTAGCAATGTCTGTGGCAAATTAAGGTCTAACAGACTGTAATCATATATCAGTGTAAGCTCATACCTAGCCATCTTTAGTAGGAGATATAAAATAAGGAACAAAGGAGCACAGGAAAGGAATACTGGCATCCAATCTACTAGTTATTCTAACTTTTATGATAAAATTTCCATCTTCCTCCTGTCAAACATAAATAACCCTGGGTTTTGGAGCGTGATTTTTAATCTAAATAATTTTCACAATCCACTTTACAAAGCAGCCTCATGAAGAATTCTGTGGGCTGATGTGACATGCTGAGATGTGGGATAGGAAGAAGTAGTCAGAGACAAAGGGGATGGGGATGAAAACTTTAAAAGTATCCATCTCCTCTAATAGCACATACTGGAGTGCTTGAACATACTCCATTCAAGGGCCTTATAAAATATTAATGGTATTATAGGTTAAGCTGCTTGTGGAGCAAATAATACTCTTTGAGAAAAAATGTTTGTAGTAAGAACATGAGCACCACTATCCTCAGTCATCTCTGAAACAGAAAACACTGATGCAGAACTTCCACTGCTTGCAAGGAACGTGCTGTGTCAAAGTACTTCTCCTTCATTCACTTGAGGTGTCTGTCACACACAATGATGAACTGTCAGCTTCCCAACAAGACCTTCACAGAACATGCAAGCTGTTTCAAGTGACAATTTCCACTATATCTCTTAAGAATTGTCATAAAATCCCTTTACACTCCCCAAGAATAGAAACTTTTCTTATCATGTAAGGTGCTATGGCCAAAACTGAGAAACTCATGGCCAACTAGCAGGTGGAGGGAAAAGACCCTGTATCATACCCATACCCATTATTGACTCAATCCCACCATGGTATTTTCTAGGAAATAAATTTTTCTTAAGACTTTCTTCTTGAAAGACCCTTCACTAGACTTTTTTCTTATATCTTTCAGCAGTAAAGGGAAACAGAAATAATTATTTTTACTGAATTTATATTTCTAAATTAATATTTATGCCAAACTAAAACTTTTAATACAAGAATAGACAAACTCTACCTTTCTTTTTTCCACAAGCATTCTTCTTTTGAAATCTCCAGGTTTTCAAGATTTCCTTATCCGTCGCTTACCTGATAAAACATCCATAACCGAGCTACAGTGAAAACATCCCTCAGAGTAGGAGGAGAACTGGAGGAAAAGCACTGCAGCATCATCACACTATCTCTTGCCTTACCAGTTTTGGCATTTCCTCCCCAATTATTTATTTTTATCCTCCTTTATCTCTCAGAAACCATCTGCAACTTAGACATCCCTGGGCCACCTACTCATTCTGAAATATGTCCATCAAGCTATATACTCTTTCTGCATATTCAAACTGTGTGTTGGTTTTAAATCTTATTTATATTAATCGCTGATTATATTAATTGCTAGAGATTGTGTGTGTGGATGAAATTCATGATAGTGCCAAATATAGGATCCTAGAAAATTCAGGCTGGAAGGAACCCCAAGAGATCTCTAGTCATTCCTACCTCAAACTGGATTCAGTTGTGAGGTCAGATCAGGGCTTTAACCATTTGGGTCTTGAAAACCCCCAGAGATGGAAACTGTACAACCTAATTGGGCAGCCCATTTCATACCATGATGTCCACAAGGTGATGATTTTTTCCTTCTGCCCTCTATGTGGTTTGTTTCAGCTTGTGTCCACTATCTCCCATGTTCCTTCACAGCTGCAAAGGGCATTGCTCCACTTTCCTGTTGATCTTGTTGGGAGGATGCTATTAGGCTTTACCACTTGAAGGTAAAGTTCTCTCCTCCTAGGATATCCTTCCCATCCCTTAACTGCTGTATTCTCTTGCTGTCAAAGCAAAGTAAATTACTGGAAGCCTCTGTCATGGGCAAATCTACCTGTTGACCAGGAGTGAGAACCAATTTAAAATAATAGGCCAGTGTGTCAGCTTTCCAGAGGGGAAAGGGCTAAATGCCTCAGGTAGAGACTGCAAGTCCTGTGGTGGAGAAGGAAGAGTCTCTACATAAAGTCATGGCTGTTTGGAGCATTTCTGAAAATATCACAGTCCTCATAAGAACAGGTTTGAAGAAAGGGAGTGAGAAACATGCTGCAGAGGGGAAGCTGTGCTGGTTTTATTATAACATTTGCTTTGCTTTTCTCATGCATTAACTGTTACAGAGTGGGCATAGACCATCACACTTATTACTTACTGATGGGCCTAACCTTTGTGACTGGCCATTTTTGAAGCCTTTTATCATTTTGAGCTCCACAACATTTTGGGTTTTAGTACCACGATTTAATTCTTTTCTTTGTGAAAGCATTTGCTTTGTATTTAAAATAATTTGCTTGCATGCTGCTTATCTTGTAAAAGTTTTAGTCATCATTCATTTTAGTGATGCTCTATTACAGCCTTCCTTAACTGTCTTTTCCCAGTTGAAGAGTCATAGTTTACATAATTTCTCTTCAGCTTGTGGATAATACTGATTACATTTTCTTTCTAGTTTTTCTAGTACTGCTGGAACCTGTTCACAGTGGACATACTATTCCAGATGTTACACCAATGCAGACTTGAAGAGTGATGTAAGAATATTCTTATATAACAAACTTCCATTTTTAAAGGTTGATGAAGAACTCAATCACACATCTTTTTTGATAAGTGAATCTTAAAACTCTCATCAGCTGGACAATGCTGTTTTCCCTTTTCATTAGTGTTTTGGGTTTATTCCTTTGCAAACTGCCTTGATTAATTCTATTATCTCTGCTCAAATGAATGTTTTTGTATGTCTTTCAAAACTCACTGTCAGTTTCATAATAGAAACTCCTTAGGCATGATGGATGATTCCATGAGAAATTATTGATCTCATAATTTTAAAACCCTCTTTTAAATTATTTCTACTTAAGCTATTGTAGAACATCAATATAACAGATTTTTTTAGGATTTTGTCTTTAAATTCCTTTTGTGTTACCCAAAATGAATCTCAAGCAAATTCAGTGGTTTTATTCATACTGCAAAATAAAACAGGTTTATGGTAGTTTAGCTATCATATTCCAGAAAAGATTCTTTTGCCTCAATATATGAAGGCCCTGTAGCCATGAGCCATGCTGCTTCCAGGCAAACAAATCTTCCCTAGAGTCCCAGCCTGTATGTATGGCATTTTCAAACACTGAAACATTACAGCTGAACTTCACCTACATGGCTTGCAAAATGTTGCACTATCAGGCACTGGGCTGTTTCAAGCAGAACTTCGATATCTCAAAACAAACACAATCTGGACAACTCCCATTGCATCTAATCCAAGTCTGAGAGAGCAAACTCATGAGCTACAGAGGACTCTGGGGCAGGTAATGAGCCCCTCAACCTTCCCACAAAAATACTGACCCATAAAGACAGTTTTGACCTTGCACTCATGTAAAACTGCTGCATTTGCTCTGTGGTTGTTTTAATTAATGAACTTACTGGGTCTTATCCTGTGAAATGACAAGCAGAAGGTAATTTGTTTTGTCTAAGAACTGAAAGTAGTCACACAATTTTTTTAAAATTTAATTTTTTTTTATAGAAAGAATAAATCTAGTTTAATCTAGTAGAGTTTTAAAAATATTCAACAATGTTATCTGTTCATTTATTATTTTGGGAAGATTTGGATACAATTTTCACAGTTGATCAGCTAGATCAGAATTAGTTTTACCAAGAGACCTGCAATCACTCATCAGAATACCCACTTGGGAACAGCAAGAATTATGAAAACACCCAGTAAAACAAAGGTCCTATTCCTTCAAGGACAGAGGAAAAAAAGACACTTAAACTTGCACTTGACCCACTTCCACCTAACTAATAAAAAGAAATACAAATACACTCCAAATAAAAATGGAGTTAGAAATAAGGATATGAATATATAAGAAAAGGAAATTAATAAAATGCATTTTTAAAACTTCCATCACTATGAGAGTAAATAAGGAAAAAACATCAGGAGCTAAGCTCCACAACTTTTAAAAAGTCCTCAAGGTGTAAAGAAAGTGTATGCAGTGTTACAACTCCTGGTTTATTTTTTCATATTGTAACTGACCTATGGGAAATTCCCAGGGGATGAAATAGCTTCTGCTGCACTTGTTTCTTTTATAATCAGGAAAAGAAGCATTATAAAATGCCATAACTCTGGGCTCAGAAGTTTGCTGCTCTAATTAAAAAGTGAATGTTCTTAACGTTTTGCCAAATAAAGCTCTTTTATAACAAATAACCTTTTGATGGGGAAACCACACTGTTTGGACACCAAAAGGTAATTTTAAGGCTTATCTTGAGTGTGTGCCATGGTAAATACAGGCTAGAGCTTCTTGCCTTTCCTCTCTTTGCTGAGGAATCAGACGTATTTCAGCAAACAGCTTGTACAAATATTCTACTGTAAATGTAACTGAAGTTTGGGGTGACAAATTCTCTTCTAATGACATTTTTGGAAGGATTACACACACTCCTACATTAGGGAAGTGGTTCTATAGGATAATGTTGTGGCACATTTTCTAATATTAACGTAAATTTGCACTGCTTGTGTTTAACTGCCACAGAAAGCCTCCTTTTGGTCTGACTTTTTTTTGGCCTTACTCTAATATCTTTTCTGTGTAGTTATTTTTTTTTTCAAGTTTGAGGTTATTCAGACAAGTTTCATTTGAACTGAGAAGCTCAGAAAACTCAGTAACTATAAGGGATTTTAAAAACACACAAAATGTAGATGTTGATAGCTATGGGCTCAGTCCCAGTCTTACTAATGTTAATTTAACAGTCTTATAAGTAATTGCAGTGTCAGTCCATAGACACAGTACCCACAGGCAGCATAGTAGTGGTGACAGAAGCTGTAGCATCCTAGCTTGCAAACCTTGGTAAGGGGAAGGTGGAGGTGAAAGGAGGAGAGGGAGAGATAAATTTTCTCTACAGTTCCTTTCCATCAGCTTTAGAGTATATGTTTAAAGTATGGCCATTCAAACCTAATGCCATGTGAGTTACAATTTAATATGGAGCACCTCTCTTGATTTTTTTTTTTTTTTTGCATCCTCAGATTCCTTAGTTTGATTAGTTTCAGTGCTGAACACTGAATTTCTATTACTAAATAAGCTGAATACAAAGTTGTCTTGACAAACTGCAGAGTCTCCTTGTGGTCACTGGAAGGCAGGAATTGACATTAGATTTTGAGAAGCACTCAGTAGCTTGCAGGTTTTCCTCTGGAGTTAGTAAAGTGAAGAGCATCTGGGCCACTAATGCAACAACACAGCACCAACATCATGTGGGTAACCCCAGTTTATGGTATTGTCACCCACCCAAGATCTTTATCACCTTCAGTGGGACGGTTCCTTTTGTAAAGGAAGATCTCTGGTCCTTGCAAGCATGTACTGTCATTCCTAGAAACCTGAAAGCAGTACTCAGCATGTTGATTTGTCAACCTGGGATATACACAATAAAAGATAAGAAGTTGAGGTAGCAAATATTGTGATATCTACACATCTTTATATGCTACTGTATTTCACAGGATATATTAAACTTCTAATGTCTTATTACCATGGCAAGACAAGAATTGCAAACAGTACAGAACTGCAGGTAATCCATTTTTGTGACAAGTTTTCAGTGTGAATGAGAAATAGCAAGCATAAGCCATTCTCATTACTGTATTCTCATTGTCCTCCATAGATGTCACACCTAGGGCAATCTGTTCAGTTATTTTTTTAAAAGAATTATATTTCATTTTATTAGATGTTCTTGAGCAGACCAGTTATCTGTGTTAGCCACTTCCAAAAACAAATGTAAATTATCCTTGCTCAGACAGTTCAAGAAATGCATGTCAACAATGAATAATAGTTAGGAGAATTTATGAAATATCTAAATGCTTTAGAAAAATTAAAGCCATTCTGCAGATCCTGGTTTTACAGATCCTGTTTTGATGTGTATGCAAATTAGTGTACAGTAAGGCAGTTATAATGCATGTTTTTTTAATGAACCACAGAATATACATATGAACCATAATTAGAGCTCTTGGGAACAGCATTACCTACATCTAATTTGCTGACATGCTGTCATAAGGTCAAGTAAGTCTTTAAAGAAAAGAACTCTAGTAACCTGAGATCAGAGACTTCAAGGTTTTTTTTCAGCTTTCCACCACTGCTTATTCATGCACATGTTCAGGGAAAAAATAACCCTTTTTGATAATTCACAAGGCTCTAAACCCTACTGTTACCATCTACTGAAGCCATTAAGTACTACATTATAAATTAATACACATTTCTTATACTACAGCTGGCTTTGTCTTTTTATTTGTGCTTCACAGAAAAATAATTTTGAGGATTGCAGCAAGATGAAGAAAACAAATTCTATAAACTATTAGGTCTTCCTTGCACTTGCATTTCTTACTGCCATCTCTATATAAAATTATTCATATAGCTCAGTTTATTTATTGATAACTTCCTCAGCATAAATTGCTGTTTATTTGAGTTCCTAGGTCACAAGGATACTGGTCCATATTATCATACAGATGTTCAGTCCAGTGGCAATGTTTTGGCAGAAATTATTTTTCCTCTGTACTTTAACAGAGTTAAAGATCTTTACCTTAAAAAAAAAAAAAAAAAAGAAAAAAAAAAAGAAAAAAAAATCCAGTGAAATGCATTTTTTTTTTTTAATTTTCTGGGGTTTTTTTTGCCTTAACAACTCTCTGGATAAAGTCTGGGAAGTTCTTGTTTGGAAAACATTAAGTAATCTAGGTCAAAAGTCTAAAAACCTATGGAATTTTCCATAAACAATACCACAGAGGTTTGCAGTTCAATTTAGGAGTTGAAAAGTATAGTATAGATTGCAATTATACAGACATACTGCATGCTAAAATACCAATCTCACAGCTCATGTTAAAAAATGCTGAGGTGGCTAATATTTAAAAATATGACAATAATAAAAGTTTATGATTTGGGATTAGGACTGATTCCAGATTATGACAGTGAAGAAAATAAATGGATACTTCTGTTTTACTGTGGATCCATTTTCAGCAGGAGGGTTTGTTGCTTTTTAATCCTGATGTTACACAGCACAATGGGTTTATTCTGATTTATCTGGAATACTTTAAGTCAATATTTGCCATTCACAGCTCTTTTGAATAGGGAATTTGTGGACAGCTTTGAACATCATCTTGATGGTTTTCTTTTCAATAATTTTTATTTATTTTAGATGCTCCAGGTGAGGCTAAGTTCCTACTGTGCTTGGCACTCCACAGACAACTAGGAAGATAGACTCCTTTCATTAAGGAACATGCAATATAAATAACAAAGGTGGAAGAAGAACATCAAAATAGTCTAGCCTTATTTTGAAGAAGGGAAAGGTCCATGACAGTGATAACTTTTTAATTTGGTGCTCATAAGTTACATTCCAACTATCATGAAGTATATGCCTGTTTTTAAAACAAGCATTTGAATTCCCTGAATTATGAAAGTAATTCCTAATAAATAAAGTTAATTATAAGCTCATGTAGTATTCTTAAACCTAGTATATGAGGAACTCATTTTTCCCTTATGTTTATAAAGACACAAAGGAGAGACTTGTTTCTTTGATTTGATTATTATTTAAAGGAAGACCTTCTTTAGAAAAATAATTCACTGTAATTAGAGATTTTTTCATTTATTTTTAATGTTACAAAATAGTTTCTTCTTTCTGGATTTATTATTTTGTTAACTTGGTCTTGATAAAGTCTTTCATTTATGAAGATATCTTGTAATTCCTGAAATTCCTCTTCCTTGGACAAACTTAATTTTTATTTTGAAATGGTAAAGTATGAAAAAAAGTCTCTACTTAAAGAACTGAGAAAAATATTTTGATAGGAACAAGTTTAGTGATATACTTAGTTTGTGTAAAAATGTCTTTCTTGCTAAATATCTGAGAAAAAAGTATTTTGTGCAAAATGAGCTATATTTTAAATCATTAAATTTCTGAATAAACTATCTCTTACATTTCTTTATCTTCATCTATATATTTGTCTCTTCATTTTATGCAAACCACTCTCCTTATAATTCGTTTTCACTGCATTGGATGCCCAACACCTCCCTGTTGCACCCAGAGTTCAAGCTGTCATGGTCATGCCTTCATCCCTCATTTCTGTTACTCCTCTTTTTTTTGTGTGTGTGTGATTTGTGTTCTGTTGTCCAGCCCTTAGCCCACTCATTTTTTTTCCCCAGCTCGTGTTGCCTCCTACTAATCAGAGGTCATTTTCCATTCAACATCCTACATCAGATCTCTTATCAAAACTCATGTTTAACAGTCTTTTGTGCACTTTTAATCTGTTCGTATTGGGTGTAAATTTGTTATTTTTTTAAATTGTGCTTTGCAAATTACACTCTTCTTAACATGGCTTTCTCCACTCATTTTATTTTCTACAGTCTTTTCTTTCTGTTGTGTCTATTTTCTGCTGTCATTTTTCATTATTTCATCTCTCTAATTCAATGCCTGATCTAGCTCCACTTATATAAGCTTTCCACTGAAATTAATAATGCCTGCAAAAATGAAATACATCCATTTGGAACCTTGCTCTTTTTCTCTGTGTAAACCCTGCCCCCTATTCAAAGTGCTCAGGCACAGGACAGTACAGCTTCAGTTTTAAATATGCTTACATAACTTGACAGATCAGGAGGCTGACTGGTTCAGCCCAAATGAATTTACCTCTCATTCCAGTTTTGTGTTCTTGAGTTGGTTGTCAGAGGCTTATTGGTGGTTTGGTGAACCAGAGAAACCAGGCAACTAAACCTCCACAAAGGACACTCTCAGGAATTTCTGAGTAATTTATTTTTCTATCCAGCATGAAGGGATCTGCAGAGACTTCTGTGGAGGAGCCCAAGTGACCAGGGCCAGGAGAAGCAGGGAGCAGCACCCTACAGTTTTGCATGTTTGCTTATTTTCTTTATAAACACCAACCATGGACACTTGCTGTTCTCCTCAGTTGTAACACTGGCTTCTTTTGCTGCATTTGCCCTTGAAGAATTCAGTCAGAAGACAGTTGGTCATTAGTTTAGTATGACTTCATTATCTCTGAAAGAGGTAAAAGTCCAGATAAATGCCCAAGTTAGCCATTGTAATGTGGATGTTTTCCAGAAAGGCATTCAGCACATTAGAATAAGAAATTGTCATTAATCATAATTTCAGTTGTTGTGTGAACTCACTAGTAAGAAAAAGACCTCTTGCATGTTTATGGCTGCTCCAACTATTGATTTGGCTTTTGGGCTCAACCCAAAATCCATTTGATGAACTTGCTATTTATAACCACATCCTAACATTGGAATTTATTGGAAGAGTTTATAAGTGGAGGTATACAATTCTTAATACAAATGGAAAAAGAAATCACAGCTTAGGAGTGTTCAGTTAACCACTGTGAATGATTTTCTCTCCTGATTTCTTCACATATCATCAATTAATTCAGAGCAAAATCTAAAGTATGCTTAGCACCAAAATTGTTTCAGTATGGGTCTGAGGACAACATGCTTGAATGTTGAAAAGAATTGTGAAAAACACACTGAGAAATGAATAGGATATTTTTCATTGCCTTCAGAAAGTTTCATATAAGTTCCAAGATCAGGCTCATCTTTCACACATATTTGTGAGTGAGCCAAAGTTTACTTATTTGAGTATTTTACTTAAATATTTGACAGCTTCTGGTATAAAAAATGTATCTCACTCCATATGAAGAAGTGTTTCTCAGGTTTAAAATTTATAATATATATACACACACATACATGCATACATAAGTATGAAAGCTACAATATATACAAATAGATATCTGTATAAAAAATCCTTTCATGATGAAGGAACAGTTTGTATGTGGTTGGGAAGCATTACCTGAAAACACATGTCTGGCCAATGCTTTCCTTAAAAATACTTCTGACAGACTTGGTTTTATTAAATCTGTCACTGTGAAACTAGCTTCTATGCTGAGATGATAATGGTGGTTGGTAGCTCTAGGCTTTCTATGATTATTACTATCTTCTGAAACAATAATATAAAATATTTGGGAAGGGGTTTTTAACATGCTGTTTCACTGACCTAGCACTTTTAAAAGTTATTTGTCTTGACAGTCCCAATGCCTATATTCTTAAAGTATTTACCTAGTATTGATTTATATGCACCTGTGTATAAATGAATAAATCAGTGGCAGCTGTCATTAACTACCTACAAATAGTACAAGAGCTGGTGCAATTGATAGGAAAGTTGGCAAAATCCTTGGCTGAACAAAGTGGTATTTGTGTGTTTCCCTGCTTCTGCTATCAGCCATGTAACCTTTCTAACAAATGTTTTCATACACATGTGGATCATCCCATGGTGTGGATTCACTGCCTGGCAGGGCAGGGTGAGCTTTGCTGTGTGGCTGTGTAGGGGCAGAGGAAACCACCAAACCTTCAAAAGTGAAACCAGGACTCTTGATGAGCAGCCTGTCCTTGGGTATTTTGTGCCTCTAGCAGTCATATGTGGAATAGTTTTCAGGATGGGTTTTTAAAGGGTTTATTTTTTAGGTGTATATCACATATTAATAGCGAGTTAGGGAAAATAATTAATAATTTTTATGTACACATAGAGAGTTTGGGTTCTGGGAATGAAAAAGATGTTTCAGTACTGAAGAAACTCCACCATGTGCTGTAAAACATAACATAAAATTAGGCCCACATTTTCAAATAGGTATGGATGTACTTAACTTTATTATCTTGAGCAGTCACAGGCAGTCAAAAGGTGCAAAGCCTGAGAATCAATGAGAAAGAATTTTACTATTATTATAATGATTTAATTATCACTATTTTAACTTTAGGCTCTGAATTCCCTGTGCTAAGAGCTCATTTGTGTCCTTTTTAATGGTCTAATTTACCTTTAAATGTGAGCAGAAAACCATGTGAGATTTTTCTGGAACACTTTGAAGTCCCAGATTTGAAAGTGCCTCTTTTGCCAGTTATCTGAGGTGAGAATCAGGTCAGCTGTATTGTTTAAACAGCTTTAGTCTGAAAAAGAAGTTTGGTTAAATGAAAAAATAAAATGACATTTTTTACCATTTAAAATGTGAATATTTCTGAGAAACCATCCTCATTCAAGAAAAAAAGTACCTTTGTCTCTCATACTTGCTGCACAACCTTAGAAAGGACACCATTAGCTCATGCCTGGCAAAACACAGTTTATTATTCTTATAACAAATTATTTTTATAGGTGCCAACATTGTGCTGGTTCACAGAATCAGGAAGAGATGGAGACAGAGCTCCTGCCATGAGAATTTTACAGTCTAAATATGCAAAACGCAAAGCATGCTGCTGTGTTTTCATTTGAGCAGGCAATGTCTTTATTGAAATTAATTAGCCTTAGTGGACAGAAAAAGTTAATTTTAAAAAGCTGTTTTGGTTAACATGAATAGGACATGGGGCTGATTCCAGGACAAACAGGTACACAGAAGATATGAAAAAATAGCTCAGAGACTGAGACAGGCTGGAATGGGATGACAAAGAAGAACCAGTTGAAGGCCAAGAACAGAAGTTCAGGCTTGATGTGAGAGACAAAAAAGTCATGGAAAAGAATTATAGAAAAGAGTGATACAGGTCTTGTGCAAATACAAAGACTGTACAGAGACAAATTTTAAATTAAATGCTAGCAAACCTTCAAAAATATTTTGATTGTCTCTTGAAAATACCAACTTATCTAAGGAAGCATGACAGCAGGATAGGATGCAATTGTGGATGCATTAGTAGGTGAAGCATTCTTTTAATGAAGTAGGAATATATTTGCAAAATGCATCAGGGGAAAAACGCCAGGAATTCCAACTTCCAAACACAATCTTGCTTAAGTAGTATTTAAAAAAGTGGGGAGAAATATTGTCTTGTTTTGTGTATTTCTTCTCGTGGATTTTAATTACATAAAGTTTCACTGGTCTTTGAATTTTTCTGCCTCCAAATACCTTAAAGAGTTGTGTCTTTACCTAGTTTAAATTAATTTCTCACTTCAGTACATGGGATAAAATCTACTCTACCCATCAAAACATCTAATTCTGTGACTTGTATTAATGAGAAATTAGCTATTATCAGGCATCACAATCTTAAATAATTAATATAGCTTCTGAAAAACTATGGGTGTATGGTCAAACAAAGCAAATGAAATTAAGAAAATGATCAATAATTTGCACCATTATAAACCATATGCCTTGATTCTATAACAACTGCTTTGTATTAAATTTCTGTGGTATAACTAAAGCATCTGTTTTAGAAAACACAATATTCCCCAGTTATTAATAAAGCTGGGGCCACTTTAATTGTTTTTGAATGTCAGTATTGTGTTACCCAGTGCCTGCTGTGTTGCATTCAATTCATTTTTAGGCACAAGATCACAAAAACAATTTCAATAAAACCCACAGGGAAACTGGATGTTCAGGTTGAACCTTTGTCCTTAAACTATAATGTTTTCATCTTTAAAATTCAATCTCCAGAAAGAAGAGGATAGCCTAAAGTGAAATAACAAATCTCTCAGTGGTTGCTTGGGGCCACGTGGAGTAACATCACCACACGTGTTCCTAAGGGTGATCTTAAAAGCATTTTACCAAATTTCAAGCCCAAAGAAGCTCACTTTTGGCCTCTCAATTATTTTTTCCTTTATAATAAGAGCTGTTATTAGTCAAAGGACTAATTATAAGAATACATTTCTACTGAGTGGAAACATAAATTTTAAATGTAATGGAGAGTGACAATAATTCTAAAATTCCCCATCCACACACAGGATTTCAACTCTCTAGCTCTTGAACCACTTTAGCTGCAGGAGAGTCTTAAATTCTCAGACTAAGGAAATTATCTTAGTTATATTAGGATGAAACAGGAATGTTTTCTGGGCTAAGCAACATCAAGGAAGTTCTACCAGCTTTGCTGTATTTGTTGCATGAACATAGTAACCTGGCTTTGCATGTTTTGCATAGACATATAAATGTATTTGAAATTCCAATATTCTTTGGAAGTGTTTGAAACTAAAGGATGCTAGCATAGCTATAGGATCTGCCTTTGATTGTTGATTTCTATTTTTCTGATTGACAGTTGTTAAGATTTGAGATGACTAATTCTCAATAGCTCTAAGACACCATTTCCCCAATAGTTTACTCCTGTTTCTGGAGACAGAATGCTTATGCCATACATCTCATGCCATAAACCACATTCCTTGGTGTGATCCTAGCTGCTAGTTGAAATGCTGCACTTAGCTGCTGCTTGTACCAAATGTATAATAATATTTACTGGCTGCTGTTAAAACCATCCATATAGCTGTGATTTTTGGCTGTTTGCACATGTGCAATTTTTTCTTAAAATAATTAAAGTTTTTGCCTGTTGTGGAGGAAAATGTGAAGGTAAAAGAAGATGTTGGTGAAAGGTAGGATTGCAAATTATGGAAAATAAGTTCCCATGGATTAGTGTAATTGTAACAGTGTATTTTGACATCTAAAGAGAAAGATTCCTCTGAATGTCAGAAATATGGCTTCAAGAGTACAGTGCTTTATATGATGACTGTGAAGCCTATGGAGAGCTGACACAAGAAACATACTTGTATTTCTGCTGTCACATCTACTTGAACCTGTAAAATTAAAATTTGGTTTGTCCAAGTCGTGTTTGCAGATTGTTCTCTCTTTAGGACTGACCATTGCTGTACATCATTTATTTTGAAGTCTGGTTTTTTTTTTACATATGGTGATCATCTGAACTCTGTCTTTACAAGGTTTACCTTATTTAAACCAGGAGAAATAGAGATGTATTTTGGTCATTCATGGCACGGGGTTATCAGCTGAAACTGTAATTGAACAAGAGTTTCTGTAATTTCATTCCCTATTACACAGTAATTTTGGAGAGTGTGATGCCACTTCTTTGGAGCATGGCTAGAGTATTTAACAAGATGTTGATGGATTGAAATGTGATTTACCAGCTGTGTAGCTAAAGTATTGCATGGTTAAAGGTGGGACAGTCACAAGGGTATGACATTGTCCAGTTAAATCTAATTATTGCTGAGGTCTTGCTGGTTTTAATGGTAATAAACATAGACCCAGGCATTGGAAACTCCTATTCTACATACTATTATCCCATTTACTTGGAAAACAAAATAATTTTACATTGCTAGTTTATTACAGATATATCAGGCAGTGCTAGCACCACAATATGATCAATTAAATACACTCAGTCTCTAACTGTGGTGTGATAAAGGAATAATCCTGAAAAAAAGTATTCTATTATTTTCATTCATTTCCCTTTTGAACTAAAATTGTTCATGTTTTTCTCAGCCTAAAGGTAACAGTTCTCAAAAAATGCATTGTTATGTTACTAGTTAACTAATAAAAATAGTGCTATGTAGTCAGGTACTTAAAACATAATTTAATGCAGAGAGGTAACAAAACAATGTAAAGACTGGCAGACTAAGCTCCTGTTTTCTCAGCTGTTCTATGTTCATTTGTGTAAGCTGTAACATGTCATTGATTCACTGCCATAAAAGCCAAAAGCCAGATTGTTATTGATATTCAAGGTAAAAAATCTGAACATCTACTACATCTTTGTGAAAATTATCTAAATCAAATTACAGAGCTCTTTCACAATGTGTGAAAGTTGGAATATGACATTACCAAAATCCTATGTGAAACATACCTGTGTATTTCTTACAGAGAAAAAAAACATAGTTTAATGTTCTTTACTCAAGCAGATTTTCTTGCTTTTGTCATAAATAATAAATTGTGCCTTCTGCCTGTTAAAAAGGCATAAGAGGAGCTATCTTAGGAAATATTTAAGAAATACATTATTTAAATACACATTTTGGGTTTTGGCTAGCTACTTTTACCAGAACAGTTTCAGTGGCCAAGGACACATAGATTTCTATAGCTCCAAAGTGAATTTTTTTTTTCCCTCTGATATATTGTCTTTTAAAATTTCTCACAATATTGTAGGACAACTTAAAAATATAAATATTGGCTGCTGAGTAACTTCAGGATATACTTTGTGCATTTTGTGCTAAGAGTAAGTCTTTACCATCTATGTTTTTTTCATAAGAATGTCATCTGCTAAGGGTATTTTATTGATCTTGGCTTAGAAGTGTTTTCCTCTAAACTGTTCTTTCTTGCTTATGCTTTAAATTTTTTTAAACTGTTCACAATTTGCCTTAGCTAAAAAAGAAATAGATATATAGAAAAATTGTGTTAGTTGGAAAAATATGATTCCTTCACTGGTGTTTTCATATTGACAGTACCTGTAAAAAAAAAAAAAATGCAATCTCTAAGGTTTAGAATGGTGCATGAGGTATGTCAATAGCTAGGATTATATGGCTCTCAGAAAAAAACAGCAAGCAAATTTTAAGTTCCAAATTCATACCACTGCAATGGCAGGATGTAGTCTTTTCTGATGGAACAAAATTCAGTTTATAATGCTTGACCCTAATACTTTCATTAAACTGCTTTCTTGCAACTGTAGATGTGACTGCTTCACTTCAAATCCTTTCTTCTGGTCTCCCAGAAAGTAATGTAACTATTCCATTGTTTAAGTGCCTGTGTGTTTACAGGGATGAAGCCTAAATTTTCACACAAGACCTCCTTCTGCATAGATAAAATGCATAGTAGAATACACAATAAAATGGAATGAAAGCATGATGTTGTTTCAAAGTCAATTATGAAGTCTTTAACATCATCTGCACATTCAGATGCGCCCAGAAGATGATGCTCTAATGCATTAAATCTTCTCATTCTACGACCATCAGGCAGCAACACATTTTCTCCTACAGCTTCTGTTATAGTTCCCTTCCATCCTCATACTTCAAGAGGTTAGACCAGAAAATCTACTGATATGTTTACCCATGACAAATAAACAAACAAACATCACAGACCTTCCTTCAACTGAGGAAGAAAAAAACATGTGTATTCTAGCAACGCAAAGGAATAAGCTTCAGTTCCTGTAATTGGATGGGGGTGTACATGAAGACCTTGTGGGTGCCTGGGTTATACTAACCCCAAGACATTTTGATAATGTAATTCAGACCAGGGCTGCACATTCCAAAAGCAAAATAAATTACTCTTTGTTAGTTGTTTTCATGACTACCAGAGACCATTTCTAATGGGGATGTTTCTTTCTACCCAGATAAGTATGAATTGCATTAGAGACTTTAAAGTTAATCTCAATTTCCCTTCAATTTGGTGACAGAATTTTAACAAGTTGCTTCCAGAAACCCTTGAGAGCTTCCCTCACCGTCTCATTCTGTTAAAAACTTAGCTATATCCCTGCAAGTACTATAGAATTTAAAACATAGTCATAAGCATTTTTAAATTGGTTTTGGTACGTCACCACTATTAAAATTTCTATTAGTTTTTTATTATATGTAATTCCCCTGTAGCACCATGGAGTTGCCTAATAACAAATTTACTCTATTACAGGTTGTGTGGGATAAAGTTGAGAAGAGTAATGTAGTGTAAAACTCTCTGTTCAGTTTGTTGCAACTTTCTCATAAATTTTTTTATTTGTTGGTATTGTTGGTTTTGTTTAAATTTTCACTCTTATCTGTAGCATACTTCATAGATGCATTTTTGTTAACCATCCTAACTTTAATGTTGTGGATAAATGCCCCTGTGAAAGTTGCAGCTTTCAGAAAGTTGTTCTCATTCAGGTTCAATGCATAAAGTTTTTTAGCATATATGTCAATTCTTCCTCTCCAAGTCCACTCCCTTTCATAACTTTCAGGTAAAACATGGCTTCTTCCAAGCTCCAAACAGACCATAAATTCCCTGGTTTAGTCTCCTGCACCAGTGTATTTTCCATTAGGGTTTTTTTTCAGTTTCTATTTCAGAGGGAAATGAGGCAGATGATCTGTGTCAGGGGAAATTTGTTGTAGATAGCAGTATGTTTGGGGTGTTCTGTAAAAGTCTACAGAGATCTCATGTTCTTAAATTGAGAGGTTTGCTATCTGAGTAGTTAAGCATTTCTCATTTTTGCTCAGACTAGTGTAAAAAACAATTTGAACAGAATAATTTTTTCAGTTATGAGCTAACACCAAAAATGTTTTGTGCTTTGTTTCAGGTTAGTGCAGGAACAGCACTAATGTTTAGCTTATGAAAGCTGAATTATTGTGGCAACCTCTTCACATTTCTTTATAGTATTAATAAATACAAGGGATTTTACTGTGGAAGGGCTATCATGCTGGCTGAGGTGAGGATAAATTTGGTTAGTGGAAAAAAAATGTCTACAGCATAGATTGACTCATAATTAGAATAGAAAAATACTCAAGGAAAAGACAATGCAGGGACAAGAGTTATATACTGACCAGAGGCTTTTGATGAATGTTTAAAATCTTGGAAAACTCATTGTTATGCTGAAAATAAAATGCAGGTTTATGATGTTGGCGTAATAATCTTTCCATGGGTAAAAGAATTTCAGATGCTAGTAAACTGGGAAGTTAAGGCAAAAAAAATACTTCCAAAGCTCACACCTTTTGGTGTCATTAAAAATACAATGTTTGTAAAGCAGATATAAAATATTTGGTATGTGAGTGGATCAAGAAGGAGCTAACAGAGCAATTATAGCTGGACTGGAGGATTTGAAGGAGGAAGAAAGTGTTCTTGCTAAAGCTTGAAAATAAAAAAAAGAGGAAGTCAAGTGCAAGGGAAATCAGATATTATTTTTTCCTGGTCCCTAGCCAAACACCCCATTGAAGAGGGGTGAACCTTTATTCCAGTAAAGAAAGTTTTCTTGCCAAAAATGTGGAGGTGGCTACTTTGCTCTGAGAATGAATTATGAATATAAAACTCACATCTACTGGGACCTTCAGTCATCTGCTACAACATGCTGAAAGTGACTTAATTCAGGAAGATCTGGATTCTAGCTCAGGCTCAGAGGGAACTTGAGGGCTTTATGGCTTCCTCTTTTTCTATCAAGTTTTATAGCCCATATTTGTAGTAAAATAATGTTGTTTGAAGTCTGTATGTTTCATGGGAGTGGTGCCTTGAAGAAGTTATTTCAGTTAAATGGCACCGGATGGAGTGTTTAGTTTGTGACAGGATTCCACTGTTTAGCTTGAAATTATGTTCTTTATTTGATGGCTTTATGGTATCAACAGCTATTCTAATGGCATATATTCTTGCTCTGCCCCTTGGAAAAATGGGATAAAATGCATCTTGAATCAATTTGGGGAGGAAAAAAAAGCTATGGCTAGATAATAACATAGAGGATTTTCTTTACTCTGAGGTTTTGTAACTTCATATCAGAGTATGAATTAATTTTCAGTTCAAAATTATGTCTTGGTTCTCTTTGGACTATGTGAAAATCTCCAGATACCTAGTTAGGACAGAATAAATCCTCAAAAGCAACAATATTAATTAATATTTAGTATGAGAGTAAAATATTTCTGTACAGATAGTGGGAGTCAGCACTTAATTTAAATTTAATTTTTTAAATTTGCCACCTTTTTTTATGCTGATATCATATGTATTTTAGATCTTCCACTTTGCAGCAAAAATAAAATCCCAAAGAAGACAGGAAGAAGATTATCAATATTAAACTACAGGACAATGAGATTGCTACTAATTGTGACACTGACTTTTAACAACTCATTGTCCAAAAGTAATGGGTGAGAGAGAGAAGGAAGATATGAAATGAAAATTACCAGCCATAGAATAGAAATGAAAAATGTGTCACAAATTTTTTTTGGAGTGAGAGGTCATCTGTATAAGGGGGCAGCCCTTCAGAAACAGAAAGCACAGCCATAAAAATGACAGTGTAAGTGATTTTATCTTCCTTGAAGGACACTGGGCTCCTCAGCCCACTGATTTTTGCAGTGGTAAAGACTCTAAAGTGGGAAGATAAACATGTGGGAGATTTTATCTTCCCTAGGAAAAAAAAAAACCTAAAGAATCTGAGGACTTCTGGTAATAAGAAAGACTCTGAAAAGGAGGCAGAAATCAGATTTGTTGTTTTGTGTGCATTAGTCAATACACTTTCTAAATACTGGTACTATCTAGAGAGGTTGTACTCTAAATAAAAGGGAAGGGAAAATGAAAAAAAAAAAAAGTAAAGAAAATATTTTAAAATTT
The DNA here is from genome assembly GCF_029582105.1 of Oenanthe melanoleuca. NCBI lineage: Eukaryota > Metazoa > Chordata > Aves > Passeriformes > Muscicapidae > Oenanthe > Oenanthe melanoleuca. The sequence goes on from NC_079335.1 coordinate 30,853,748, forward strand.
CAGACAATCTCCAGTGGTTAATATAAAAGCCAACCCAGTCACAGGTCATTGAGGCAGTGTGTGAACAGGTACAGAGAGTTTGATAGAAAAGCAGATGGGGAGGTTTGAGACATCTCATGTCCTGGCTCTGGCCAGCATTCATTTTGTCAGCAGCCAGGAGGAGCATGGTAGGACAAGGAGGTTGTTTTATATCACCCCAGGGCATGTGCAGGGGCAGCAGGGGAGGAGTCAGTGCTCAGGAGGTGTGGAGGGGGCACTCGGGTATTGCTGCGTGGGTGAACCCTCCTGTGTGAACTGTTCCCTTCTCTTGTACACTCTGTTATTAGCATTGTCACTGTTAATTTTTGTTTCCATTGCTGTTTCCAGTAAACTCTTCTTATCTTTAGGTTTTGTGCCTCCAGATCTCCTCTCCAGCCCACTGCAGGGAGGAGGGGGAATGGAATGGGATGGAATGGAATGGAATGGAATGGAATGGAATGGAATGGAATGGAATGGAATGGAATGGGGAAGTGGGTGAGTGATGCATGGTTTAGAGTGTTTCAGTGGGAATATCAAATTCACACCATTCCTGTACCACAACATCTCATCACTTATTCTAGGATCTAGGAGAGTTAGATTATAGAACACTTTAGCTCACCTAGTCTGAGCATGGGGCTAATGACACCAAGATTTTGGATTCAATCCTGTATGGCCCATTCTTTAAGAGTTGGACTTGATCATCCTTGTGGGTCCCTTCCAACTCAGAATAATCTGTGAATCCCAAGTATGGGTGCAGTACAAGGATTTAGCTTCTCAGACACTTTAGTGTGCCTAAATCACTTTTAAAATTGAGAGAAAGCACTCAGACATTCCTCAAAGTTTTGTTCCAAGTCAGTCACATCTTTTGTAACCAGAAACACTTTGAGACCAAGAGGAAATTCTGGAATACTCACATACTCCCCAAAAGTAGAACTCTTCTGCAAGAAAATCACAGGCTCCTGCCAGAGCTCAGTTCAGATTTCCAGCTAATTTGAGGTGTGGCACACTGCAGAAAGTATGATTCATAGGAATTCCTTCATACATTTTAAATATATAGCAAAATTGCCTTCTTTTTCAGGAAAAGAGATTTTAAAGAGATATTTTAATGGAAATATATCCATTATTATTAACAGCTTATTCATAACTTTCTCAAACAGGTATCCATTTTTATACTTTCTTTAGCTGAAAAGAAAAAAATAATAACACTGTCTGTGAAAACCAGAATGAACTAATGCTGTTAAGAACTAACAAGAATAATATTTAACTATGAAGGAATTGCTGCTGCTATAGTATCTTTGAAAAATGGCAGATAAATAATCACAGTTATGACAAGAATACAGAGATCAAGATATTTCTAATTTCCCCTGTCTCAACTCTAGTTGTTGTTAGTGTTCTGTAAAGACCAAGGCCAATCTGTAATTCTTGGACTGGTTCTCCCCACTCATCAGTAAATCCCAAATAAAAAAACCAACCAACCAGCAAAACAAACAAACAAAACTACAAGCTAATGAACGAACAAAGAACACAACACAACAAAACAAGAATCAAATAAAACAAAATTAAGAAAACCAACAAAAAAAGCACCCAAAGCCCAAACAAACAAGAAAAAGAAAACTCCACAAAACAAAAACCCAAAACAAAACAAACAAAAA